>NC_143046.1:81052500-81357500 GCF_057628025.1 Oncorhynchus mykiss
TCTATCCACTTCCACGATACAAACATTATGACATTATCCTTCTGAATAAGTCTCTATCCACTTCCACAATACAAACATTATGACATTATCCTTCAGAATAAGTCCCTATCCACTTCCACGATACAAACATTATGACATTATCCTTCTGAATAAGTCCATATCTACTTCCGTGAAACAAGCATTATGACATTATCCTTCTGAATAAGTCCCTATCCACTTCCACAGTACAAAAATTATGACATTATCCCTCTGAATAAGTCTCTATCCACTTCCACGATACAAGCATTATGATATTATCCTTCAGAATAAGTATCTATCCACTTCCACGATACAAACCTTATGACATTATCCTTCAGAATAAGTCTCTATCTACTTCCCTTGGACAGCCCCATCCACTATTAGAGACATGATTCAGGGGACACATCCCTCTACTCCTTCTCACACCCACCCACTCTGTCCACTAAACAGCTGGACCTGTCTTGAAGGGAGGGAGGTTAGGGGAGGGAGGGATTGAGGGAGGGAGGGATGTAGGGAGGGCGGGAGAGATGGAGGGAGGGGAGTGAGCATGGGAGGCCAGGCTATTCTAGAGTCCTAAAGGGAGATGAAGGGAAAGGAGGGTCTGGGATTTTTCCCAAACTATCCCATGGCCAGAAGGGAAGTCCAGAAGGGAAGTCCAGAAGGGAAAGCCAGAAGGGAAGTCCAGAAGGGAAAGCCAGAAGGGAAGTCCAGAAGGGAAGTCCAGAAGGGAAGTCCTGAAGGGCAGGCCAGAAGGGAAGTCCAGAAAGACAGGCCAAAAGGACAGGCCAGAAGGACAGGCCAGAAGGGAAGTCCAGAAGGGAAAGCCAGAAAGGAAAGCCAGAGGGCAGGCCAGAAGGGAAGTCCAGAAGGGCAGGGAAGAAGGGAAGTCCAGAAGGGCAGGCCAGAAGGGAAGTCCAGAAGGGCAGGGAATAAGGGCAGGGAAGAAGGGGAGTCCAGAAGGGAAAGCCAGAAGGGAAAGCCAGAAGGACAGGCCAGAAGGGAAGTCCAGAAGGGAAAGACAGAAGGGAAAGCCAGAAGGACAGGCCAGAAGGGAAGTCCAGAAGGGCAGGCCAGAAGGGTGGGCCAGAAGGACAGGCCAGAAGGGCAGGCCAGAAGGACAGGCCAGAAGGACAGGCCAGAAGGACAGGCCAGAAGGGAAGTCCACAAGGGAAGTCCAGAAGGGCAGGCCAGAACGACAGGCCAGAAGGACAGGCCAGAAGGGAAGTCCACAAGGGAAGTCCAGAAGGGCAGGCCAAAAGGGCAGGCCAGAAAGACAGGCCAGAAGGGAAGTCCAGAAGGGAAGTCCAGAAGGGCAGGCCAGAAGGACAGGCCAGAAGGGAAGTCCAGAAGGACAGGCCAGAAGGACAGGCCAGAAGGACAGGCCAGAAGGGAAGTCCAGAAGGGAAAGCCAGAAGGGAAAGCCAGAGGGCAGGCCAGAAGGGAAGTCCAGAAGGGCAGGGAAGAAGGTAAGTCCAGAAGGGCAGGGAAGAAGGGCAGGGAAGAAGGGAAGTCCAGAAGGGAAAGCCAGAAGGGAAAGTCAGAAGGGAAAGCCAGAAGGACAGGCCAGAAGGGAAGTCCAGAAGGGAAAGCCAGAAGGGAAAGCCTGAAGGACAGGCCAGAAGGGAAGTCCAGAAGGGCAGGCCAGAAGGACAGGCCAGAAGGGCAGGCCAGAAGGACAGGCCAGAAGGGAAGTCCAGAAGGGCAGGGAAGAAGGGAAGTCCAGAAGGGAAGTCCAGAAGGACAGGCCAGAAGGGAAGTCCAGAAGGGCAGGCCAGAAGGGAAGTCCAGAAGGGCATGCCAGAAGGGAAGTCCAGAAAGACAGTCCAGAAGGGAAGTCCAGAAGGGCAGGCCAGAAGGGAAGACCAGAAGGAAAAGCCAGAAGGGAAGTCCAGAAGGGAAGTCCAGAAGGGCAGGCCAGAAGGGAAGTCCAGAAGGGAAGTCCAGAAGGGCAGGCCAGAAGGGAAGTCCAGAAGGGCAGGCCAGAAGGGAAGTCCAGAAGGGCAGGCCAGAAGGGAAGTCCAGAAGGACAGGCCAGAAGGGAAGTTCAGAAGGGAAGTCCAGAAGGGAAGTTCAGAAGGGCAGGCAAGAAAGGCAGGGAAAAAGGGCAGACTAGAAGGGAAGTCCAGAAGGGAAGTCCAGAAGGAAAAGCCAGAAGGGAAGTCCAGAAGGGAAGTCCAGAAGGGAAAGCCAGAAGGGAAAGCCAGAAGGGCAGGGAAGAAGGGCAGGCTAGAAGGGAAGTCCAGAAGGGAAGTCCAGAAGGAAAAGCCAGAAGGGAAGTCCAGAAGGGAAGTCCAGAAGGGAAGTCCAGAAGGGCAGGCCAGAGGGAAGTCCAGAAGGGAAGTCCAGAAGGGCAGGCCAGAAGGGAAGTCCAGAAGGACAGGCCAGAAGGGAAGTCCAGAAGGGAAGTCCAGAAGGGAAAGCCAGAAGGGCAGGGAAGAAGGGCAGGGAAGAAGGGATGGCCAGATCCTCCTTCGTGACCTTTGTGGCTTCCACTGCCACACCCTGTTCCGAGGACATTGCCTTGAGCTCTGAGTTTACGACCAGCCGCCCATCCGCCCTCCGTCACCCAGCAACTGGCTGGCAGCCACCTCTCTAACCTCCCTCCCCTCAGCTGTCACCAGGCCGACCCACCGCCCACTGTTACCACGGTAATAGACACAAACAAGACCCAACAGCCACCTGACAACCCAGACACCTCTCTCTCTCTCTCTCTCTCTCTCTCTCTCTCTCACTCTCTCCCTCCCTCCCTCCCACCCACGTGCATTCCTCTTTGAACAAAGACCTCCAGTGTCACACAGAAGTCCACCAAGCCATACCACAGACAGGGTGGTATGCCCAACTGATGAGGCCACAGAGCGAGGGGGGGGGGGGGGGGGGGGATTAGTAATAGCATCTGTGAAAAGTGCATTTATCTCCCAACTCTTTTCTTATCTGTTATCTTCCCCTAACTAGAATGAAAAGAGAATATAAAGTAAATAAACAAATTCCATGCATGGCACACTCAGAGAAAAAATATACAAATTGACTTCAGTTGTGGTTGGAGTATTTTTTACATACTTATACGCTCAGTGCCAACCATGTCAATAGAACCTGTCAAGTTCCACAGGATAACAAAAGACAAAAGAGTTCTTTTTAAACATGTTTGGAATAATGGGGGACAACATCTATCTGTGAGGGGGCTAGAAAGGGGGACAACATCTATCTGTGAGGGGGCTAGAAAGGGGGACAACATCTATCTGTGAAGGGGCTAGAAAGGGGGACAACATCTATCTGTGAAGGGGCTAGAAAGGGGGACAACATCTATCTGTGAGGGGGCTAGAAAGGGGGACAACATCGATCTGTGAGGGGGCTAGAAAGGGGGACAACATCTATCTGTGAGGGGGCTAGAAAGGGGGACAACATCTATCTGTGAGGGGGCTAGAAAGGGGGACAACATCTATCTGTGAAGGGGCTAGAAAGGGGGACAACATCGATCTGTGAGGGGGCTAGAAAGGGGGACAACATCTATCTGTGAGGGGGCTAGAAAGGGGGACAACATCTATCTGTGAAGGGGCTAGAAAGGGGGACAACATCGATCTGTGAAGGGGATAGAAAGGGGGACAACATCGATCTGTGAGGGGGCTAGAAAGGGGGACAACATCTATCTGCGAGGGGGCTAGAAAGGGGGACAACATCTATCTGTGAAGGGGCTAGAAAGGGGGACAACATCGATCTGTGAAGGGGCTAGAAAGGGGGACAACATCGATCTGTGAGGGGGCTAGAAAGGGGGACAACATCTATCTGTGAGGGGGATAGAAAGGGGGAAGCATAGAAAAATATAAGAAATATATCAACATGAAAAATGTGGGTCAGTATTCAGTTTTTTTTACAGGGTCCGTGAAAATGATTTTTTTTGTTCTGCAATTTCGCAGCAGAAGATTGTGTTCTCTCTCTCCCCCCTCTCTCTTTCTCTCTCTTCACGACAATTATCTTTTAACACTGGAAGGACAGACCTTAAAGGGGGGATGAACTTCCTGATTTGGCCTTGTTTTTCGAGTGAGTGACTGTAACTGGGTACTGTTTTGGCAGAGTGAATTTACAAATGCTTCAAACGTGCGAAAGCACGCACAAGAGACACCCACATTAAAACATCCCCCCAAGACAACTCTCATTTGGCTTTAGTCATGGCTGCTGCATTTCTTAATGATCAAGTGGTCATAACTGAAGCCTAACAAAAGTTGTCTTGGGGGGATGTTTTAATGTGGGTGTCTCTTGTGTGCGCATTCACAGTGTGGGTGTCTCTTGTGCGCGCTTTCGCAGTGAGGGTGTCTGTTGTGCGCACTTTCACAGTGTGGGTGTCTCTTGTGCGCGCATTCACAGTGTGGGTGTCTCTTGTGCAGCTTTCGCAGTGTGGGTGTCTCTTGTGCGCGCTTTCACAGTGTGGGTGTCTCTTGTGTGTGCATTCGCATGTGGGAAGCATTTGTACATTCACTCACTCTGCCAAAACAGTTAGTCACTCACCTTTCTAGATAACATGAAATAGTCTAACCAGGTCTTGTCTCTTGAAGTCCCCTAACTTCTTTCACCAATTAGCTACAGCCAGGCTGTTGTACAACTTGGCAAAATGGGCTTGACATTGGATAGCCTATCTCTGGGGCTAGTTAGGCACCATCATTAAATTACAATATGTAAATGGGAATATGTAAATGTTTTAATGTTGCACATCTTGTAGCTGTATATGCATTTCTACAATTTATAGTTGGTTTGAGATTTCTTTTAAATTGTCACATTGTGTAATTTTCTGATGGTCCCTAACTAGCCCCATATAGATATCGAATGTCAAACAAAATGTACCATAGTTACGATCGGATCGGGAGCTCCATAGTTACAATCAGATCGGGTGCAGTTGAGCTTCGAATGGATTATTTGTGGGCATGAGGGCAGGATTGAAATTAGGGTTAGGGTTAGGGATATGCCATATCTTCCTATCATCTTGCAAATTTCACTTTTGGATGAGAGGGAGACTGACGTTATGACCAAAATGATCCTATTTACACATTGTAAATTGTGACAATAGAATACATGCTTCTGATTCTTATCGATGCCACATAAGCTGTTTTCAAAGTGAGAAGGGGCAGTCACTCTTTAACTGCCACCATGGTAGTCATGGTGACACTTCTCATTTGACGTGGTACTCTGGAAGTAAAAACTGTAGTGCTCCTATAGTCTAGAATCACAACCGTGTCCCAGATGGCACCCTATTCCTTGTATTCCCTATATAGGGCACTACTTTCTATGGACCCTGATCAAAAGTTGTCACACCCTGATCTGTCTCCACCCCCCCTCCCCCCCCACCAGGTGTCCCCAATTTTCCTTATTATCTCCAATTTTCCCCATTATCCCCAGTGTATTAATACCTGCGTTCTCTGTTTGTCTGTTGCCAGTTCGTCTTGTTTTGTCAGGTCTTACCAGAGTATTTCTCGTGTTTGTGGTCTAGTCTTTCCGGTTCTGACCTTTCTGTCTGTCCCTGATTGACTCTGCCTTGGGTTACGAACCTCTGCCTGCCCTTTGACTGCCCCTTTGTTATAATAACTATTCTGAGAACCAAATTATCTGCCTCCTGCATCATGGTCATATCCTGAGTCATGAAAAAAGTAGTGCACTACATTAGAATTAGATGGTTCATGTTGTGAGCTGTGTACAACAACTCTGGAGGCAAGTCAGAGTAATAATCCAACAACAAGCTGTTGTTTCAGCATGAATCGCAACCCAAATAGCAAAGGTGTGATAGATGAAGGAACGAAAGTACTAAAACTGTTACTGGTGAAAATGGTAGAGTGGTGAAATGTCTCACCACAAACCCTACTTATACACTGAGTGTACAAAACATTAAGAACACCTGCTCTTTTCATGACATAGACAGATCCCTTATTGATGTCACTTGTTACATCTACTTCAATCAAATCAAATCAAAATCAAATCAAATTTTATTTGTCACATACACATGGTTAGCAGATGTTAATGTGAGTGTAGCAAAATGCTTATGCTTCTAGTTCCGACCATGCAGTAATATCTAACAAGTAATCTAACAATTTCACAACAGCTAACTTATGTGTAAACAAGTGTAAAGGAATGATTAAGAATATGTACATAAAAATAAAAATACATGGGATCACCAGGGAGTTTGCCCCCGGTGATGCGTTGTGCAGACCTCACTACCCTCTGGAGAGCCTTATGGTTGTGGGTGGAGCAGTTGCCGTACCAGGCGGTGATACAGCCCGACAAGATGCTCTCGATTGTGCATCTGTAGAAGTTTGTGAGTGTTTTTGGTGACAAGCCAAATTTCTTCAGCCTCCTGAGGTTGAAGAGGCGCTGTTTCGCCTTCTTCACAACGCTGCCTGTGTGGGTGGACCAATTCAGTTTGTCTGTGATGTGTACGCCGAGGAACTTAAAACTTTCCACCTTCTCCACTACTGTCCCATCGATGTGGATATGGGGGTTGCTCCCTCTGCTCTTTCCTGAAGTCCACGATCATCTCCTTTGTTTTGTTGACATTGAGTGTGAGGTTATTTTCCTGACACCACACTCTGAGGGTTCTCACCTCCTCCCTGTAGGCCGTCTCGTCGTTGCTGGTAATCAAGCCTACCACTGTAGTGTCGTCTGCAAACTTGATGATTGTGTTGGAGGCGTGCATGGCCACGCAGTCATGGGTGAACAGGGAGTACAGGAGAGGGCTGAGAAAGCACCCTTGTGGGGCCCCAGTGTTGAGGATGAGCGGGCTGGAGATGTTGTTTCCTACCCTCACACCCTGGGGGTGTCTCGTCAGAAAGTCCAGGACCCTGGGCGGCAGGGTAGCCTAGTGGTTAGAGCATTGGACTAGTAACCGAAAGGTTGCAATCCCCGAGCTGACAAGGTACAAAATCTGTCGTTCTGCTCCTGAACAGGCAGTTAACCCACTGTTCCTAGGCCATCATTGAAAATAAGAATTTGTTCTTAACTGACTTGCATAGTTATATAAAAAAAGTTGCACAGGGTCTCGAGTTTGGAGGGTACTATGGTGTTAAATGCTGAGCTGTAGTCGATGAACAGCATTCTCACATGCAGTGCCTTGCGAAAGTATTCGGCCCCCTTGAACTTTGCCACATTTCAGGCTTCAAACATAAAGATATAAAACTGTATTTTTTTGTGAAGAATCAACAACAAGTGGGACACAATCATGAAGTGGAACGACATTTCTTGGATATTTCTAACTTTTTTAACAAATCAAAAACTGAAAAATTGGGCGTGCAAAATTATTCAGCCCCTTTACTTTCAGTGCAGCAAACTCTCTCCAGAAGTTCAGTGAGGATCTCTGAATGATCCAATGTTGACCTAAATGACTAATGATGATAAATACAATCCACCTGTGTGTGATCAAGTCTCCGTATAAATGCACCTGCACTGTGATAGTCTCAGAGGTCCGTTAAAAGCGCAGAGAGCATCATGAAGAACAAGGAACACACCAGGCAGGTCCGAGATACTGTTGTGAAGAAGTTTAAAGCCGGATTTGGATACAAAAAGATTTCCCAAGCTTTAAACATCCCAAGGAGCACTGTGCAAGCGATAATATTGAAATGGAAGAAGTATCAGACCACTGCAAATCTACCAAGACCTGGCCGTCCCTCTAAACTTTCAGCTCATACAAGGAGAAGACTGATCAGAGATGCAGCCAAGAGGCCCATGATCACTCTGGATGAACTGCAGAGATCTACAGCTGAGGTGGGAGACTCTGTCCATAGGACAACAATCAGTCGCATATTGCACAAATCTGGCCTTTATGGAAGAGTGGCAAGAAGAAAGCCATTTCTTAAAGATATCCATAAAAAGTGTTGTTTAAAGTTTGCCACAAGCCACCTGGGAGACACACCAAACATGTGGAAGAAGGTGCTCTGGTCAGATGAACAATGCAAAACGTTATGTTTGGCGTAAAAGCAACACAGCTCATCACCCTGAACACACCATCCCCACTGTCAAACATGGTGGTGGCAGCATCATGGTTTGGGCCTGCTTTTCTTCAGCAGGGACAGGGAAGATGGTTAAAATGGATGGGAAGATGGATGGAGCCAAATACAGGACCATTCTGGAAGAAAACCTGATGGAGTCTGCAAAAGACCTGAGACTGGGACGGAGATTTGTCTTCCAACAAGACAATGATCCAAAACATAAAGCAAAATCTACAATGGAATGGTTCAAAAATAAACATATCCAGGTGTTAGAATGGCCAAGTCAAAGTCCAGACCTGTAACCAATCGAGAATCTGCGGAAAGAACTGAAAACTGCTGTTCACAAATGCTCTCCATCCAACCTCACTGAGCTCGAGCTGTTTTGCAAGGAGGAATGGGAAAAAATGTCAGTCTCTCGATGTGCAAAACTGATAGAGACGTACCCCAAGCGACTTACAGCTGTAATCGCAGCAAAAGGTGGCGCTACAAAGTATTAACTTAAGGGGGCTAAATAATTTTGCACGCCCAATTTTTCAGTTTTTGATTTGTTAAAAAAAGTTTGAAATATCCAAGAAATGTCGTTCCACTTCATGATTGTGTCCCACTTGTTGTTGATTCTTCACAAAAAAATACAGTTTTATATCTTTATGTTTGAAGCCTGAAATGTGGCAAAAGGTCGCAAAGTTCAAGGGGGCCGAATACTTTCGCAAGGCACTGTAGGTATTCCTCTTGTCTAGATGGGTTAGGGCAGTGTGCAGTGTGGTTGCGATTGCATCGTCTGTGGACCTATTGGGGCGGTAAGCAAATTGGAGTGGGTCTAGGGTGTCAGGTAGGGTGGAGGTGATATGGTCCTTGACTAGTCTCTCAAAGCACTTCATGATGACAGAAGTGAGTGCTACGGGGCGATAGTCGTTTAGCTCAGTTACCTTAGCTTTCTTGGGAACAGGAACAATGTTGGCCCTCTTGAAGCATGTGGGAACAGCAGACTGGGATAGGGATTGATTGAATATGTCCGTAAACACACCAGACAGCTGGTCTGTGCATGCTCTGAGGACGCAGCTAGGGATGCCTTCTGAGCTGGCAGCCTTGCAAGGGTTAACACGTTTACATTTTTTACTCATGTTAGCTGCGGTGAAGGAGAGCCCGCAGGTTTTGGTAGCGGGCCGTGTCAGTGGCACTGTATTGTCCTCAAAGCGCGCAAAGAAGTTGTTTATTTTGTCTGGGAGCAAGACATCGGTGTCCGCAACGGGGCTGGTTTTCATTTTGTAATCTGTGATTGACTGTAGACCCTGCCACATACGTCTCGTGTCTGAGCCGTTGAATTGCGACTCTACTTTGTCTCTATACTGACGCTTAGCTTGTTTGATTGAATAATATTTTTTTAAGCCATGAGACAATTGAGACATGGATTGTGTATGTGTGCCATTCAGAGGGTGAATTGGCAAGACCAAATATTTAAGTGACTTTGAACATGGTATGGTAGTAGATGCCAGGCACACCGGTTTGTGTCAAGAGCTGCAACATCCTGGAGCCAGACTTCCTCCTTGTACCATTTCATAAATCCCTCAGAGTGGAGTAGTTAAGGAGTGCTGCTGGCTGCCTGACACAGGGATGAATCCCTCAGAATGGAGTAGTTAAGGAGTGCTGCTGGCTGCCTGACACAGTGATGAATCCCTCAGAATGGAGTAGTTAAGGAGTGCTGCTGGCTGCCTGACACAGGGATGAATCCCTCAGAATGGAGTAGTTAAGGAGTGCTGCTGGCTGCCTGACACAGTGATGAATCCCTCAGAGTGGAGTAGTTAAGGAGTGCTGCTGGCTGCCTGACAGAGTGATGAATCCCTCAGAGTGGAGTAGTTAAGGAGTGCTGCTGGCTGCCTGACACAGGGATGAATCCCTCAGAATGGAGTAGTTAAGGAGTGCTGCTGGCTGCCTGACAGAGTGATGAATCCCTCAGAGTGGAGTAGTTAAGGAGTGCTGCTGGCTGCCTGACAGAGTGATGAATCCCTCAGAGTGGAGTAGTTAAGGAGTGCTGCTGGCTGCCTGACACAGTGATGAATCCCTCAGAGTGGAGGAGTTAAGGAGTGCTGCTGGCTGCCTGACAGAGTGATGAATCCCTCAGAGTGGAGTAGTTAAGGAGTGCTGCTGGCTGCCTGACAGAGTGATGAATCCCTCAGAGTGGAGGAGTTAAGGAGTGCTGCTGGCTGCCTGACACAGTGATGAATCCCTCAGAGTGGAGTCGTTAAGGAGTGCTGCTGGCTGCCTGACAGAGTGATGAATCCCTCAGAGTGGAGTAGTTAAGGAGTGCTGCTGGCTGCCTGACACAGTGATGAATCCCTCAGAGTGGAGTAGTTAAGGAGTGCTGCTGGCTGCCTGACACAGTGATGAATCCCTCAGAGTGGAGGAGTTAAGGAGTGCTGCTGGCTGCCTGACACAGTGATGAATCCCTCAGAGTGGAGTAGTTAAGGAGTGCTGCTGGCTGCCTGACACAGTGATGAATCCCTCAGAGTGGAGGAGTTAAGGAGTGCTGCTGGCTGCCTGACACAGTGATGAATCCCTCAGAGTGGAGTAGTTAAGGAGTGCTGCTGGCTGCCTGACACAGTGATGAATCCCTCAGAGTGGAGGAGTTAAGGAGTGCTGCTGGCTGCCTGACACAGTGATGAATCCCTCAGAGTGGAGTAGTTAAGGAGTGCTGCTGGCTGCCTGACAGAGTGATGAATCCCTCAGAGTGGAGTAGTTAAGGAGTGCTGCTGGCTGCCTGACACAGTGATGAATGGATCACTGTTGAAGACAGTCTGTCTTTACACACAATTTACACGTTAAAGATATCTCATAGTTCCAAGTTCAAGCAAAGCACTTTCTGAGTTGCCATTCCACAAGACACTCAATTATTTATTGTTTAACATGAGGTTTGAACGGGTTGCGGAAGTGGTGTAGTCAGTGTTCTGTGAAAAGCGTGATTTAACAGCAAGCATGTACAGTTCAGTCCAGATGGAGAGATAATTATTATTCCTCCTGGGTAATGCAGCCTCTGTACAGCAATGGACCATCATTGCAATTTTAAGTAGGATGTCCAATTGACATCTAGTACAAGTGACTGCTAGTACCTGGAATTGCAGTCATTAAATACATCTGTTCCATACGCTGTCACATCAATTTCATACTGTACAGAGGGAAAATGACCATACAGTTTATTTTCTCCTAGCCAATCCTTGGACAAACTGACAACATTATACATAAAAGCCTTAATTATGGTACCCATAATTGAGTCATTATATTTAATGCATGTGAAGTGGAAAAAGTTAGAAAAATCCAACTCTGGCCCTCATGTTTAGAGTCAGTACATGACATGCAACATACTGTATGAAACTCTGAGTGACATGCAACACATACTGTATGAAACTCTGAGTGACATGCAACACATACTGTATGAAACTCTGAGTGACATGCAACACACTATATGAAACTCTGAGTGACATGCAACACATACTGTATGAAACTCTGAGTGACATGCAACACATAATGTATGAAACTCTGAGTGACATGCAACACACTGTATGAAACTCTGAGTGACATGCAACACACTGTATGAAACTCTGAGTGACATGCAACACATACTGTATGAAACTCTGAGTGACATGCAACACATAATGTATGAAACTCTGAGTGACATGCAACACACTGTATGAAACTCTGAGTGACATGCAACACATACTGTATGAACCTCACTAACAACTCCAAAATGATTTACAGCGAAAATAAATAGTCTTGCAGTCAAGAGATGATGGAAAAGGTGTGTGTGTGTGTGTGTGTGTGTGTGTGTGTGTGTTTATTACAGAACCTTTAGAATTGGCCAGGTCCACTTCTTTTATGTGAATTCCGTGACTCGGATACCATCTTAAAGAATTGTATGGGACGCTGGAGGAGAGAAAATAAACTTCCTTTCTTTTCAATGGTATTGTGTTTTCCCTGTTAATGTCTGTTTTACTAAGGGGATTTTTTTTTTTATATCCTGCCATAAAATAGTTAAGTTAAAAAGCACAGCCTCTGAGCCTTAATCGACCTTCTGTTGTAATCTTGCTGAGTTGTGGAGTTCAGGGGGCCTCAAGCTCTTTCTTACTCAACAGCGCAGTTGGCTCTGACTCTCTGTCACTAGAACAATACCATAGCACATAGGATGGCAATAGACATTGATGGTAGAACAGTAGGCTTCTTAGCAAGTAATCGAAACAGATGTGTGTTGCCCAACACACCACCTCACTCACACACAATATAAACGCCTTATATGAGATTTCCACTTTGAACACTCATCTGCATTTCTGTATATTATCCAGTATGGGTCTACAGTATACACTGAGTGCACAAAACATTAGGAACATCTTCCTAATAATTACATGCATCCCCTTTTGCCCTCAGAACAGCCTCAGTCTGTCAGGGCATGGACTCTACAAGGTGTTGAAAGTGCTCCACAGAGATGTTGGCCCATGTTGACTCCAATGCTTCACACAGTTGTGTCAAGTTGGCTGGATGTCCTTTGGGTGGTGGACCATTCTAGATACACACGGGAAACTGTTGAGCGTGAAAAACCCAGCAGTGTTGCAGCCCTTGACACAAACCGGTGCACCTGGTACCTACTACCTACTGGTACCTACTGACCAGGTGAATGTTATGATCCCGTATTGATGTAACTAGTTAAATCCACTTCAAACAGTGTAGATGAAGGGGAGGAGGCAGGTTAAAGACAGATTTTTAAGCCTTGAGACATGTATTCTGCATGCCATTCAGAGGACATATGGGCAAGACAAAATATTGAAGTGCCTTTGAACAGTGTATCTGTGTGTGTGTCTGTGTGTATTGTGACAACCACCCAACAAGGCATTCTTAATGGTGTGTATTATAAAGAGGCAGGGTTGGCCTTGTAGTGAACAGAGTTAGGATGGGTTGAGCTCAGCTCAGACAACAGGGTGGGGTCAGCCCCAGGTCATTATTATGACTGTGAGCTACAAGGTCTGTTGTATTGACTGCATGGTTTACACCAGTAATATCTACGGCTCTGGGTTACATGATACAGGCAAGCAAACAACTATTAATACGTTAATCATGTTAATACCGATAACCGTTTTGCATAAGTACCCATTTTGAGTGTTTACTGTATGTGTTCATGTGTGTTCTTAAGTAGTTTAAAATACATGCCAGATTATGTCAACAGTAGAAGGAAAACCACATGGGTTTTATGAGGTCAGCCTGGGACAAACCACAGCCGTGCACACACATATGTAAATATGTATATAGAATGGCTCACACACAGGTCAAACCAGAGGAGATCAGACCAGAAGTATAGATAGAAAGTTTAATTCATGGGTTCAAAAGAAAGAAGCAACAGGACTGAAGAAGTGTAGCCATTTTATTTTTTCAGCGAGTCCTGAAGTGTTTTAAAGCCTTACTACACAAAACAGATAACTACTGATCATCACAATCATTAACAGTCATATTATATATAATACTAAGGCACATTCCAACAGAATGCTTTGTCTGTAGTGTCTGCCAGTTATTCTGTGTGTGTCCAAAATCAGACACTATTCCCTGTAGTTGAATCCTTTTGACCAGGCCACTATATAGGGAACAAGGTGCTATTTCAGACACACAAAAGTTCTATAGGCTACTTCCAACTATAATACTTCAGCTCATATTAATGTCAGTGAGGAATACATCAGGGTTCCTCACTACACTAACATTTTGACCATATGGAAATGTACAGCTTGGACAGCTTTGGATGGCCTATATTCTACAAGTTTATGTTTCGTCACTGAACAGTTTATGTTCAGTTTTCTTCCTTCATTTGTCCCATAGGGGTAGCTGTAGTACAATGCAATTTCCTTATGCAATTTTACTGGTATATTCTTAACCAATCAATAAATACATCCTGTGTCAATCAAACCAATTTAAAAATGATTCCATGCCTGAACTCTATACAGTAATGTACATACACAATGTACCCTGCCAAGCCAGTAACAGGACCCTCAGAATAGCCTGGGTCCAGATGTGTTGTTCTGTATAGCAAACTCTAATGGTATCCATTGGCAAAACAGGAATCTGGAACCAGGCTACCCTCAAAAACCCACCACCCTAAAACAACATATCTTAACACCATCCAGACTCTTTCTGAAACCTAAACCCCACAGACAGAGGTTTTAATATCATCCATTTGATCAGGAATGTAGTTGGACGGCCAAAACAGTATAAATCTGGGTCTTTGTAGTAGTGCTCCTGTCCTGATCAGCACCATCTGCACCTGTAGCCAGACTACTCCCTCTCTCCCAGGTGAGATAGATCCCTACCCCTGGCCTGTCAGCATGTTACCGTGACAACGCAGCACCTTCCTTTAAAACACCATGTATCACTACTCTGAGGAAAGCCTAAAATGTGTTATGTTTACAGAGAGGGATTATTTTAAACTTTTCACCCGGTCTCTAAACTCCCCCTCAACGGATCTATGCTGAACTGTCCCGTTAAAAAGGTACTTAAAGAGAAATAAAATGAAAATAAAATGTTTTATGGCAGTTCTTAAAGTTACATTTTATGTTGGGTTGTAATGCGTATATATCCACACTCGTAAATATACATAAACATGACAAACTGATCATGAACTCATAAAAGTGAAGAATGGGCTTCTTGGCCCTTATGCTTTAGTGGGGAGAGAGAATGGCATTCACATTCACTAATGTGGTGCTTTTGGTTTCACTACGGACCCACTGAGGGTTAAATTGATTTCAATAAATATATATATTTTACGTGTAAATAAGATGTAATTTAGAAGGTCGCTGTGCTAGGAGGCTGAGGTGGGCATAGCCAGGTGGTACCGGTTTCAGGGGTTGAAGGGGAGGAAATAGAGGCTAGTGGTGGGGTCTCAGGTCTCTGGGCTGCTTATAGAACGAGCTATAGAGGCTAGCCTAGTGATAATAACACTGTGTTGGATCGTGGAAGTAGTATTGGAGAAGTCAGGTTGGTCTCGGAGGCTGGGGACTGGACGGGGCAGACAGCAGCAGCTCAGGGCTGGGCCTCTGTGCAGACATCCTTCTCGTAGATGTAGCTGCCTACACCACCAGTGTTCACCCCTGGAGAGACAAGAACACGTTTTACATTTGAGTAATTTAGCAGGCGATCTTATCCAGAGCGACTTACAGTAGTGAGTGCAGACATTTTCAGATCACATGCGGAAAATGTATTGCAGTATAACAAATAATTTATTTTCAGTTGGTGGTTTGAAACAGTCTGAGTAAGTTGCATCATCTTTGTGTCGGAAGAGCAATATGACTGGGTTCTTTAAAAAGCAATTCTACACTGCATAGACTACTGTTACAGTACAGCTAATACATGTCAGACAACAGCACCACCTGGTGGTTGAATAAAGACGACTAGCGACGCGCCTACCTTTGGGTCCGAAGAGACAAGCATAGCATGGCTTGTGGCAGTATGGCTGGCCATCATGCTGTAAAGAAATATAAAACAATGTAACCATACCACGTATTCATTGAGAATATCCATATTAGAACACATTTATCGGGCGGCAGGTAGCCTAATGGTTAGAGCCTAGTGGTTAAGAGTGTTGGACTAGTAACCGAAAGGTTGCAAGATTGAATCCCCGAGCTGACAAGGTAAAAATCTGTAATTCTGCCCCTGAACGAGGCAGTTAACCCACTGTTCCTAGGCCGTCATTGAAAATAAGAATTTGTTCTTAACTGACTTGCCTAGTAAAATAAAAATCATATTTAGGTGCATTCAAGAAGACCAGCCTTAACAAGGTGTTGTGTAGATTCCCTGATATTAATAATGACTAGTTATTTAGGATGCAAGCTTATTTGTAGATCAGTGATTTTGTGCAGGGCCTTGTTCAGGCCAACTCCTTTGAACACAGTCTTTGAATAGCTGGCCCCTTCCTGATTAAATTCCCCTTTCACCCCATCCTCAACCCTTCTTTCTCCATCACCTCCCATCCTATACATCCCTCTCTCTCTCCTACCTCTGCATGGCTGCCGGCGGCCAGGGTCTTGCTGCACCTCTCACAGCGGAGACAGGGCCGATGCCAGTCTTTCCCCAGGGAAGTCACCTTCTCAGCTGTCTCACACACACACACACACACACACACACACACACACACACACACACACACACACACACACACACACACACACACACACACAAGAAATGAGATGCATTCATCTCAGGGTTGCTTCAGCAGGTGCCTCAGATATGTTTGAAACTTAATTCAAAGGAATGACACACAGGAGCACACGATACCATGGCAACTGCACAACAGTTCATTCTCGCCCTGGTAGTGTGTGATAGGTACTTAATATAAATGGCTACTTACCAAAGTAGACCTTCTTGTTACACCTGGGACACAGGTTGGCCTCACCAGAGAAGGTAGTGATGCTGGAAGCTGTACACACACACACACACACACACACAGTAGTATGGCCTACGGCCTGCAACGGTGCAAAAGCCCAGTGTGAACAGCTAAATAAACTACCCTGTGACCGTCCCTGGAGTGAGCCTGGTTTTAGCCTTTCCCCTGGAGTGAGCCTGGTGTTAACCTGTTGTTAGCCTGATGTTAGCCTTTCCCCTGGTGTTAACCGGTTGTTAGCCTGATGTTAGCCTTTCCCCTGGTGTTAGCCTGATGTTAGCCTTTCCCCTGGTGTTAACCTGTTAGCCTTTCCCCTGGTGTTAACCTGTTAGCCTTTCCCCTGGTGTTAACCTGTTAGCCTTTCCCCTGGTGTTAACCTGTTAGCCTTTCCCCTGGTGTTAGCCTGATGTTAGCCTTTCCCCTGGTGTTAACCTGTTAGCCTGATGTTAGCCTTTCCCCTGGTGTTAACCTGTTAGCCTGATGTTAGCCTTTCCCCTGGTGTTAACCTGTTAGCCTGATGTTAGCCTTTCCCCTGGAGTGAGCCCGGTGTTAGCCCGGTGTTAGCCTTTCCCCTGGAGTGAGCCTGGTGTTAGCCTTTCCCCTGGAGTGAGCCTGGTGTTAGCCTTTCCCCTGGAGTGAGCCTGGTGTTAGCCTTTCCCCTGGAGTGAGCCTGGTGTTAGCCTTTCCCCTGGTGTTAGACTGGTTTTAGCCTGGTGTTAGACTGGTTTTAGCCTTTACCCCTGGAGTGAGTCTGACCTGTGTAGTTGGGCTCTAATCACAGGAAGACAACAAGGGTCTGCTACTCCTTTAGGATAAAGGTGTTAGCCTGCATTGTAGGGCCTGTATAGCAGGGCCTGCGTTGTAGTGCCTGTGTAGTAGGGCCTGTGTAGTAGGGCCTGTGTAGCAGGGCCTGTGTAGCAGGGCCTGTGTAGCAGGGCCTGTGTAGTAGGGCCTGTGTAGTAGGGCCTGCGTTGTAGGGCCTGTGTAGTAGGGCCTGTGTAGTAGGTCCTGTGTAGCAGGGCCTGTGTAGCAGGGCCTGTGTAGTAGGGTTTGAGTCAGCAGGAAGACAACACACAGTCTGCTAATCCTTTCTAACAAAGGCAGCTACTTCCAATATTTCACGTCATCAGTTACACACATGGACACATGTAAACATGCACGTTCTTTCACGCATATGTAGCATGTACCTTTGACAGGAGCCCTGGGTGCCAACACCGCCTTCTCCTCAGGTTTGGGGGGGGCATCCACGTCAGTTGGGGTCGGGCTATTGTTGAGGGGGGCTTCATACACATAGGACCCTGCTCCACCGATGTTTACACCTACAGAGGTCATAGGTCAGGTTCAGCCCAGAGCCATATATATATCTATCTATCATAAGATACATATTATTTCATAGAACATATTTCCAAACATTTAGCAATCATAACATATGGCTGTGGTTCAGCCCATCTGCTTACTACACAACAGTGTGTTTCTAAACAGTACAATCAAACTGGAGGTTATTAGGAAGTCAGTTTGAAGATCGTCAGATAGTTTTAACCACTGGGCTTTGGACAGACATACAAGTGTACTGCACCTTTTGGTCCGAAGAGGGCAGCATAGCATGGTTTGTGGCAGAAGGGCTTCCCATCATGCTGTGTAAAGGGAATACAGAAGAGGAGAATGACAGACAGGGAGTAAATAACAAGTCTAAAACACAAGACTAACAACCATATATTGGCTATTTCCTTTTTCTAGCCAGACTCATGCATTGTGTGTGTGTGTGTGTGTGTGTGTGTGTGTGTGTGTGTGTGTGTGTGTGTGTGTGTGTGTGTGTGTGTGTGTGTGTGTGTGTGTGTGTGTGTGTGTGTGTGTGTGTGTGTGTGTGTGTGTGTGTGTGAGTGAGAGTGAGAGAGGGGCTGAGACAGAGATAAAATGCACCACAGCATCCTGAGAAAGAGTCTGATAAATCAACAGTACTGGTATCCTGGTTACAACGACAACGTTTGGACATACGGTGTAGATGCAACACACAGACATGGGAGAATGGAAAGTGGGGATCAAACCAAACGCATCACATTCGGGTCCTGTTCAGGAGAATGGTTTTGGTTGGAGGATTACGGATTGGTGGTCATGTAATAGTTGTCAGTGGTCAAATCAAACAGTCATGTAACAGGCAGCCAGGCAGCAGAGGGATCAGGGCCTGGGACAGATACCAGACCATCGTCCAGAAGAGAAGAGGAGACAGTGGTGATGTAACAACAGAGTGGCCTAGGTCAGCCAGTCAGCCAGCCAGCCAGTCGGAGGATCATCAGGGTCTAGACCAGAGAACAGACATCCAGTCAGCTAGTCAGTCAGTAGGAGGATCATCAGGGTCTAGACCAGACATCCAGTCAGCCAGTCAGTCAGTAGGAGGATCATCAGGGTCTAGACCAGAGAGCAGACATCCAGTCAGCTAGTCAGTCAGTAGGAGGATCATCAGGGTCTAGACCAGACATCCAGTCAGCCAGTCAGTCAGTAGGAGGATCATCAGGGTCTAGACCAGAGAACAGACATCCAGTCAGCTAGTCAGTCAGTAGGAGGATCATCAGGGTCTAGACCAGACATCCAGTCAGCCAGTCAGTCAGTAGGAGGATCAGGGTCTAGACCAGAGAACAGACATCCAGTCAGCCAGTCAGTCAGTAGGAGGATCAGGGTCTAGACCAGAGAGCAGACATCCAGTCCAGGCCAAATTCATATTTCCTCCACTCCATTTCTCACCTCGCCACTTTCGCAAAATGGATTGGAGGAGGTTCGAGGGGAGGGAGGGACCTTGGATACTCTCCTCCAATACAGTTGAGGAGGAGGCGAGGATGTAAGAGGGATCTCCTCACAGGAGATATGTGATTTACTGGGCCTGGAAGTGGTATCTCTTCACAGCATATATCACACTGGCTACAGCCCTTGTCGTCTTATAGCGTTATAGTACACCAATAACCCCCCCCATCTATGAACCCGCCCTTCTGTTTCCATGACGATAGGGTACACACTGTGTGTGTGTGTGTGTGGAATCTGCTGTCTGTTCATGGAGAGGAGAGGACGGACTAGAGGACATGTAATCGCTGTGTGTGTGTGTGTGTGTGTGTATGTGGAATCTGCTGTCTGTTCATGGAGAGGAGAGGACGGACTAGAGGACATGTAATCGCTGTGTGTGTGTGTGTGTGTGTGTATGTGTGTGTGTGGAATCTGCTGTCTGTTCATGGAGAGGAGAGGACGGACTAGAGGACACATATATATATATATATATATATATATATATATATATATATATATATATATATATATACACACACACAGAGATTAAACAACCCAGGCCAGGTCTGGCAGCACCCACTACTAGCCTGGTCACAGGCCAGGTCAACATCTAGTATATAGCGATGACTGTCTGAGGTCTGGTCTGGGGGGGAAATTGAGTTTGTGTCGTAAAAAAAGATGCAGAATTCCCATCCTTCATTTCTTCCTGTTCTGTTCTGATCCAGGGACAGTGTTGTTTCACACAGGAGGAGATGTTCACTATTGCTGTTCTGATCCAGGGACAGTGTTGTTTCACACAGGAGGAGATGTTCACTATTCCTGTTCTGTTCTGATCCAGGGACAGTGTTGTTTCACACAGGAGGAGATGTTCACTATTCCTGTTCTGTTCTGATCCAGGGACAGTGTTGTTTCACACAGGAGGAGATGTTCACTATTCCTGTTCTGTTCTGATCCAGGGACAGTGTTGTTTCATACAGGAGGATATGTTCACTATTCCTGTTCTTATCCAGGGACAGTGTTGTTTCACAGTGACGTACAGTAACAGCATGTGTGGAGGAGATATGAGAGAGGACTGGAGGGGATATACATTAGATTGACTACAACACACAGATATGGTGGAGATAGAAACTAGAATGGCTGTCTAACGGAGTAAAGTAGAACCCTTTTACAACATGTTATACTGGTATTTGTATGGGCTGGCTGGCTTGCTAGGTCCTAAAGTGACTAGACAAACAGCTAACCTTCAGCAAGGACATCAGCTGCAAATCTACAGTGTACAGCTGTAGGCCTATAGTATTGTGATGGTCATGTTTCAGTGATATTCTGAGAGCTGCTGATCCATCTGTGTGTGTGTGAGAGTGAGTGAGTGAGTGAGTGAGTGAGTGTGTGTCAAATAGTCAATACAAAATTGAGGCCTGCATTGGGGGGCTCCCGAGTGGTGCAGCGGTCTAAGACACTGCATCTCAGTGCTTGAGGCGTCACTACAAACACCCTAGTTTGAATCTAGGCTGTATCACAACCGGCCATGATTGGGAGCCCCATAGGGCGGCACACGATTGGTCCAGCGTCATCCGGGTTTGGCCAGTGTAAATAAGAATTTGTTCTTAACTGACTTGCCTAGTTAAATAAAACAAGGGGTTTTACCATAAGCTATACCAGGTGGATCTACAGACGTTGCATCTTAACTTTGTAAATTCCACTTAGAAATTGCAGACTTAATTTTCCATTACGAAATAAGTATCAACCCCTACAAAAATGTTCACCTCAGCATGTCCTCCTGCGTTCAGAGTTTTGCTACAGCGGCCACACTTCAGACAGAACTTATGCCAGTCCTTCCCCAGTGATGACACCTTCTCAGCTAGAGAGAGAGAGAGAAAGGACAAACAGAGAGATAGGGAAAGGGCGGGGGAAGAAGATTATTAGAGAAAACATTTGAATAAAGCAGCATTTCCTCCTTTGATTAAAATAAACAACTTCACTTCCTTTTCTCGGTCTTCTTAAGGTCTTTATATACCTCTGTATAACTGTAGTCTTCTTAAGGTCTTTATATACCTCTGTATAACCTATTATAACTGTAGTCTTTATATACCTCTGTATAACTGTAGTCTTTATATACCTCTGTATAACCCATTATAACTGTAGTCTTTATATACCTCTGTATAACCCATTATAACTGTAGTCTTTATATACCTCTGTATACCCCATTATAAATGTAGTCTTTATATACCTCTATATAACCCATTATAACTGTAGTCTTTATATACCTCTGTTTAACCCATTATAACTGTAGTCTTTATATACCTCTGTATAACCCATTATAACTGTAGTCTTTATATACCTCTGTATAACCCATTATAACTGTAGTCTTCTTAGTCTTTATATACCTCTGTATAACCCATTATAACTGTAGTGTTCTTACGGTCTTTATATACCTCTGTATAACCCATTATACAGTGGGGCAAAACAGTATTTAGTCAGCCACCAATTGTGCAAGTTCTCCCACTTAAAGATGAGAGGCCTGTAATATTCATCAGAGGTACACTTCAACTATGACAGACAAAATGAGATTTTTTTTTCCAGAAAATCACATTGTAGGATTTTTAATGAATTAATTAGCAAATTATGGTGGAAAATAAGTATTTGGTCACCTACAAACAAGCAAGATATCATCGGTATCATCATCGGTATTATCATCGGGTATCATCGGATGGGGCCACAGTGTCTCCTGACCCCTCCTGTCTCAGCCTCCAGTATTTATGCTGCAGTAGTTCATGTGTCGGGGGGCTAGGGTCAGTCTGTTATATCTGGAGTACTTCTCCTGTCTTATCCGGTGTCCTGTGTGAATTTAAGTATGCTCTCTCTTTCTCTCTCTCGGAGGACCTGAGCCCAAAGGACCACGCCTCAGGACTACCTGGCATGATGACTCCTTGCTGTCCCCAGTCCACCTGGCCGTGCTGCTTCTCCAGTTTCAACTGTTCTGCCTGCGGCTATGGAACACTGACCTGTTCACCGGATGTGCTACCTGTCCCAGACCTGCTGGTTTCAACTCTCTAGAGACAGCAGGAGCAGTAGAGATACTCTGAATGATCGGCTATGAAAATCCAACTGACATTTACTCCTGAGGTGCTGACTTGCTGCACCCTCGACAACTACTGTGATTATTATTATTTGAACCTGCTGGTCATTTATGAACATTTGAACATCTTGGCCATGTTCTGTTATAATCTCCACCCGGCACAGCCAGAAGAGGACTGGCCACCCCTCATAGCCTGGTTCTCTAGGTTTCTTCCTAGGTTTTGGTCTTTCTAGGGAGTTTTTCCTAGCCACCGTGCTTCTACACCTGCATTGCTTGCTGTTTGGGGTTTTAGGCTGGGTTTCTGTACAGCACTTTGATATATCAGCTGATGTAAGAAGGGCTATATAAATACATTTGATTTGATCTGTAGTCTTCTTAAGGTCTTTATACACCTCTGTATAACCCATTGTAACTGTCACTCCTCTACAATAGAGAATGGAGCTCCGCAGTGCTTTACACTGTAGTTAGTATAATGATTTTCTGTGTTCCACTGATTCCTATTTGGTAGTCTATTAGGCAAATAGAGAAGTGGGTATTATGATCCTGAGCGTGCTTGAAGTGAACCAAATGCAAAGCTGCTGTGAGGTCATCAGGAAGGGTATGGCTGGACAGCAGGGTCTCAACAGCAGCTAACCCAAATCCCTTTATATCCCTCTCCCCACATCCCCCTTCTCCTCCCTCTCCCCACACCCTTTCCAATTTTACAACCCTCCCCCTCTCTCCCTCCCACCTGCCCTCTCCCTCCTCCTCGCTCTCACTCTCCCTCTCCATCCCTCCTCCCCCCCCCCCCTCCTCGCTCTCCCTCTCTCCATCCCTCCTTCCTTCCCCCTCCTCCTCCTCGCTCTCCCTCTCTCCTTCCTTCCCCCTCCTCGCTCTCCCTCTCTCCATCCCTCCTTCCTTCTCCCTCCTCCTCCTCGCTCTCCCTCTCTCCATCCCTCCTTCCTTCTCTCCATCCCTCCTTCCCCCCCCCCCTCCAGACAATGGTCCAGAGGTCTGCATGACCAGCTAAGCTCCCTACAGGAAACACCTTCTCTTACAATGGCAGGGCACAATCAGTCGGAAGTTAGGCCAGACCCCGCTTCCTACACCTCCCTCATCCCCTTTCTCTCTCCTCCTCTCTTCCCGCATGGGGACAGAGGATTATTTTAGAAGGATTGTTAGAAGGATTGTCAGTAACTCCCCATTGGGCTGTTTATGTTCTCTCTCCTCCTCTCTTCCCGCATGGGGACAGAGGATTATTTTAGAAGGATTGTCAGCGACTCCCCATTGGGCAGTTTATGTTCTCTTTCCAATCAGTGTCATTGTCATCACTTCTCACTGTCAACTGCACAAAAGAATAACCTAAGAGTGGTGTAGGATAACGGCTAGAGTTGTTGGACCTCCCACAAACAGAACAGCACAGTAGAACACAGCTCCAGTGTAATCTAACCAAATCACAGATTAGCCTAGATCAATGATTTCTTATCAAATGGGAGCGATTACAGACAATGTAGGCCTATGAGTAGGATGGGACACTTAAGGGACAGGTTAGCTAGACTGAGGGACAGGTTAGCTAGATGATAAACAGGCCAGCTAACAGATGTATGAGTGAGACGGGATGGAAGCCTATACCAGTCAGCCAGCCAGTCCTCTGGCATTGTCTGAAGGACAGGTGATCAAGAGACCAGTTAAAACAGCTCTTCAGTTTAAAGGGTTGCTGTTATTGTTAGAGGAGAGAGGTTGTGAAAGGGCTGTCTGGGATATGAGTGTGTGTTAGTAGAAGAGAAGGATACCCAGCTGTCTATCCCCTGGCTGTCCTCCAAACAACCATTTCTCCTATACGATGCTGCGTGCACACACACATACACACACACACACACGAAATGGGCATTTGGACATTATTTCACTATTCAAATAATATCATACCATTTTTTCAGATATACGAATAATATAACATTTAAATAAACATCTCTTCAATCTCTTGACCAATCAGAATGATGCAAATGCACATGGCAGCAGACAGGCTTCTTTTCTCTGTAGTCTTTCTCTAAAAGCAACAGGCTGCTTTTCTCTGTAGTCTTTCTCTAAAAGCAACAGGCTGCTTTTCTCTGTAGTCTTTCTCTAAAACTAACAGGCTGCTTTTGTCTGTAGTCTTTTTCTAAAAGCAACAGGCTGCTTTTCTCTGTAGTCTTTCTCTAAAACTAACAGGCTGCTTTTGTCTGTAGTCTTTCTCTAAAAGCAACAGGCTGCTTTTCTCTGTAGTCTTTCTCTAAAACTAACAGGCTGCTTTTCTCTGTAGTCTTTCTCTAAAAGCAACAGGCTGCTTTTCTCTGTAGTCTTTCTCTAAAAGCAACAGGCTGCTTTTCTCTGTAGTCTTTCTCTAAAACTAACAGGCTGCTTTTGTCTGTAGTCTCTCTAAAAGCAACAGGCTGCTTTTCTCTGTAGTCTTTTTCTAAAAGCAACAGGCTGCTTTTATTTCTTTCTCTAAAAGCAACAGGCTGCTTTTCTCTGTAGTCTTTCTCTAAAAGCAACAGGCTGCTTTTCTCTGTAGTCTTTTTCTAAAAGCAACAGGCTGCTTTTCTCTGTAGTCTTTTTCTAAAAGCAACAGGCTGCTTTTCTCTGTAGTCTTTTTCTAAAAGCAACAGGCTGCTTTTCTCTGTAGTCTTTCTCTAAAAGCAACAGGCTGCTTTTCTCTGTAGTCTTTCTCTAAAAGCAACAGGCTGCTTTTCTCTGTAGTCTTTCTCTAAAAGCAACAGGCTGCTTTTCTCTGTAGTCTTTCTCTAAAAGCAACAGGCTGCTTTTCTCTGTAGTCTTTCTCTAAAAGCAACAGGCTGCTTTTCTCTGTAGTCTTTCTCTAAAACTAACAGGCTGCTTTTGTCTGTAGTCTCTCTAAAAGCAACAGGCTGCTTTTCTCTGTAGTCTTTTTCTAAAAGCAACAGGCTGCTTTTATTTCTTTCTCTAAAAGCAACAGGCTGCTTTTCTCTGTAGTCTTTCTCTAAAAGCAACAGGCTGCTTTTCTCTGTAGTCTTTTTCTAAAAGCAACAGGCTGCTTTTCTCTGTAGTCTTTTTCTAAAAGCAACAGGCGGCTGCTTTTATGTCTTTCTCTAAAAGCAACAGGCTGCTTTTCTCTGTAGTCTTTTTCTAAAAGCAACAGGCTGCTTTTATGTCTTTCTCTAAAAGCAACAGGCTGCTTTTCTCTGTAGTCTCTCTAAAAGCAACAGGCTGCTTTTCTCTGTAGTCTTTTTCTAAAAGCAACAGGCTGCTTTTCTCTGTAGTCTTTTTCTAAAAGCAACAGGCTGCTTTTCTCTGTAGTCTTTTTCTAAAAGCACAGGCTGCTTTTCTCTGTAGTCTTTTTCTAAAAGCAACAGGCTGCTTTTCTCTGTAGTCTTTCTCTAAAAGCAACAGGCTGCTTTTCTCTGTAGTCTTTCTCTAAAAGCAACAGGCTGCTTTTCTCTGTAGTCTTTCTCTAAAAGCAACAGGCTGCTTTTCTCTGTAGTCTTTTTCTAAAAGCAACAGGCTGCTTTTCTCTGTAGTCTTTCTCTAAAAGCAACAGGCTGCTTTTCTCTGTAGTCTTTCTCTAAAAGCAACAGGCTGCTTTTCTCTGTAGTCTTTCTCTAAAAGCAACAGGCTGCTCTTCTCTGTAGTCTTTCTCTAAAAGCAACAGGCTGCTTTTCTCTGTAGTCTTTCTCTAAAAGCAACAGGCTGCTTTTCTCTGTAGTCTTTTTCTAAAAGCAACAGGCTGCTTTTATGTCTTTCTCTAAAAGCAACAGGCTGCTTTTCTCTGTAGTCTTTCTCTAAAAGCAAGAGGCTGCTTTTCTCTGTAGTCTTTCTCTAAAAGCAACAGGCTGCTTTTCTCTGTAGTCTTTTTCTAAAAGCAACAGGTTGCTTTTATGTCTTTCTCTAAAAGCAACAGGCTGCTTTTCTCTGTAGTCTTTTTCTAAAAGCAACAGGCTGCTTTTATGTCTTTCTCTAAAAGCAACAGGCTGCTTTTCTCTGTAGTCTTTCTCTAAAAGCAACAGTGATTTTTGCCACGATAGAACTGATTGTGTTACAAAAAGTTGATCTGTGTCAAGTCTTGTGGAAACTCTGTTAGCTTGCCCCCCAGTCATTGCTACTTAAAGTAGGGCAAATAGCATACCGATGTCAGGGCAGCCTGGATGGATAAATGTGCAGCAAGAGCTCAATGCATGGTTCTGAAAACTACATTCAAAAGTTTGTTTTATTAAATTAAGTATTTCAAATGCATCATAGTATATCCTTGAAGCGAACAATGTCACAAGGATCATCTCATTTAATTTATAACAAAGCTTTTTCATTGTAAAAATAGGACGATTTATATATTTTTAAAAATATGAACACAACTCAAGAAACCGAATACTAACGTCCGTTAGGATACCCGGATAACCGTGTTCCTAACACACACACACACACACACACACACACACACACACACACCACACACACACGTAAAAGGTTTTACAAGGCTCCGTGTTGACCCGCTAATGAAAGGTCACCATCACCCCTGCCTCGTTATGGTAATGAGTGAACACTAGTGTAAACACACACACCGGAGCTCAGAGGGAAATCCTCAGGATATGCTGGTTAACATGGTAAACACTGCTGAGGATGTGGACAGTCCTACAGGACAGCTGAGGACAGGTGAGTTTGATGACAGCATAACTGAACATTTTGTGCTTATCTCTAACGGGATAGTGTTCCAAACAACTTGATTACAACTGCTTAATTATCAACCCTAACGAGCCAGAAGCACCCAAACACCACAATTCACACACAGCCACGGGATGCACACATCACACACGCACGTGCAAACGCACAGACACACAACCCAGGCCAAGTGGATGAGCTGAGCTGAGCTTACCTTGGATCTCTGCGTCTGTTAAACAAGGTTTAACAAGTCATCACAGGCAAATAATGACTAGACTACTCCGCCTTGAACAACAACGACACAGCTGAACTACATGCAACACTACAGCAGCAGGAACAGGGAGGAATGTCAATGGGATAGTGATACCTTCTTATGAAATGACTTAAACTGGATTACAATTTAACTAAAATCCAAATCAGCAGGATGACACCGTATGACCTCCGCCCACTCATATCTGATACGTGTGTTTCATTCTAGGTGTCATGCATGTAGTTCTACAATAGCCACGAAGATCGTTAACAGCTCCAGCATTTCCACAGTTGGCTAGATGTGAGAACAGTATTCTACTAACTATAGCCCTCCATTACATGAAGTGATCAAGGCGGTTAACCCCAACGACTGCTCCCTGGGCGCCGATGACGTGGATGTCCATTAAGGCAGCCTCCCGCACCGCTCTGATTCAGAGGGGTTGTTGGGGTTGTGCAACTGACCAGTGATCCGTTTCCACTTCCTCCTTTCATTAGAGTTCACCCATCACTCCATCGCTTAGGCTACATTCTTTCCCACCAGCATCTGGAGAAGGTCTATTTTAAACACTACAAGCCCTGGATGAAGAACATTCTTCTTGTGACAAATATTGAATTAATAGCTTACAACAAGGGACTCTATCCATTTAAATTAAGTCTACTTTATTTATTTATTAAGTTTATTTGGCAACAAAACACGAGTCTTGGAGTATAAGAAGTGGGGCACTGCACCAGATCTAGCTGGTAGCTAACACCAGTCTCAGAGAATGAGAAGTGGGGCACTGCACCAGATCTAGCTGGTAGCTAACACCAGTCTCAGAGAATGAGAAGTGGGGCACTGCACCAGATCTAGCTGGTAGCTAACACCAGTCTCAGATAATGAGAAGTGGTGCACTCCACCAGATCTAGCTGGTAGCTAACACCAGTCTCAGAGAATGAGAAGTGGTGCACTGCACCAGATCTAGCTGGTAGCTAACACCAGTCTCAGATAATGAGAAGTGGTGCACTGCACCAGATCTAGCTGGTAGCTAATTTAGATCTGCAGTCCCCGTTACTCGTGAGGTAAACTGAAATTCCAATTTCATTTAAAATTTTCCTCAGAACAAATGAGATGGAATTGACCCCAATGCTGAATACAGAATATAAGTGGTATATTTTTCGTTGAATGAACAGTATGATGCTATTTACATGTGTACAAGTGCACTATAGGCTAAATATTTCTAAAGTACAGTTGGTTGGACTTCTACATCAGCCATCATTAATGTGGACCTGTCTGTTCTTCAGCCCCCCCCATATTGTAACCCCCCTCTCCCTTTATGCCCCAACCCCCCCTTCCCTCCCTACTTCTCTCCAGCTGAGTCCATGCAGGCGTTTGTACGAGTCCAGCCCTCCTCGGATGACTGCACTAGTCCAGCCCTCCTCGGATGACTGCACTAGTCCAGCCCTCCTCGGATGACTGCACTAGTCCAGCCCTCCTCGGATGACTGCACTAGTCCAGCCCTCCTCGGATGACTGCACTAGTCCAGCCCTCCTCGGATGACTGCACTAGTCCAGCCCTCCTCGGATGACTGCACTAGTCCAGCCCTCCTCGGATGACTGCACTAGTCCAGCCCTCCTCGTATGACTGCACTAGTCCAGCCCTCCTCGTATGACTGCACTAGTCCAGCCCTCCTCGTATGACTGCACTAGTCCAGCCCTCCTCGTATGACTGCACTAGTCCAGCCCTCCTCGTATGACTGCACTAGTCCAGCCCTCCTCGTATGACTGCACTAGTCCAGCCCTCCTCGTATGACTGTACTAGTCCAGCCCTCCTCGGATGACGGAATGTCCCAGTACCCACCATGCACCTGACTCCTGAGGACTGGGAGGCCTATAGGATTGGTGACCAGGTGCAGGGGGCGAAAAGAGTATCCTCTCCTCTCCAGCAGCAGACAGGAAGGAACAACATTCAGCACGTGGTCCCCTCTGCATCCTCTCCCCATTCAGCCCTTTTAAATACAATGCCTGCCTGACTGGTGGTAAAAATACACACACACCTTCGAGGCCAAATGACCTTTGCTGTGTTTAAGACAATGGCTATTCAACATTTACACAGTCCCGTGGCAAAGGTTGGCATTGTAGCCTAAATCTGACATTCTTTACCTGACCCTGGCTTTGAATCTGGTTTGATTTAATGAGGTACCAGTTACATCCAATTGAACACTAGGATCAAACTCACTCTCAAACTGTGAAGGCTACATACATTACATTTCAACTGATTTCCAGCATCCAGCTCACTACAATCTGATTTTTTTTTATTTTCTAATATCCAATTTGTAGCTGCAGCGATGGGACAAGACTGCAACTCCCGTACGGACTCGGGAGTGGCGAAGGTCGAGAACCGTGCGTCCTCCAAAACACGACCCCGCCAAGCTGCACTGCTTCTTGACACACTGCTCACTTAACCTGGAATCCAGCGGCACCAATGTGTCGGAGGAAACACCGTACAACTGGCCTTGCCACAGGAGTCGCTACAGCGCGATGGGACAAGGACAACCCGGCCTGACAAACCCTCCCCTAACCTGGACGATGCTGGGCCAATTGTACGTGGCTTCATCAGTCTCCCGGTTGCGGCCGGCTGCGACACAGCTTGTGATCGAACCAAGATCTGTAGTGATGCAGTGCCTTAGACCGCTGCGTCACTCGGCAGGCCCTCTAAAATCTGAACTTCTAATTAGCCCCAAGACCATAGGCATTATGGTAATAGTGTAGCTTAAAGCTTTATCTTTATGCCTTCTGATGGGCTGGGTGGACAGGTCGTATATACACCCATCTAATCCTCTCAGATCTACAGAAGTGGCTCAAGAGTAAGGGGTTGGTTTGTGATTCAGCATTAGACGTGTCCCTCTGTAGGATGTGTGTTCAGGTCAGGACAAGCACCTCTTCCCTCCGGCTGGCTGATGCAACACAAGTGCAAAATAAACTAGTCTATGTTCCAAATGGCAACCTATATTCCCTATGTAGTGCACTACTTTTGACCAGGGTCCATAGGGACACAGCCTAACTTCCCCTAGCTTTGGAGGTCGCCTGTCGCCTCAATCAAGGCCAGGTTCTCTCTCTCTTTCCCTCTCTCCCCTTCCTTCCCCCGCTCTCTCTCTCTCTCTCTACCGCTCTCATTCTGTCCCAACGTCGCTCCATGACATTTGGGACCTTGTGACTTGGGCTTGCTGATGTAAAAGTTCTCTGCAGGCTGCATCCTGGAGCGCATTGAAGCAGTGAAATAACTGTCTTCCTGTCTGTTTGTCTGTACTGGTCAAAAACAGAGGAGAGAGGAGCCTCAAGCAAAGCACATTTTTTTTTTATAGACACTCTGCCTTGCTTAGTTCACCTTTGCTCTTTCTCCCCCCTCTCTCACCCTCAATCCTAACTCATGTGCACTAAACACTAACCAGTCAGGACTTTGTGTTCTGAACTGGAGAGTCTACATATGGGCCAACATGGCTCTTTTCCAGACAACTACTGTGCTGGCATGTTACAATGGAATCAGGACGGTGTGACTGCTAATGGCACCCTATTCTTAAAGTGCACTACCTGTGACCAGGGATCTGGTGAAAAGTAGTGCACTATTTAGGGAACAAAGGGTGCTATTTGGGACACATCCATAGACCACGTGGCAGATGAAACTTTGTAGACAAAACCTATAATACTCTATGTGGGATTACTTTACACCTGTGGTCTGGTTGTCGTTTAGTGGTGAAACCAAATGCTATTTGAAATTCACATAATGTTTAGAGTCACAGAGAGAGCAGTCAGTGCATTAAATAAAGGGGCTTTAGTTCACCCTGTTCAGCTGAATATTGAAGGCTCAGGAAGACATCCTTTACAAAATGTCTACTAAAAAAAAAGGCAATTTCACAGTAACCGTTTGGGTGAAGTAAATTATTAATGATTTTCTGCAGCTAGATGAAAACCAAATTAGACCTTAATGTCAAATATATTTAAAGATCATATCTCTTATGTAAGAAACCATTTCGAGTCAACCACCTGCAGGTCAGAGCGATGAGGGCAGTTCATCTCTCAGAGCAGAGTTTACACAGGATCAGTGTTCAGGCTTCTATTCTATTTGTTTTCTGCTATGTGGGTATGTTCATTCCATAATGAAATTAGCGGGAAAAGACTTGTCGCACCGCACATGCAAACGGTTTAACGTGACAGCAACAAATATCCATCAGAAATTTAGAAAGAGGGGAGACCTAAAGATGCAACAACTAGCATGGGTTACTAATATGACTGACTGTGCCTTTGGCTACTGGACAATGAAAGAAAGTTGATTTGAAAACCAATAGAACATGAGAGAAATAGGCTACATGGTTTCAATGGTATATGGAAGTCTTTAGAAAATGATTGCCTCTAAAGTTCTACGGTCACATCTTACTTTGAATGAAGGTAAGTCGTGCCTCATAATATAAAGTAAAACCTTCAGCTTTTAATCAATTAAGTATCAAGTACGTTTTCAAAATGCATACTGCCTCCAGCTCATTGCAAAGTGGTGCGTGATGCGCTGAAGCCTACTGTTGCCTATAGGCACTTGGCGAATGGGAAGCGTGCTTATTATGCAATTTACCATTTGAGGAATAAGATTTGTAGCTCTTTTTAAATCGTGGCCATGAACTTTTTTTATTTTTATTTAATTTTTTAACACGTGATTGCATTTAGATTTGTTATGCAATGATTGGTCTTATAAAAGCATGTTTCACTCCAGCAGCAACGAATGAGCTGTTTGAGAAGCTGTAACAGCAGCTCTCTCACTGTCTGACAGACAATCCGCTCATAAGCTCTGTATCATGCTGTGCAGGTGTGATAAGCATAAAGACTAATGAAAATACACACGAGCCAATTTAATTCCACAAAATTATGCAAATTAACATATAGAACTATAAGCATGACCGGTCAAATGCATTTACATCGACTTGTGTTTCAATCAATGAATAGGAAATGCCTGCTCCTGCTCCTTCTCTCCGGTGCTCTAGGGCGCCAGGCGGCCCTTCATTACGCACACCTGTCACCATCATTACGCGCATCTGCACTCATTGGACTCACCTGGACTCCTTCACGTTTGTTGATTACCCCTCTATATCTGTCTGTTCCTCGGTTAGATCCCTGTGTCAGCATTATTGTCGTTTTGTTTTCCCCTGTCCAGACGCTGTTCGTATTCAGTTCTTGTCCGTGTTTCATTAAAATGGTCACTCCCTGTACTTGTTTCACGTCTCCAGCGTCTGTCCTTACAACTATAACGCACTGTCAGTTTTTAATAGTTTATATAATTACACTTTTAGTTTGTGTAGCTTACGGTCTGCAAACTACTGTCTGCTAGTTTGTCTTTTCTTAGCAAGTTGTTGCTAAAATAAATTGTGTTAGCTGCTAATGCTGTTAGTTGGCTAGTTAGCTTGCTAAATGTACAAGAATCAGAGAGCAAATGTAGCTAGCTAAAACAGTTCACCAATTAACTAGGCCTAGATTTTTTCCCCATATCATGCAGACCTGTGTGGCAGTGTGGAAATGATAATAAAAGTTCAAAAAAATGCTTATTACCAGCTAGCTTCAATGCCAAACAACTCTCCTTCCGTGGCCTCCAATTGTTCTTAAATACAAGTAAAACTAAATGCATGCTCTTCAACCGATCGCTACCTGCACCTACCCGCCTGTCCAACATCACTACTGTGGACGGCTCTGACTTAGAATATGTGGACAACTACAAATACCTAGGTGTCTGGTTAGACTGTAAACTCTCCTTCCAGACTCACATCAAACATCTCCAATCCAAAGTTAAATCTAGAATTGGCTTCCTATTTCGCAACAAAGCATCCTTCACTCATGCTGCCAAACATACCCTTGTAAAACTGATCATCCTACCAATCACGACTTCGATGTCATTTCTAAATTAGCCTCCAATACCCTACTCAATAAATTGGATGCAGTCTATCACAGTGCCATCTGTTTTGTCACCAAAGCCCCATATACTACCCACCACTGCGACCTGTACGCTCTCGTTGGCTGGCCCTCGTTTCAGACTCATCGTCAAACCCACTGGCTCCAGGTCACCATAGCAGCACCCACCTGTAGCACACGCTCCAGCAGGTATATCTCTCTGGTCACCCCCAAAACCAATTATTCATTTGGCCGCCTCTCCTTCCAGTTCTCTGCTGTCAATGACTGGAATGAACTACAAAAACTCTGAAACTGGAAAACACTTCTCCCTCACTAGCTTTAAGCACCAACTGTCAGAGCAGCTCACAGATTACTGCACCTGTACATAGCCCACCTATAATTTAGCCCAAACAACTACCTCTTTCCCTACTTTATTATTTATTTATTTTGCTCCTTTGCACCCCATTATTTATCTGTACTTTGCACATTCTTCCACTGCAAATCAACCATTCCAGTGTTTTACTTGCTATATTGTATTTACTTCACCGCCATGGCCTTTTTTTTGTCTTTACCTCCCTTCTCACATTGTATATAGACTTATTTTTCTACTGTATGTTTGTTTTACTCCATGTGTAACTCTGTGTTGTTGTATCTGTCGAACTGCTTTGCTTTATCTTGGCCAGGTCGCAATTGTAAATGAGAACTTGTTCTCAACTTGCCTACCTGGTTAAATAAAGTTGAAATAAAATAAATGTAAAAAAAATGAAAACCCTGCTGTGTGTGTGTGTGTGTGTGTGTGTGTGTGTACACACACGTGGGATAAAGGAGTGTATAGTGTACTGAGTGGAAAATAGGGTGTTCTTCTCTTCTGCCCTGACACAGCCTGTCTAAGAGGAGGACTAAAGTATTCTCGAACCCAGAAAGAACACAAGTATAGCTACTATACAGACAAAGACAGACAGAAAGAAAGAGCCTTGTGTGTCTCGCTTTAAATAAAGACAAAGACATGCCCCCCCCCCCACACTTAAATTCAGGAGAGGAATTCAAGGCCTGGGGCTAGAAAGACAAAGTAGGATAAAAACAGGGAGAGAGAGAGAGAGAGAGAAGATTCAACATAGAAGAGTATCATAGCAGCACATCATCATTCTCTTCCTAGTTACCATGTTGTGCACAGGAGATGCTGGCTCCCATTATATTGGTCCCCTTAGGCCTTTTCGGGTTCAACTTTGGTTTACTGATCCATGCCACCACACACACACACACACACACACACACACACACACACACACACACACACACACACACACACACACACATACCCCTCTGGGTATCTGTCCTGGTCATATGTCAATCAATAGTCCATGTGCATTTAATTTCCAATACAGTTTCACATCTGTGAAGCTGCAGCAGTTGAAACTTGGAACACTAGAACTTTCATCTAACAAATGTGCAGCCATGCACTCTGGGAGTTAGAGTTCATGTCAACAACCGAAGGGGACATTCTGCATTCTTTCTCTGCCAACACTTAGGCTAAGGTTTTATTTTTGGATTTCATGAAATGTGTCTAAATCCATGATAATCTTTAATATAGGTTAAACATCCCACCTACTTGATATTATTGATGATTTAATCTGGTCCAGATTCTCTACATGGAATAGAAAGCTATGAATAAGTAAAGACAGGCTAAATAGAGATTTAACACAGAAAATAAAACAAATAAGATGATTGCAATGGCTTGAAACGCCTCTAATACAGTCAACTGTTGCCTTAAATTAGAGGAGACTAAATATCACCATCTGCTAAAAGCAGCCCAATAAAGAAATAATAAAACATTACCTTTAGAAGACAACGTTTCCATTCCAGACAGTGGCACCATAAAGGGTTTCAAATGACAGACTACATAAAGAGAGGTAGGGATAAACACCCACTGTTCCAATATTGGGCATTACCAGCTGCTGGAGGACTAGGTTGGGTGCAGACAGGGAGGTTCCTTCTCTACAGATGGCAAAGGCAAACCATTCATGTAGCACATCCAGTAGCAACACTTTCTCCCAGCTGAAGGGAGTTAGGTCAGGTGGTTAAAGAGAGGTGTGTAGGTGATATTGTAGTAAAGCAGCAAGCCCAGCTCCTTCATTTGAGAGTAGCATTCTAGAACTCCTGAGTGACATCACCCTGGTGTTCCAAGTTCCAACTAAGCAGAGGGCAGCATAGCCAAGAACAGTACCAGACCTCGCCCAGACCAGACCTCATCACTTCCTGCACCAAAACTGTTACTATACTTAGTTTCTCACCCACTCTTCATTAATCACTTATAATGCAGACAAACCCACACAGGTCTCTTCACTGACTGTTCTCTCAAGGCTAGCCCTATAATCAACTAGGATATTCCCAGTAAAACTGTTACTATAGTTGTACTGTAGAAATATATGAATGCAGTAAGCAACAACTTCAAAGATTTTACTGAGTTACAGTTCATAGAAAGAAATGAAACAATTGAAATACATTCATTTGGCCCTAATCTATGGATTTCACATGACTGGGCAGGGACAGAGCCATGGGTGGGCCTGGGAGGGCATAGACCCACCCACTTGGGAGCCAAGGCCATCCACTGGGGAGCCGGGCCCAGCCAATCAGAATTAATTTATTACAGAAATAAATACTCCTCAGCTCCCCCTCCCTCCACAGACACAGGTGAAGAAGCTGGATGTGGCGGTGACGTGGTTACAAACAAAAATCTAAAAACCAGGAAAAATACAACAGAGAAAACATCACAGATTTTATAGGCCCCACCTTAGAATTGCTTAACCAATATTTTACCAGTTATATTGACAGAAAACATTGGGTATTACTTTCTCTTGTACACCAAGGACCCGTGGAAGAGTTGTAAAGAAATAATCATTTTAGCTCGCACTATTGTTTCTTTTTTTTTAAAGCAGCGCTCATGCTAGAAAAGACAGTTGGAGACTCTTGCTCTATAGCCATCATGTGCATTATCTGGCCTTGCTGGTCATCTATGAACGTCCCGAAACCCAGTACAGCCAGAAGAGGACTGGCCAAACCTCAAAGCCTGGTTCCTCTAGGTTTCTTCCTAGGTTCCTGTTTTCGATGGAGTTTTTCCTAGCCACCGTGCTTCTACATCTGCATTGCTTGCTGTTTGGGGTTTCAGGCTGGGTTTCTGTATACCACTGTGACAACTGCTGATGTAAAAAGAGCTTTATAAAATACATTTGATTGATTGATTTTGAACTGACTGTTGTCAGTTATAGCTACAGTATCAACAGCATACAGCATCAACCCCATACAGCATCAACCCCATACAGCTACAGTATCCCCAGCATCAACCCCATACAGCTACAGTATCCCCAGCATCAACCCCATACAGCATCGACATGATGCCCCATACAGCACTACAGATAAACATGGTGCCCCAGGCAGCACTCCACCCAACTGTGATGTGAAAACTTCACCCCACACGCAGTCTCAGTAAAACATGACTTGTTTCCCTCCCTCTGTGCACGCCACGCGTGTCTGTGTTACCGCCCTGTGTGTTACATAAAAATAAATAAATTAGGGGCAATGACATGACTCACCAAAGAACGGCTAACCGAGTAAAAGAGGCAGTGTTATACAGTATGTCATATAATGGTATTTGGTGCTCATCTGAAATCGTATTTGCCTGCTGTATGTAAACAATTGCCTGACTTGAGGGACTCTGACATTGGCCCATAGGATGAGCAGCAGCTGTGATGTGCACAGCCTATTTTGCTGTTACAATATGACAGACGCTTCCACTCCCTAAATTGATTTGGACCTCATGGAAGCTTCATGCACTGTTAGTTGGTGATGTGTGTGAGATGTAGTTAGTTCGTGACAGGATGAGAACTAGCCAGGAATAATTGGTTGTTCCATGCTGACAGCAAAACAACACACATGGACACACACGGACACACACACACACACAGATACAGTACACCTATCAAATCGGGTGACTGATTTTATCATGACATCAACTTATATATGACGCATGTGTGTGTGTCCCTGTGTGTGTTAATAAATCAAGTCTCTACACTGCCCAAACAGATGTTTGGTATCTTTGTTTGTGATCTGGGCATATGGTTGAGATGGAACAGCAGGTTTGGAACTGACACAGTTTGACTAGAACATAAGGCCACACTGCCTCCCTTCATATTGAACATTTGGCATGATCACATACTTGGCACTGACCGAGTAAGCAAGGACTGACTGTGCCGCAACCTCCAAAGCCAAATGCCAAGCACAACACATTTACTAGGCTGTCATAGTTCAGTGTCAGAGATTAATCCAATATTTTGGGAATTTTAAATAATATGAATGAATACATACATACATACATACATACATACATGGAAGTTTTTGTGAGACTGAATGGATGTTTTTCAGAACTAGTCTTATCCTCTATTGCGACTAACGTAATTACACTGCAACGTATTAGTCCATTAAAATGGGTTGTTCTAAAAAATGGGTTACTCTGATTTGAGGAATGTCAGGAACGTGACAGGCTGAATACTATAGGACCATAAGGGTTTAGAAAAACAATCTTATTCAGTACATTTACAAATCCAATTAGCTATTAAAAACACCAGCCATAATGCAGACTTTCATTCTGTTTATACATGTTGGCCCTCCTTGATAATGAACAGACACTTTGTAGCTAGCTTTTGTAAACAATGACAAATTGTGCCCACAAATGTTGTGATTTTGGGTATGGGTGTTTTCTACGTTATTCTTTGTGTAAAACACCGCTTTAGCTAACTAAAACGGGCTAACCTAGCTGTAGCAGGTTGCACTGACTCTTTGCATAATTTCCCACGGGTGTTATTTCGCTAATAAATCTCAGCTAACCATGTGCACCAGAAAATAACGTTAGATAAGAGTCAGGAAATCAAGTTACTTACCAAAATACACTGTCTTGTCACACTTGGGACACTTTGAAGCCATGTTGCGATGGTTTTATCGACGAAAAAGCAGAGTTCTGTGTCCACGTTGTCTTTGTATCTCATTCAAGCGTAAGTGCTGCTCTGTTCGCTGAGAGCATCTCTTTCACATCACTGCGCTACATTTGCATAACCTCCGCCTCTTGCACCTCTTTGGTCCGGCTCGCCGTCAGTCACAGACAGGGCGGGAGAACAGGAGCGCCTGCCGGGCAGTGATGTCAAAGGACTCGGAATCAGTCTGGAGCACTCCGTCTGGAGCACTCCGTCTTTCCACACGCACACTTTTCTTTTTTCCACCCGGCGAGTAGGCAGTGGTTGGTTGAACCACAATGCGCTCTTTCACTGGAGACTTTTAGCTTTTTTTTAGGGCATGCATGATGATGGCAGATGTTGACATTTGAAATCATTGTGCTGGCACAATGAATTAATGGTTGACCTGAGTCAGAAAGATGGGGACAATAGTTGAGATATTTGTTTTACTAGTTCAGGGAAGCTTAGTAATAATATAACATGTATTTCATGACCAGTGCCCTGACATTTGACTGTTCAATCTGTAAACTCCATACAAACATGGGTCATGTTATCTGTATTCACATGGTATGCCTACAAGCAGCTGTTGAATTAACACATATGCTCCCCTCTCTGACTACATAACATGTTTGCCTTTATCTTTCACCAGAGGAGGAAGTGCATGTATTTCTTTCCAAGCTACATGACTGTTAGTTAGCTCACCCATTCACACAGTGCTGTCATGTCTAGGCCCTGGCCTCTTGGTGACATTCTGCAGGTCCCACCCAACCCAAGAACACCCACATTCTCCAAGTGGAAGCTATTTCCCAGAGCCCTGTGAGTTTCCCAGATGATTAGCAGCGTGCCTCAGCCTGTGACCACTTCATCTTATCTCACAACAAACTCACTTACTGTTTTTCTAACCGTCGGGCTGTCTGTCTGTCTATCTGCTGAGTGTCTGTCTCACTTTGTGTGTGTGTGGTATGTGGGTGGGTGCGTGTGTGCATGTGTATGTGTATGTGTATGTGTGTGCGTGCATGCTTGTGTGTGTGTGTATGTGCGTGGGTGCGTGTGTGTATGTGTGTGTGTATGTGCGTGCGTGTGTGTGTGTGCCAGAGAGGACATGACTTCATTACGAGTCCGTCAGTCCCCTCCATCACGTTGCTGTGGTTGCAGGTCTGTGTTCAGCTCATTCAGCTTCGATGCTCTGGCTCGGAACAGGACGATTGTCAGAAAGGTTCGGAGAGAGTTGGAATTAAGGGAAAGACAGGAGGGAAATTGAGGAGAAGGGTAATCACTAACTAGTGATCTAAAATAGATGCTTTTGCCTCCCAACTTCTGGGAAAGGAACATATACCCCATAACACTTCAATGTGATAGGAAAAAAGTAGGTTACTGACCGAGCATGAGAGAGTTAGACAGAACATAGGGAAAAAGTAGGTTCCTCTCCAAGCATGAGAGAGTTAGACAGAACATAGGGAAAAAGTAAGTTCCTCTCCAATCATGAGAGAGTTAGACAGAACATAGGGAAAAAGTAGGTTACTGACCGAGCATGAGAGAGTTAGACAGAACATAGGGAAAAAGTAGGTTCCTGACCGAGCATGAGAGAGTTAGACAGAACATAGGGAAAAAGTAGGTTACTGACCGAGCATGAGAGAGTTAGACAGAACATAGGGAAAAAGTAGGTTCCTCTCCAATCATGAGAGAGTTAGACAGAACATAGGGAAAAAGTAGGTTACTGACCGAGCATGAGAGAGTTAGACAGGACATAGGGTTAAAAGTAAGTTCCTCTCCAATCATGAGAGATTTAGACAGGACATAGGGAAAAAGTAAGTTCCTCTCCAATCATGAGAGATTTAGACAGGACATAGGGAAAAAGTAGGTTACTGACCGAGCATGAGAGAGTTAGACAGAACATAGGGAAAAAGTAGGTTACTGACCGAGCATGAGAGAGTTAGACAGGACATAGGGAAAAAGTAAGTTCCTCTCCAATCATGAGAGATTTAGACAGGACATAGGGAAAAAGTAAGTTCCTCTCCAATCATGAGAGATTTAGACAGGACATAGGGAAAAAGTAGGTTACTGACCGAGCATGAGAGAGTTAGACAGGACATAGGGAAAAAGTAGGTTACTGACCGAGCATGAGAGAGTTAGACAGGACATAGGGAAAAAGTAGGTTCCTCTCCAAGCATGAGAGATTTAGACAGGACATAGGGGAAAAGTAGGTTCCTCTCCAAGCATGAGAGAGTTAGACAGGACATAGGGAAAAAGTAGGTTCCTCTCCAAGCATGAGAGAGTTAGACAGGACATAGGGAAAAAGTAGGTTCCTCTCCAAGCATGAGAGAGTTAGACAGGACATAGGGGAAAAGTAGGTTCCTCTCCAAGCATGAGAGAGTTAGACAGGACATAGGGAAAAAGTAGGTTCCTCTCCAAGCATGAGAGAGTTAGACAGGACATAGGGGAAAAGTAGGTTCCTCTCCAAGCATGAGAGAGTTAGACAGGACATAGGGAAAAAGTAGGTTCCTCTCCAAGCATGAGAGATTTAGACAGGACATAGGGAAAAAGTAGGTTACTGACCGAGCATGAGAGAGTTAGACAGGACATAGGGGAAAAGTAGGTTCCTCTCCAAGCATGAGAGAGTTAGACAGGACATAGGGGAAAAGTAGGTTCCTCTCCAAGCATGAGAGATTTAGACAGGACATAGGGGAAAAGTAGGTTCCTCTCCAATCATGAGAGAGTTAGACAGGACATAGGGAAAAAGTAGGTTACTGACCGAGCATGAGAGATTTAGACAGGACATAGGGGAAAAGTAAGTTCCTCTCCAAGCATGAGAGAGTTAGACAGGACATAGGGAAAAAGTAGGTTACTGACCGAGCATGAGAGATTTAGACAGGACATAGGGGAAAAGTAAGTTCCTCTCCAAGCATGAGAGAGTTAGACAGGACATAGGGAAAAAGAGCAAAAGAGATCAAGAGAAAAGGGGCAAAAGGGTTGTTTAAAGGGAATGGATGGATGGATGGATGGATGGATGGATGGATGGATGGATGGATGGATGGGTAGATGGATGGATGGATGGGTGGATGGATGGATGGATGGATGGATGGATGGATGGATGGATGGAGTCTGGAAAAAAGGATAGTGTAAAGGGGATGGACTGATGGATGAGAGGATCCTGCTGGGCTCTGAGGCACTGAGCCATGGTGAGGCCCTATTTATACAGTCTATGGCTATGTGCCTCGGCTGGATCTGGTCTGGAGGGGCACTGAAGTAGCTAAAGACAGATCCAGCTAAACATATCTCTGATCTGCTGCTTGCTTCAGACCTCACCACTAGCCTGGTCTCAGATTTGGTTGTGCTGTAAGTTATCGCCAATGGCCTAGGAGTTGGCTATACGACACAAACAGATCTGGGACCAGGCTACTATACAACTGACACTGAAGTCAGTCCAAATGGAGATAACATGTGTGTGAACCAGAGATATGTTTGTTACTACCTGCAACACATACACACACACACACACACACACACACACACACACACACACACACACGCACACACCTTCTCCAGAGATTCCTCACGCTCACCCCATCAGACCAACCAACCAGTCCAGGTGTATAGCCTAGGCCAAGGGCTATAAACCAGGGCAGGGGTGTGAGCAGAACCAGGGATTTCTGTTAATGTTCCTATTCCTTCCTGCAGCACACACACCTGCTCCAGAGACTCTTCATGCTTACACACCCATCAGACTGATAATCCATAGGGCCCAAGGGCTAACAGGTGTCAGAACCCTTTGGCGTGAGCCATGTGATCCTCTAGCCAGTGTTTCCTGAAGGCATCCCACAGAACACTCTACCCTGCCTATGGCCTGTTGCTCACACACACACACACACACACACACACACACACACACACACACACACACACACACACACACACACACACACACACACACACACACACACACACACACACACACACACAGCCCTAGCCTCTCGCTCAGCCAGTGTGTAGGAGCCATTTTGGCCTGTTTATGTGTTGTGTATATGTTGTCTGTCAAGGGTTACTTTAACATGTTTTGTACAATTGAGGGCACTATATGTTAGGGTCATGGGTCACTAGTCACATGTGTATATAGGTAGCACAGGTGACCAGGCACAGGTGAGAGGAGAGCACATACAGTTGTTACCGTATCACAGATAAAGCTTATAGAAAGCATCTCTCTACAGGAATATGTGTTTTTTTTCTAAAGGAATATGTGTTTTGGAGCTATTTATATTTATATAGGCAATAAATGGGAACTTCACCCCAAAAGAGGAACGTTTGGAAAGCTGATTCTTGTGGATGTGTTATGGACAGCTCTCTCCTGTGCCAGTGGCTTTTCAAAGGAAATCACCACTACACAGTGAACACAAGCTAGTGAGAGGTTCCCACTACAGAATAATATACGTCAGTGTGAGGAGTGTGTGGAGTGTGTGGAGTGTGAGGAGTGTGTGGAGTGTGTGGAGTGTGAGGAGTGTGTGGACTGTGAAGAGTGTGTGGAGTGTGAGGAGAGTGAGGAGTGTGTGGAGAGTGAGGAGTGTGTGGAGAGTGAGGAGTGTGTGGAGTGAGTGGAGTGTGTGGAGTGTGTGGACTGTGAAGAGTGTGTGGAGTGTGAGGAGAGTGAGGAGTGTGTGGAGAGTGAGGAGTGTGTGGAGAGTGAGGAGTGTGCGTAGTGTGCGTAGTGTGTGGAGGGTGTGGAGTGTGTGGAGGGTGTGGAGTGTGTGTAGTGTGTGGAGAGTGAGGAGTGTGTGGAGTGTGTGGAGTGTGTGGAGTGTGTGGAGAGTGAGGAGTGTGTGTAGTGTGTGGAGGGTGTGGAGTGTGTGGAGGGTGTGGAGTGTGTGTAGTGTGTGGAGAGTGAGGAGTGTGTGTAGTGTGTGGAGGGTGTGGAGGGTGTGGAGTGTGTGTAGTGTGTGGAGGTGTGGAGTGTGTGTAGTGTGTGGAGGGTGTGGAGTGTGTGTAGTGTGTGGAGGGTGTGGAGGGTGTGGAGGGTGTGGAGGGTGTGTAGTGTGTGTAGTGTGTGGAGGGTGTGGACTGTGAAGAGTGTGTGGAGTGGAGGCACTATTAAAGTACATGCTCCTAGGAGACAGAAAATTATGGGTGTGTGTTGTCTGTGTGTGTGTTGTGTGTGTGTGTGTGTTGTCTGTGTGTGTGTTGTGTGTGTTGTGTGCAAGTGGAAAATACATAATTGATAGTATTTAAACAGTCATTACATACAACTTTGTTCAAGGGGAAGCGTTTAACCCTTTAAATTGCGCTGATGAGTTGAACAGATTTGAGTCAGTAGGCCTAAGCAGACAGACAGACAGACAGACAGACAGACAGACAGACAGACAGACAGACAGACAGACAGACAGACAGACAGACAGACGGACAGACGGACAGACAGACAGACAGACCCATCTCACCCCCAGCTCCATTCCCAGCTCCAGTCCCAACTCTATCCCATCTCCAGCCCCAACTCCATCCCATCTCCAGCCCCAACTCCATCCCATCTCCAGCCCCATCTCCATCCCATCTCCAGCCCCAGCTCCATCCCAATCTCCAGCCCCATCTCCAGCACCATCTCCATCCCCATCTCCAGTCCCAGCTCCAGCCCCATCTGCATCCAATCTCCATACCCATCTCCATACCCATCTCCAGTCCCAGCCCCATCCCCATCTCCAGCCCCATCTCCATACCCATCTCCAGTCCCAGCTCCATCCCATCTCCATACCCATCTCCAGTCCCAGCTCCATCCCATCTCCAGCCCCATCTCCAGCCCCAGCTCCAGCCCCATCTGCATCCCATCTCCATACCCATCTCCAGTCCCAGCCCCATCCCCATCTCCAGACCCATCTCCATCCCATCTCCATACCCATCTCCAGTCCCAGCTCCATCCCATCTCCATACCCATCTCCAGTCCCAGCTCCATCCCATCTCCAGCCCCATCTCCAGTCCCAGCTCCAGCCCCATCTGCATCCATCTACATACCCATCTCCATACCCATCGCCAGTCCCAGCCCCATCCCCATCTCCAGCCCCATCTCCAGTCCCATCTCCATCCCCATCTCCAGCCCCAGCTCCATCCCATCTCCATCCCATCTCCAGTCCCATCTCCAGTCCCAGCTCCATCCCATCTCCAGCCCCATCTCCAGTCCCATCTCCAGCCCCAGCTCCATCCCATCTCCATCCCATCTCCAGCCCCATCTCCATCCCATCTCCAGCCCCATCTCCAGTCCCAGCTCCAGTCCCATCTCCAGCCCCATCTCCATACCCATCTCCAGTTCCAGCTCCATCCCATCTCCAGTCCCAGCTCCATCCCATCTCCAGCCCCATCTCCAGCCCCATACCCAGCCCCATTTCCACCATAGTGTAGGTTATGTGATCCCTTCCCTCCATCAGCTCCCACTCTAGGCTACTATTGCTATGTTATTACACACTATTACAAACAATAACAAAAATACTACTACATAAAGTTAATATATTACAAACAACAACTAAAATACTATGACATAAAGTTACTATATTGTAGCATACAATAATATACTGTATAGGATATGTCAGCTTTTAGATACTACATTTGAGGAATGCAGTCTACAGTAGGGGTCAAGTCTTAGAAACACTGTGTCTTTGTTTGTTAGTAATAGACGATAAAAACGTCTGATGTCTTTATGAATGAACAGAATTAAAGACTTAGCTTTCTTCAGTGTCTTGTGTGTCTTTAGTGTAACTAATTGGACATTGTTCAGTGATCCATCGTTCTGACAGGGTTTGGCTGAGGCAGCTGAAGTGTCAGTGGTCATTCCGCTGGGGGTCCCCTTCTTTCATGTGATGTGGTTTTTTATACTGCCCCCTTCAGCAGAGGGCTCATTCAACACTGACAAACCTTCAGACAAGCTCATTTGTCATCATTTCCTAGGTTTGCATGTGGGAAGGTGTTAACATGCTCATGTAACAGAGGAGGACCTAAAGACGTGTGTTAGCTTCCCAAACTAGTGCCTAAACCTTAGCTCAGACGGCTAACATATTCCGTCCACTCCCCCAGTTTGTATGTGGGAAAACGTTTAATTAACATGCTTATGTTACGGAGGTGGTTCAGGTGAACTACCCTGGCGTGATGAGTAACCTTGTCTGAAACTTGAAGACTTGTGCCTGCTCCCAGATGTAGTGCCAAGAGACATTAGTCGACAAGCTAACATGCTTGTAGGGGGAAGGAGGATACCAGGGTTTGAAGCCCAGTTGGTCTCACTTGTATGAAATAATTATTGAACCATGTTAGAGCTATTCACATCGGCCACAGTGTATCCTCAAGAGCAGATGCTGCAGATCCAACGAAATGCACACATATACAGCAGGGCTCTGTCTCAATCCAAGGATACTTGCCTGGCTACCCAAACTCCTTGCTCCGGCCAAACGCTACGCCACGCCCACGGGCGTGAGTTTCTTCTTTGCAATGAGTCTGGATCGGAGTACCACCCCTACGATATTTAGAACACAAACACATTCTAACCATTCTGAATGGTCACAGTGTCACGTTTTGATCTTAGTTCTTTTATTTAGGTCTTTGTTTTAGTATGGTCAGGGCGTGAGTTGGGTGGGTTGTCTATGTTCGTTTTTCTATGTTGGTTTTTGAGTTTGGCCTGGTATGGTTCTCAATCAGAGACAGGTCGTTAGTTGTCTCTGCTTGAGAATCATACTTAGGTAGCCTTTTTCCACCTGTGTTTCGTGGGTGTTTATTTCCTGTGGGACTGTTTCGGTTGATATTTTCACGTGTCGTTTATTGTTTTGTTTCAGTGTTCGCTTGTTGTAATAAAGAGCATGAACACGTACCACGCTGCGCGTTGGTCCTCCGATCCTTACTACTCTTCCTCAGGAGAGGAAGAGGACGACCGTTACACCCAGAAACTGATGGGTTGGCACAGACCAAGAAAACATGTGGGTAAAGCAGCGTTTTGATAATGTATCATTGGCTTTGATACTCTGATTGGTTATACCTGTAGATGATCCAGTCACTGATGACTTTGTTTTGTACAACACCCCTCATTTTGACTTCACCACACAAACAACTTCAATGATGTCAGTCTGACTGAAGTACGTAGCGAACATAGAGCAACGGAAGAATTCCGTTTGAGTCGTCAGGCAACAAGGATGCCGCCTTTTGAGGCAGGAAGGCAGGCAACAGGCAGGCAGGCAGCAGGTAGGAAGGCAGCAGCAGGCAGGAAGGCAGCAGCAGGCAGGAAGGCAGCAGGCAGGAAGGCAGCAGCAGGCAGGAAGGCAGCAGCAGGCAGGAAGGCAGGCAGGCATCAGGTAGGAAGGCAGCAGCAGGCAGGAAGGCAGGCAGCAGGCAGGAAGGCAGGCGGCAGGAAGGCAGGCGGCAGGAAGGCAGGCAGCAGCAGGCAGGAAGGCAGGCAGCAGCAGGCAGGAAGGCAGGCGGCAGGCAGGAAGGCAGGCGGCAGGTAGGAAGGCAGGCAGCAGGCAGGAAGGCAGGCAGCAGGCAGGAAGGCAGGCAGCAGGCAGGAAGGCAGGCAGCAGGAAGGCAGCAGGCAGCAGGAAGGCAGGCAGCAGGCAGGCAGGCAGCAGGCAGGAAGGCAGCAGGCAGGAAGGCAGCAGGCAGGAAGGCAGGAAGCAGGCAGGAAGGCAGGCAGCAGGCAGGAAGGCAGGCAGCAGGAAGGCAGGCAGCAGGCAGGAAGGCAGGCAGCAGGCAGGAAGGCAGGCAGCAGGTAGGAAGGCAGGCAGCAGGCAGGAAGGCAGGCAGCAGGCAGGAAGGCAGGCAGCAGGCAGGAAGGCAGGCAGCAGGCAGGAAGGCAGCAGGCAGGAAGGCAGGCAGCAGGCAGGAAGGCAGGCAGCAGGCAGGAAGGCAGGCAGCAGGCAGGAAGGCAGGCAGCAGGCAGGAAGACAGGCAGCAGGAAGGCAGCAGGCAGGAAGGCAGGCAGGAAGGCAGGCAGCAGGCAGGAAGGTAGCAGGCAGCTGCTGCCTTTGGATTGAGATAGACTGGAATCTGCAGCACCTCGTATTGAGGACAATCTTCATATAATAAGCTGCTCGTAAATCGTTCAAGAATGACTGTATAAAGCAGACCAACATCATTCAAAAATTATGAAAAAGCATGAAAAAAGGCTTTGACCAAAACAGTCTCTGTCTGTTTGACATGGCTGCATGTGAGAGAGCGAGAGAGAGAGAGAGAGAGAGAGAGAGAGAGAGAGAGAGAGAGAGAGAGAGAAAGGATAGTTCAGTGTCTGCTCTGTTTGACATACTGGTAATCTGTCAGCTATCTTCGGCTGCCGGGAACTCCCAGGCTAAATCGGAAACAATATCTGCTTTGCTTAAGCAAGGAGGTCTCGCCCTCTAGGTCCTTCCATGGCAATACACAGTTTTCGAATAAAAATAATATTTTCCAGAGAGCCAGGGTTAAACAAAGACTAGGCTGTGTTTCTCCAATGTTCAAACAGAACCTAGTTTTTACACTGGTTAGGTCCCAGTAAAACTAGATGACGAGTAGTAGTATAGTATTATTATTCACAGTTTTGTTCCACTTGACACAAGCAAGGAAACATGCATCTGAAAAGCTGTAGTATAGGTAGTCTGGGCACACAGTAAATAAGTCTACACTCTGTGACTACATCATTTAGCATCGGAACTAGGAGGAGGCCAGCTACATCAAATGCAAATGGTTGGCCACTCTTGAAATGTGTGTGGGTGTGTACTGTGTAACCAGAAGACATGGAAGTAGCAGAGAAATGCCAGACTTTGAAGTATCACAGCTTTGGAAGGCTGGTGGTGTGGTGATAGCCAATAAAAAGACAGACGTGGAATTCGGGAATAAGATACTGTCAATTCTATATTGGAGCCTCTAATTCCATATTCCATTGATAGCTGTGCCATTGCATTTCATACCGTTTTCATGGTCTCAACTTCATAGTTTTCAGCATACACCGCACATACCATCATCTCCCCCACCAACTGTCTGGGTTTCTCTGTGAAGACTGAGCAGCCCTTGGAGGTTTGTAGCAGCTGCCTCTCCAACTGGACTTGTCCGGGTCTTGGTTGGCTGCTGCCTGGTATTCTTGGCACATGTTGTTCCTCCTGTGCTGTGGAGGGTGTGTAGATTCCCCCGCAGGGAGGGGGAGATGGAGACAGTGGTCCTTGGTTTCAACTGTCTGATCAGGAGAAGAACATGGGAGATGTATTAGATACACACTCAGAGAAGACAGGCATTAGACTACAACCCACAAAGAAAGAAAAGGCATGGAAGGCCTGTGTGTCCTAGTCCAGGCTGCTCCTGTCTAGTGTACTTGGCACATGTCTTTCCTCCTGTGAAGGCTGGAAGGTGGAGTGGAGGGGCACTGGGCAGGGGGTGGATTCCCCTGCAGGGAAGGGCAGATGAAGATGGTGGTCCTTGGCTACCGAAGCAGCTGGGGTGTGTGTGTGTCCTTGTCTACCGGGCAACTGAAAGGGAGAGGGCGGGGGGAGGGGCAATTTCCTTTTGCCAAATATTTCACTGTCTCCATCCTTCTCCCAGTCTGTCAGTCCCCACCTAATCTTAAGAGCCAGACTTTACATAGACACATTCATCCGGTTTCACAAGTCCAGTCCCCACCCAGTCTATGAATTTTATAATGCTCTATGCCATGGTCAATTCAATATCAATATCAGTGACATATGCAAGTTGGTTAATCCCTATGTATCTTTTCTTGAAACTGATAAAAGGGTTTCTGGAGGATAGTTGTTCCACCTCAAAAAGCACAAGAAATGGGATTTCAATGATTTTGTTGAAATATTATTTGATTAGGCTATTTGATTGCACATAAATTTGCTTTTTCAATTTATAGGATTCATATAATATTCAATAAATACAGTACCAGTCAAAAGTTTGGACACACCTACTCTTTCAAGGGTTTTTCTTTATTTTTAATATTTTCTACACTTTAGAATAATAGTGAAGACGTCAAAACTATTAAATAACACCATCCTCATGCAGTAACCAAAAACTGGTTGTTGCTCAATATGCAATAATGTGATTAGAAAACGTTGTATACAACAGCTAACTTTCCGGGACATAGACATGTCTTACACGGGCAGAAAGCTCAAATTCTTGTTAATCTAAACTGCAGTGTCCAACTTACATTAGCTATTACAGAAAAAAGACCATGTTATTGTTTGAGGACACTGCACAACAACAAAACACTTTTATCACGGCAACTGGTTTGATACAGTTGAAGTCGGAAGTTTACATACACTTAGATTGGAGTCATTAAAACTCGTTTTTCAACCACTCCACAAATGTATTTTTAACAAACTATAGTTTTGGTAAGTCGGTTAGGACATCTACTTTGTGCATGACACAAGTCATTTTCCAACAATTGTTTACAGACAGATTATTTAACTTATAATTCACTATATCACAATTCCAGTAGGTCAGAAGTTTCCATACACTAAGTTGACTGTGCTTTAAACAGCTTGGAAAATTCCAGAAAATGATGTCAAGGCTTTAGAAGCTTCTGATAGGCTAATTGACATAATTTGAGTCAATTGGAGATGTACCTGTGAATGTATTTCAAGGCCTACCTTCAAACTCAGTGCCTCAACATGGGAAAATCAAACGAAATCAGCCAAGACCTCAGAAAAAAATGGTAGACCTCCACAAGTCTGGTTCATCCTTGGGAGCAATTTCCAAATGCCTTATGGTACCACGTTCATCTTTACAAACAATAGTACGCAAGTAAAAACACCACGGGACCATGCAGCCATCATACCGCTCAGGAAGGAGACGCGTTCTGGGGGGGGTGCTTTGCTGCAGGAGGGACTTGTGCATTTCACAAAATAGATTGCATCACGAGGGAGGAAAATTATGTGGATATATTGAAGCAACATCTCAAGACAGCAGTCGGGAAGTTAAAGCTTGGTTGCAAATGGGTCTTCCAAATCCCAAGCATACTTTCAAAGTTGTGGCAAAATGGCTTAAGGACCACAAAGTCGAGGTATTGGAGTGGCCATCACAAAGCCCTGACCTCAACCCTATAGAAAATGTGTGGGCAGAACTGAAAAAGCGTGTGTAAGCAAGGAGGCCTACAAACCTGACTGCGTTATACCAGCTCTGTCAGGAGGAATGGGCCAAAATTCCCCCAACTTATTGTGGGAAGCTTGTGGAAGTCTAGGTGTATGTAAACTTACGACTTCAACTGTACATTCACCTCATAATGTACTTACATTCAGTAATCTTGCTCTGATTTGTCATCCTAAGGGTCACAGACATAAAATATAGTGTAGTTTTGTTTGAAAAAATTAAGGTTTATATTCAAATGTAGGAACTGGGTTCTAAGGTTTGACCCCACTGCTGTCTCATTACCATAATGCCCAATTCTCATTACCATGCCATATGGTGGTCTGTTACGGTAATAAGAAGTTCAGTTATGGCAATGATTAAAACAGTTTCTGATGCATGTGCAATATAACTCCATCACACTATGTGTGCAAAACATATAACCAAACAACAGTGCTAGGTGCATGCACACTTAAATGAAAGGGTAACTACACTCAACATTTAAATGTTTTTTTTCTTCTTCTCCGGATCTGGTTTAGGTATTGTTGCACATCCAATTTAGTTTTTCTAGTAGAGAAGTGAAAACCTGAAGGAAAAAAAAATCATAACAACCACACCTTCAATGACCCTTTCACCTCCCAACACTGCTAAACAAAACACTGAGTTAGATGGGGAGAGGTTTGTCTGTGATAAAGAGATCCTCTGCTTTTTTAACATCACAACCAACCTAGTCCTGCAAGCTCTGGCTTTGTTGCATTTGTATGGTCAGGTGTGGCAAAACATTTAGTAAAAAATCTGTAGCTGGCTCAGAACAGAACGTCTGGCCCTCAAATGTACACATGTCAATAACGTGCAGGTCAGACTCTCCTTGCTCAGAGTGGAAGAGAGATTAACTGCATCACTGCTGGTCTTTGTAAGAGGTATTGATGTGCTGAAAGTACAGAATTGTCTGTTCAGCCAGTTAACACACAGCTCAAAACCTATACATACCCCACAAGACACGCAATCAAGGGTCTCTTAAGTCCCCAAGAGAGGCTGGGAGGCACACAGTACTGTATAGGGCAATGACTACATGGAATTCTCTTCCACCTCAGGTTTAATTTATTTATTTAACTAGGCAAGTTAGTTAAGAGCTATTTCTTATATACAATGATGGCCTACCGGGGAGCAGTGGGTTAATTGCCTTGTTCAGGGGCAGAACGACAATTGTTTACCTTGTCAGCTCAGGGATTTGATCCAGCAACCTTTCAGTTACTGGCCCAACACTCTACCCACTAGGCTACCTACCACCTCTCAGGCAACTGGCCCAACACTCTACCCACTAGGCTACCTACCACCTCTCAGGCAACTGGCCCAACACTCTACCCACTAGGCTACCTACCACCTCTCAGGCAACTGGCCCAACACTCTACCCACTAGGCTACCTACCACCTTTCAGTTACTGGCCCAACACTCTACCCACTAGGCTACCTGCCACCTCTCAGGCAACTGGCCCAACACTCTACCCACTAGGCTACCTGCCACCTCTCAGACAACTGGCCCAACACTCTACCCACTAGGCTACCTACCACCTTTCAGTTACTGGCCCAACACTCTACCCACTGGGCTACCTACCACCTCTCAGGCAACTGGCCCAACACTCTACCCACTAGGCTACCTACCACCTCTCAGGGAACTGGCCCAACACTCGACCCACTAGGCTACCTACCACCTCTCAGGCAAGCAATAAAAAACAATGTGGATACACATACATAGTATTATTCATTTCTTCATTTTTCTTTATTTTCTCTTTCTTCTTCTTATTACTTCTAAAACAGTCGTATTGTATTGTTGTTCCTGTCCATTAGTGTTCTGCATTTTGTCATGTTCTATGTTCTTGTGTGGACCCCAGGAAGCTGCTTCTTCAATAGCTAATGGGGATCAGAAAAAAATATTGAGCTATACAATCCATTTTTTACACCGCTTCAGTTAATATGGTAAAAAAAATATATCTTGACGAAGTACCGTTTGCTCATTTGCTCATTACCGTAATGCGGTCTCTCATCTAGCAGAACATTGATCTCATTACCGACATGCATCATCAATGATAAAATATTCCTTGAATAATATTACAGAAATCAAAATATTTGACCTGTGCATAAAATGTGTAATTTGCTCTTTATTTTTAATATTAATTTAAAACAGAAATAATAATAAAAAATCCAGGTTATGAACATGAGACACATTACGGTAATGAGATAACTGATCAAATTGAAAATATACTTAAAATCAAAATGTAATTAGCATTAGCAAAACATTTGCTACATTTTCACCTTGCTATGTTTTTTTTCTAACTTTACAAGTGTAACGGTAAAGAGTTTTTTTTGTGCATGGTTTTGTAAAATGTGTAGAAATCATTCAATCTGAACAGTTACGATGATTCATTTAACATAGACAATAATTTAAGATGGTATTTTATCCATTACAAAAAATATATATATTTTCTACATTTACTAAGAGTAATACCAAGTTTGTGAGAACCACCCAGATGCTTGTTCTGGTGGTGAGTGAGATCTCCACTAGCCATACCCTAACATAACCACCCTCCTTCATGGCATTGCCCTTATCTTGCCATGGTCTCTCTCTCCACACCCAAACAAACAATCTTCACCATTCACACGCACTCTCTCACGCAGGCACTTGCACGCAGGCACGCACGTACACACAGCTCTTTGTTCCTCCTAATCTAACAGACCAACAGGAAAATGAACAGGAAGGCAAGGGCAAAAATGGTGGAAATAAACACTCAGTGCCTCAATAAATAAGAATAAGATGATGTCAGAGTTAATGGAGGTCAGCTGAGGACCCAGCTCTGTTAGCTGGCCTGCCCTGGGCCTCAGGATAAACAGCGCTGACTGTGTGATTCAAACAGCCTAAAAAAAACATCATAAATAAATGACAGAAGTGTCATATCCGTATCATCAGGGATTGCAGCAAAGCCTGAACAGTCTTGCCTGTCTGCTGTCCACTCAACACTGCTGTGAACGGAGCATATGAGGACAATTGAGAAAAATGTGTTTGCTGTGACCTCTGTTGGCGAAGAGAGGAACCTGCACCTTAGTGCATCATGGTAGTCATGATACTCACACGTCTCAGGTCTCACGTGGGTGGAGCCCTTGACCCAATGCAGTATGCATGCAGGAAGAGCAGATCAGTGAAGGATGCAGTCTTGACGGTGATCCACAGTGCCGTGACACACCTGGGGAGGCCTCACTCTTATGTGTGCATCTTTTTGCTGGAGTTCTTCTTTGCTTTTAACTGCATGCAGCCTCACCACAAAACTCTCTCACCTACAGGTGGACCCCAGCATTACCTTGCGGGTGCTGGACTTCCTGCTTTACAGGGGGAAGTATGTCAAGTTCAACAACACAACATCCCTTCCTCTGTGTACGTCTACCAGTTCCCCCCAAGGAACTGTCATCTCTCCAGGGCTATTCTCCATATACACCAATGACCTGAGGTTCTTGGCAGTGAAATGTGCAGATGACACTGCCTATGTCGATCTCTCGGACGACACACTACATTTCCAAACAGAAGTTAACAGGGTTCATGACTGTTGCCATAACAACAATCTCACATAAAAAACTAAAAAACTAAAAACTGCTTATTGATTTCCAGAGGAAGGCAGACCCAGTGAGCCACCTAGTCCTGGGTGGTGAAGAGATAGAGAGTGGAGAGTTTTAAGTACCTGGGAACCATCATGGACAGCACACTTTCTTTATATGCCAACTCTCAGAACATCAATAAAAAGTGACAACGACTGTGCCTCCTGCACAGGATACTGTCCAACTACTGCACCAGACTGAGACAACTGAATGTCAACACTAGGATACTGTCCAACTACTGCACCAGACTGAGACAACTGAATGTCAACACCAGGATACTGTCCAACTACTGCACCAGACTGAGACAACTGAATGTCAACACCAGGATACTGTCCAACTACTGCACCAGACATATAGAGAGTGTGCTGACTTTCTGTTTACTGGACTGGTACAGTGGGCAGTCAGTGGCCTGGTATGATGGGCAGTCAGTGGCCTGGTACGGTGGGCAGTCAGTGGCCTGGTACGGTGGGCAGTCAGTGGCCTGGTACGGTGGGCAGTCAGTGGCCTGGTACGGTGGGCAGTCAATGGCCTGGTACGGTGGACAGTCAGTGGCCTGGTATGGTGAGCAGTCAGTGGCCTGGTATGGTGGCTAATAAGAGTACCCTCAGTCGGACTGTGAACTTGGGGTCCAAGCTTTGCGGGCTGCAGTGCAGGGGGCTTCAAGATCTCTATGAAAAATGTGCAAGGGACAAGGCCAAACACATCATAGAGGACCCCACACGTAATCTTGCCCAATGATTTGAGCTGCTGCCCTCCGGAAGGAGTTTAAGGGTCCCAATGTAGGGTCCCACTTAAGGTCCCACTTCAGTAAGAATAGGAGCAAGGCTAGCTTCATTCCATCAGCCATCGGGCTGCTGAACAGTGGGACATAACACCGAGATTCAGGCCCAATATACGGTCAGGAGGCCGCACACACTTTGAATATGTGTAAATGTAAGTGTAACTTGTTTACTAATTTTCCAGTTTTCCGTACTGCGTGTATTATAGTGGGTTGTGTTTGTGTATTTGTATGCTGATGTCACAGAATTAATTTCCATGTAACTGGAAAAATAAAGTACAGTATATCATATCGTATGGAAGTAATGAAGAATGGGACAATAGTGCCCACTGCTGTCTGATACATGTAATTGCATACAATGCACTTCATTGCAACAATATGGTAGTACCATTGAGCTTCTTCTGTACTTTAGGTGGCTTACTCAATAACTGCTGTGTATACTTAGTAATAGCACACACCATGGACTGTATCATGTGTCCTTGGTATAGGATTGTATCCATAGAATAATAACTAATGGGGAATTTGGGGCCCTAAGAGGTTTCTATTGATTTTTATCATGCTCAAAATAATGTTGGGAAATGCAGCTGTATTATTGCTACATTTCCTGTCGCCCACTGAGATGTTCCACAGATCTGTCGTCCACAGAGATATTCCACAGATATGTCGCCCACTGAGATATTCCACAGATCTGTCGCCCACCGAGATGTTCCACAGATCTGTCGCCCACTGAGATATTCCACAGTTCTGTCGCCCACTGAGATATTCCACAGATCTGTCGCCCACTGAGATATTCCACAGATCTGTCGCCCACTGAGATATTCCACAGATATGTCGCCCACTGAGATATTCCACAGATCTGTCGCCCACTGAGATATTCCAAAGATCTGTCGCCCACTGAGATATTCCACAGATCTGTCGCCCACTGAGATATTCCACAGATATGTCGCCCACTGAGATATTCCACAGATCTGTCGCCCACTGAGATATTCCAAAGATCTGTCGCCCACTGAGATATTCCACAGATCTGTCGCCCACTGAGATATTCCACAGATATGTCACCCACTGAGATATTCCACAGATCTGTCGCCCACTGAGATATTCCATAGATCTGTCGCCCACTGAGATATTCCACAGATATGTCGCCCACTGAGATATTCCACAGATCTGTCGCCCACTGAGATATTCCACAGATCTGTCGCCCAATGAGATATTCCACAGATCTGTCGCCCACTGAGATATTCCACAGATAATATTCCACAGTAATTGAATGATACATTTCCTCTACGTGAGTTAGAGCACACACACACACACACACACACACACACACACACACACACACACACACACACACACACACACACACACACACACACACACACACACACACACACACACACACACCAGTACAGGAATGGAGTGAGGCATGGTGGAGGAACAATAATCTGGATGTAGGGATTCCGCTATACAGGCGCGGGGGGGGAACAGGCTGTGGCTCGGGAAATTAAAGAGAAAACCTCATCCTCAGACAACTGGAATGTTTCTTCTGTTTCTCCTATGTCTCTCGCAGTTGTCTGACTGTGAGCGTGTCACAGACAAGGTTATGGGGAGAGGAGAGATAGGGGAGAGGTCATCAAGGCTGAGTTCCAGGCTGACTATCTTACCGTCAGTCACCTGCCAGATCTCAAAACATATAAACTGTGAAGCCGATGATGTGGCATGTAATCATTGGTTGATGAGCACAAAGTGACTGTTATATAGTCAACCTGGAATGGGGGCAGTATCTTTCTGGCCAATCAAACGTCACTGCCTGACTCAGTGTGGTTCATTAGGGAAAACAGCTGGATTGTACAGAGCTCTGACATCACAACAATCTGGATGAGAAGCCAGGCAATCAAAGACAGCATCTGTACAGCAGCCAGAGAGCAGCCAAGCAAACAAACAGCATGATGCAGGAACTCATATTCACAGTTCCCAGTTCCCCACAAAACATGTACACAAACTTTCGTCTTGTTCAAATTGCCTACAGGACTGTTTCACTAGCACAGACTGGAATATGTTCTGGGATTCATCCGGTGGCATTGAGGCGTTTACCACATCAGTACATTGACAAAGTCGTCCCCACAGACTGAACATATCCCAACCAGAAGCAATGGATTACAGGCAACATCCAAACTAAGTTATAGGCTAGAGCTGCCGCTTTCAAAGAGCGGGACACTAATCCAGATGCGTATTAGAATTCCCGCTACGACCTCAGACAAGCCATCAAACAGGCAAAGCGTCAAAACAGGTCTAAGATCGAATCCTACTACGCCGGCTCGGACGCTCGTCGGATGTGGCAGGGCTTGCAAACTATCACGGATTATAAAAGGAAACCCAGACGCAAACTGCCCAGTGACGTGAGCCTACCAGATGAGCTAAATGCCTTCTATGCTCACTTCGAGGCAAGCAACACTGAACCATGCATGAGACCACCAGCTGTTCAGGGCGACTGTGTGACCAAGCTCTCCATAGCCGATGTGAGTAAGACCTTTAAACAGGTTAACATTCACAAGGCAGCAGGGCCAGACGGATTACCAGAGCATGCGCTGACCAGCTGGCAAGTGTCTTCCTTCACATATTCAACTTCTCTCTGAACCACTCTGTAATACCTACACTACCGTTCAAAAGTTTGGGGTACTTGTTTTTGAAAGAAAAGGCCATTTTTTATCCATTAAAATAACAGCAAATTGATCAGAAATACAGTGTAGACATTGTAAATGACTATTGTAGCTGGAAATGTCTAATTCTTTAATGGAATATCTACATAGGTGTACAAAGGCCTATTATCAGCAGCCATCACTCCTGTGTTCCAATGGCACATTGTGTTAGCTAATCCAAGTTTATCATTTTAAAAGGCTAATTGATTGTTATGTTCTGTTAATTACTGATCCCCTTTAAGGATGGAGCACCCTTGGTCATGCGCAGTGTTGTTCTATGTTATTCTGGTACAAACTAGTTTGAGTAAATGTGAAGCTCCAGTTCAATTGCTTGTATTCAGAGTCTTTCTTATTACATAAATAAGTACTAAGTGTTAAGACACTACATTGATCATTAGAAAACCCTTTTGCAATTATGTTAGCACAGCTAGCACAGTAATTAAACAGTCCTCAACTGGCAGCTTCATTAAATAGTACCCGCAAAACACCAGTCTCAACATCAACAGTGAAGAGACGACTCGGGGATGCGGCCTTCTAGGCAGAGTTCCTCTGTCCAGTGTCTGTGTTCTTTTGCCCATCTTAATCTTTTATTTTTATTGGCCATTCTGAGATATGGCTTTTTCTTTGCAACTCTGCCTAGAAGGCCAGCATCTCGGAGTCGCCTCTTCACTGTTGAGGTTGAGACTGGTGTTTTGCGGGTACTATTTAATGAAGCTGCCGGTTGAGAACTTGTGACTTGTCTGTTTCTCAAACTAAACACTCTAATGTACTTGTCCTCTTGCTCAGTTGTGCACCAGGGCCTCCCACTCCTCTTTCCAATATCTATGTAGATATTCCATAAAAATCAGCCTTTTCCATTGACTATCGCCCAATAGCATTGACTATCGCCCAATAGCACACATCTGTAGCCATGAAAGGCTTTGAAATTCTGGTCATGTCTCACATCAACACCATCATCACAGACACCCTGGACCCACTCCTACTCACATACCGCCCCAACAGATCCACAGATGATGCATTCTCTATTGCACTCCACACTGCCCTATCCCAACTGGACAAGAGGAACACCTACAGTATATCACAAAAGTGAGTACACCCCTCACATTTTTGTAAATATTTGAGTATATCTTTTCACGTGACAACACTGAAGAAATTATATTTTCACTTAGGGGTGTACTCACTTTTGTTGCCAGCGGTTTAGACATTAATGGCTGTGTGTTGAGTTATTTTGAGGGGACAACAAATGTACACTGTTATACAAGCTGTACACTCACTACTTTACATTGTAGCAAAGTGTCATTTCTTCAGTGTTGTCACATGAAAATATACACTCAAATATTTACAAAAATGTGAGGGGTGTACTCACTTTTGTGATATACTGTATGTGAGAATGCTGTTCATTGACTACAGCTCATTGTTCAACACCATAGTGTCCTCCAAGCTCATCACTAAGCTAGGGACCCTGGGACTGAACACCTCTCTCTGCAACTGAATTCTGGAATTCCTGACGGGCCACCCCCAGGTGGATACTGGAGGCAACAACACATCCGCCACGTTGAGGGGTCCCCTCAGGGGTATGTGCTTAGTCCCCTCCATGTACACCCACGACTGCGTGACAACACATGACTCCAAAACCATCATTAAGTTTGCTGACGACACAACGGTGTTAGGCCTGATCACCGACGATGATGAGATAGCCTATAGGGAGGAGGTCAGTGACCTGGCCATGGCAACAACCTCTCCCTAAACGTCAGGAAGACAAAGGAGCTGATCGTGGACTACAGGAAACAGAGGGCCGAGCATGCCCCCATTCACATCGACAGGGCTGTGTTGGAGCGGGTGGAGAGTTTCAAGTTCCTCTGTGTTCACATCCCTAAGGATCTATTACAGTCCACACAAACCAACAGAGTCGTGAAGAGGGCATGAAAACAGCTCTTCCCTCTCAGGAGGCTGAAAAGTTTTGGCATGGGCCCTCAGATCCTCAAAGTTCTACAGCTGCACCATTGAGAGCATCTTGACTGGCTGCATCACCACTTGGGATGGCAACTGTGTAAAGCCCAGTACATCACTGGGGCTGAGCTCCCTGAAATCCAGGACCTCTATACCAGGCAGTGTCAGACGGTCCTAAAGTCTGGAACCAACAAGCCATAAGACTACTAAATAGTTAGTTAAATAGTTAACCAAATAGCTGTTAGTTAACCATTTTTACTCATCACATACGCTGCTGCTACTGTTTAGTATCTATCCTGTTGCCTAGTCACTTTTAACCTACCTATATGTACATATACTGTATACTTCAATTACCTCATACCCCTGCACATCACCTCGCTACTGGTACACCGTGTATATAGCATTACTCATTGTGCATTTATTATTACTTGTTATTCATTTTCTATTATTTCTCTATCTCTGCATTGTTGGGAAGGGCCTGCAAGTAAGCATTTCATTGTTAGTCTACACCTGCTGTTAACGAAGAATGTGACAAATACAATTTCATTTGATTTGAGAGCAGATTGTCTTGGATTAGATCCTGTTGATGAATGCAGGCTAGGATAGTGTAGTCACAAGAGGATGCTGTCTGGTTGTAAATCCAATAAACTGGGCAACAATGTCAGTAAATGTATAGAAGTGCCAACCTACAGCACACACATACACAAGCGATCACACTAACACACTAACACACACACACACAATGTTACTTAATATTGAATGTGCAAGTAGACAATACTATACCTGCCTACTGTTACATAGAACTACTTCACTGCGAGTGCATTTGAGGTAAAAAAATATATAGAGACCTGTGATTGGCTTACCATGGTCACATGACTGCAGATTTTGGTCCCTATACACTTGGCTTAGTAATTGAGGTTTCCATATGATATAGATCAGATGTTAACCACAGACTTCCTCCAAACCTCCATTTACATTTAAAACCACCTCGCCAAACACAGTACAGATTCAGTACACCATCAGAGGAAGAACCAGAGACCTAGGAGACAATCTCTGCAATAAAATGCCCTATCTATCTGTGTCTCTGTCGGTCTGTCTCTCTGTGTCCATCTGTCTTTTTGTCTGTCTGGCTCTCTCTGCCTCTCTGCTGGTGTGTTGGTCTGTCAGTCTGCCTGCCTGCCTGCCTGCCTGCCTGCCTGTCTGCCTGTCTGCCTGTCTGTCTGTCTGTCTGTCTGTTACTGTTTCTGTCCATCTCTGTGTCTGTCTCGGTCTGCCTTCCCTCCTGCCTGTCTATCTCCCTGGCCTCTGACATGTTTTCATAGTAATAATCTCCTTGCTTGGACCCAGACATATCACACACCACAACTCTCTATATGAGGCATCATTGAAGCTGTCCAAACCAGAAAGACGACTGTGTGGGTAGTGGGTACCTAACTATTTTATCAAACTGTCCTAAACAGCACATCTCCTAATGACGTTTTACCCAATTCTGTTCAGAATTAGCTGTTGTGTGATGTCAATGTTGGCCTAGCAGTTCAGGACAGTTCAGGACGTGTTGCCTAATTCTGTTTTACTCTTATCCTTTAGAAAACAAATGAATGATGAAGAGAATGAATGTGATTTGAAACTCTCCTTTGTCTGATAGTAATAAAAAACACATTGAAAACAGAGGTAGTTATATATAGTTAATGTAGCCTAAGACTACAACATTATCCATCTCCGCCTCTGTCTTCCGTTTGAACATGATGGGGCAATGAGGCCAAGGGAGATTAACAGACATTTAAAAGGAATTGACCACACAAAACCATTGTAGTCTACTCATATGAAAGTTTAATTCAATCAAACAGCTAAACAATTGAATACTTTATACATTTTCCATCTAGTAGTGAGTCTGAGGTAAGTAACCAGCAAGGTCACACCAGCAACAGCATTGTTGTGTTGTGTGAGGGAGGCGGGTAGTGAGAGGGCAGTGACGCTGAAGTGCCCTCCTCCCCTTCCCAATTCCGCCGATTTAGCGTCTGCCCACTCCTCGCTCCTGCACCGACCTCCAGGGGAAACCGCTTTGTTACCAACCGTATCCAAATTTTACGCGGGTTACCCAAGTCCGACTCAATTAAAATACAGTAGCCCCAGAGAAGTAGGTTTTGGAGAAATAACGTGTACTGTCTCTTTAAGATCTCTTGGCTAGTTTGCTTCGTATTGATCAATCCACCATTTTCCAACACACAGCGGCGGCAGTGGTAACACAGCGACAGCTAACCCTACCTGGAGACGCCAGGACCCGGGGCAGTCATGGCAGCGAACATGTACCGGGTTGGAGGTAAGGGGGAACACATTTTGGGACAATTTTGTATCCTTTATGTTGCGCTCGTCCGGTTCGTCGCAGGATTTGCAGCATGTTTTTACCCTTCCTTTTATTTCCTAAAGCGCCTTGTGTTTCAGTCAGAGTGATGAAGACGATGGTGACTGTGTGAGGAGGAGGATGGTGATGAAGGGGAGTCTCGTAGCGCTAGGGATCGACCCCGGGTTTTTATTGTTGTTGTTTCCATCCCGTATCGCTATTGTTGTTACACAAACCAATATGATCGTCTTTGGTAGGCCTAACAGCATTTGTTTTCACTAAAATAGTTCAACCTCTATTCGCTTTTAAAAGTAAAGTTTGGCTTGCCAGTCAGCTACCAAACGTTAGCTAGCTAGGTTGCTAACATGTTATTTGGCTCTGGATAGAGAGAGTCAGAATTTAAAGGAATTAGTATTAAATTAGTTTAATACCATCTCTGGTACGAGTGTTATGAGGCAGGGCAGGATGACTACTGCTGGTCTCTGAAGTTAGCTAACTTAAATAAGGTGCCTTTCAGAATTATAATAAATTACAATTTAGTCTACTCAGGTTCAGGTTGAGTTAATTTACCTGAGAGTCTAGCTATCCAACTCACCTGGATATTTTAGTGTTGGGGGATTGATTATAGTTAGAAGACTGGGGTCAGGTGTTTCACTCTCCTACAATACATTTGAACAGGAGTCTGACAACAAATTGGTGACTGTATCTAGTAGGCACACGTTAGTCAAGCCACAGTTTTTAAACCAAGCTTGTTAGCTAGTGTGAATGTTTGTTGGACCACAACTGTGTGTGTGTGTAAAGTGTTGGTTTCATAAATGGAAATAAAAGATCCCAGAAATGTTCCATATGCACAAATAGTGTATTTCTCTCAAATTTTGTCAACAAACGTGTTTACATTTCTCCTTTCCCAAGATAATCCATCCATCTGACAGGTATGGCATATCAAGAAGCTGATTAAACAACCTGGTCAGTACACAGGTGCATCTTGTGTTGGGGACAATAAAAGGCCACTCTAAAATATGCAGTTTTGTCACGCAACACAATAGATGTCTCAAGTTTTGAGGGAGTGTGCAATTGTCATGCTGACTGCAGGAATGTCCATCAGAGCTGTTGGCAGATAATTTGATGTTAATTTCTCTACCATAAGCCACCTCCAACTTCGTTTTAGAGAATTTGGCAGTACGTCCAACAGGCATCACAACCGCAGACCACATGTATGTGGTCATGGGTGAGTGTTTTTCTGATGTCGACGTCATGAACAGAGTGCCCCACGGGTGGGGTTATGGTACGGGCAGGCATAAGCTACGGACAACAAATACAATTACATTTTATCGATGGCAATTAGAATGCTCTAAAATACCGTAATGAAATCCTAAGGCCCTTTTTTTTAGGTATCAGATGCATTCCCAGTCGTGAAATCGATTTAATAGATTAAGGCCTAATTTATTTATTTCAATTGACTGATCTCTTATGAACTGTAACTCAGTGAAATTGTTGCATACATATATATACATACATACATAAATACATACAGTGGGGCAAAAAAGTATTTAGTCAGCCACCAATTGTGCAAGTTCTCCCACTTAAAAAGATGAGAGGCCTGTAATTTTCATCATAGGTACACTTCAACTATGACAGACAAAATGAGAAAAAAAATTGTAGGATTTTTAATGAATTTATTTGCAAATTATGGTGGAAAATAAGTATTTGGTCACCTACAAACAAGCAATATTTCTGGCTCTCACAGACCTGTAACTTCTTCTTTAAGAGGCTCCTCTGTCCTCCACTCGTTACCTGTATTAATGGCACCTGTTTGAACTTGTTATCAGTATAAAAGACACCTGTCCACAACCTCAAACAGTCACACTCCAAACTCCACTATGGCCAAGACTAAAGAGCTGTTAAAGGACACCAGAAACAAAATTGTAGACATGCACCAGGCTGGGAAGACTGAATCTGCAATAGGTAAGCAGCTTGGTTTGAAGAAATCAACTGTGGGAGCAATTATTAGGAAATGGAAGACATACAAGACCACTGATAATCTCCACGCAAGATCTCACCCCGTGGGGTCAAAATGATCACAAGAACGGTGAGCAAAAATCCCAGAACCACACGGGGGGACCTAGTGAATGACCTGCAGAGAGCTGGGGCCAAAGTAACAAAGCCTACCACCAGTAACACACTACGTCGCCAGGGACTCAAATCCTGCAGTGCCAGACGTGTCCCCCTGCTTAAGCCAGTACATGTCCCGGCCCGTCTGAAGTTTGCTAGAGAGCATTTGGATGATCCAGAAGAAGATTGGGAGAATGTCATATGGTCAGATGAAACCAAAATAGCACTTTTTGGTAAAAACTCAACTCGTCGTGTTTGGAGGACAAAGAATGCTGAGTTGCATCCAAAGAACACCATACCTACTGTGAAGCATGGGGGTGGAAACATCATGCTTTGGGGCTGTTTTTCTGCAAAGGGACCAGGACGACTGATCCGTGTAAAGGAAAGAATGAATGGGGCCATGTATCATGAGATTTTGAGTAAAATCCTCCTTCCATCAGCAAGGGCATTGAAGATGAAACGTGGCTGGGTCTTTCAGCATGACAATGATCCCAAACACACCGCCCGGGCAACTAAGGAGTGGCTTCGTAAGAAGCATTTCAAGGTTCTGGAGTGGCCTAGCCAGTCTCCAGATCTCAACCCCATAGAACATCTTTGGAGGGAGATGAAAGTCTGTGTCGCCCAGCAACAGCCCCAAAACATCACTGCTCTAGAGGAGATCTGCATGGGGGAATGGGCCAGAATACCAGCAACAGTGTGTAAAAACCTTGTGAAGACTTACAGAAAATGTTTGACCTCTGTCATTGCCAACAAAGGGTATATAACAAAGTATTGAGAGACTTTTGTTATTGACCAAATACTTATTTTCCACCATAATTTGCAAATAAATTCATAAAAAATCCTACAATGTGATTTTCTGGAAAAAAACATTCTCTAATTTTGTCCTCATCTTTTTAAGTGGGAGAACTTGCACAATTGGTGGCTGACTAAATACTTTTTTTGCCCCACTATATATATATATATATATATAAAAAAAAAACTAATGTCTGCTTTTACTGAGTTAGTTCATATAAGGAAATCAGTCAATTTAAATAAATTCATTAGGGCCTAATCTATGAATTTCACTTGACTGGACAGGGACGCAGTCATGGATGGGGCCTGGGAGGACATAGGCCCACCCACATGGGATCCATGCCCAGCCAATCAGGAGTTTTCCCCCCACAGAAGTGCTTTATTACAGACAGAAATACTCCTCAGTATCATCGGATGTCCGGGTGGCTGGTCTCAGATGGTCCCGCAGGTGAAAAACTGGATGTGGAGGTCCTGGGCGTGGTTACATGTGGTCTGCGGTTGTGAGGCCGGTTGGACATACTTCCAAATTCTCAAAAATTACAATGGAGGCGGATTAGAGTAGAGAAATGAACATTACATTCTCTGGCAACAGCTCTAGTGGACATTCCTGCAGTCAGCAGGCCAATTGCGCACTCCCTCAATTGAGACATCTGTGGCATTGTGTTGTGACACAACTGCACATTTTTAGTGACCTTTTATTGTCCCCAGCACAAGGTGCACGTGTGTAATGATCATCTTCTTGATATGCCACACCTGTCAGGTGGATGGATTATCTTGGCATTGGAGAAATGCTCACTAACATTTTGAGAGAAATAAGCTTTGTGCGTCTGTAACATTTCTGGAATCTTTTACTTCAGCTCATAAAACATTGGACAAACACTTTACATGTTGCCTTTTATATTTTTGTTCTGTTTTTTTAAAAATGTTTTCAAACAATTGTTAACGGTGACCACGGTCATTTTGCTGACCAATAACCGTCATCCAAAATTCCATAACCTCAACAACAGTGTCAGCAGCACCAGTTGTAGATTGTGAATGTGACAGATGGGGTCAATGGGACCAGTCATGGAGGAGACAATACTATATAACAACACAGCCTAGTCTTCCCACTCTTATTATTCATACATGTCAACTGGCTGTCGGCTGTTCTGAACAAGTTGTTTTTCAGACAAGTGAGACAACTCACTGTTAAGATAGCTAGCTTTCATAAAAAAATAGCCTACGGTTTGGTTCAGGCACTGTGTTGAAATGGTGAGGATTGTGTGTGTTGTTGTGCCTGTCTGCATGCGATCAGGCCCATGCTGCTGTATAGAAGAGACCCATGAGTTGTTGTGGCCCTAATGTCTTTGTTTCCCCCATTAGATCAGGCCTTAGACCACTGCGCCACCCGGGAGGCCCTCATCCAATAGATCATTTGTCTTTTCTAGTACATCACTCTTCCAGAGAGAGAGAGAGAGAGAGCCACCTCTGGCGTTTAGGTACCCTGAACATTTTATCCTCCAAAACCCAAGGAACATTTTTAAAACAAGAGTCTGGATGGTCGTTATTGGATGTTAGTCACACATCATTATTGTGAACTACAGGTAACTGCCAAAATAAAGAAAACACCAACATATAAGTATGGCATTGGGCCACCAGGAGCCAGGACAGCTTCAATGCACGTGGTGTAGATTCTACCAATGTCTGGAACTCTATTGGAAGGATGTGACACTTCTTCACGAGAAATGTGTTTTTGTTGATGGTGGTGGAAAACGCGCCATGTTCAATTGGGTTGAGATCTGGTGACTGAGACGGCCATTGCGAATGGTTTACATCGTTTTCATGCTCATCAAACCATTCAGTGACCACTTGTGCCCTGTGGATGGGGACATTGTCATCCTATGGGGACATGGCCATGGTAGTCAAAATAATGGCCTGCCCAGCATTTTTATAGATGATCCTAAAGCATGTTTGGATGTTAATTGCTTCATTAACTTAGGAACCATACCTGTGTGGAAGCACCTGCTTTCAATATACTTTGTATCCCTCATTTACTTAAATGTTTCCATTATTTTGACAGTTACCCGTACCATCATAATATCCAAAACAGATGAGTTGTCCGGGCATTGAGTGTCCCTGAACATTACCCTTAACAAAACCCATTGTACCCTTCCTCCTTACATCAGAGGAGAGTTAGCCAGAGTTGCTTGATCAGCATTATCTACCTGGCATCTTCAGCTTATTTTCTTGGCTCACACTAAATTATCACCTAATTGCCATCATGCCTACTTTCCCTGTAGGCGTGTAGTCTCAGGCCCTGGGATCAAAGGCCAGGAGAGGATCCAGCTAGTTGCTTGAACAAGCTCTACTAAGTGTTTAGTTGGATTGGCTCTCCTGTGAAAAAAAAAAACATGGCACGGTCACATGGCATCTTCCTGACAAATGGGATTGGCTCATCAGAAAAGGCTTCATGTCATGCAGAGATAGCCCATGGTGGGATCGATGTTTCGATGAAGAACACTGTTAGGACAAAGAGCATCACTGTCTTCAGTGACAAGTCCCCCGACGGCCAGTCACCGTGATAGAGATGTGATATATAACAGCAGAAATAACTGTAAACCATTTCCTCAGCAGATCAGTAACATATTGTGTGATGGTTAGGTGACAAACAAATGACCTGCGGCCACACAGAGGTGGGCACAACTGTACACACACACACACACACACACACACACACACACACACACACACACACACTGCGTCTCCATGGAGCCGAACAGACTCCATCACACAGGTGGTAAACACACAGCATAGATTGTCAGCAGGATTGCTGCAGGTTCTAGAGAGAGAGAACATGACACCGTGTGTCTCTGATAGAAGGCATCGCCTCCACCTATTTCCCAACAGCCACGGACAGCACAGGTTATCATAGTATGTTTGGCTGTTGTTCATAAGAGGAAACGCAGGACCTATTTTAGTGAGATGGATGGACCGAGTGTATATGAGAGTTGGAGAGTAAGTGGGAAAAGAAGAGTGTGATAGGTTCAGTGGGGGATTGAATTACCTGCCTGCCATTGCCATAGTAACCCCCATACCATATCCCTGCACACTGTGACTGACCCTGATATGGCCTGTGGTGTCTGCTCCTCTCCACAAGAACATACCGCTGTGTAAGTGTGGACTGGACTTGCGTGGGAGGATGTTCTCTACCTCTCGTCTGTTTCTCCCGCTAGTCCCTATGCCCATGTCTTTGTCTGTTTTTAATTGCTTACTTATTTACTTATTTCTGCTTATCTGTCAGTCGATGTCTGTCTAGCTCTTTCTCATTCCGTCTCTGTTTGTCTGTCTCTCTACATGTCTGTCTTTCTGTCTGACTCTGGCCTGGTTTGGTTCCACTCAGAGCGGGCTGACTGTCTCTTTGGGTCTCAGCTCAGCAACATGGTATGATTGGCTCAGAGGATATTTGACTGCACTGTGACATAGCGGTTAATGAGGGCCCGTGATTGGCTGAGGCTGGCAGTGGGGGAGGGGTGGGTGTAGCAGACGCTGGCTGTGGGCACATGTAGGCTGAGATGGCAGGAGGGTAGGCAGACAGACAGTTTGGTCTGCATGGAGCATGTTCTGTATTTTGGCTGTATAACAGTTTTCTGCTTGTATGTTGTTTTTCAAGGAGCCCCTCTCTCTCTCTTTCCCATCCCATCTTTCTCTCGCTCTTTGTTTACATGGACCCTGAAGTGTGTGTGTGTGTGTGTGTGTGTTCCTCCCTTCCTGGGAGAGTGGAGACCTACTCAGACGAGACGAAGACTCGGACTGGAGGAATGGGGCAGGCTTGGAATTATGTGGTTTTCAGGGGCAAGGCCCTATGCCGGCAAGACCATTAACCAAAAATTGCCAATTTGAAATAGATTTGAAAACCTAAAAAAGACTAGCTGTTCTGTTACGAAAAACACAAGTGTATGTAAGTGTACATAAGTAATTAGCCTACAGGTCAAAGGGTAGGTGATAGCCTATGGGAATTGGCTACAGTTTTTCATGTCCACACTGACACTGGCAGGAGGAAGGTGCCTGAAAATGTAGCCAAACTTTAATGAGACTTTTTAAAATGTATTTACAGATGCATACACACACACAGGCTAAACAGCAGTCTTGTTTAACAATTAGAATGCAGGATAATGAACATGGACATCTAAGGCTTGATTCTGTACTACTAGCGCCACTGTTTTCAGATGGCAGAGAAAGGCCTGTTCCGCACCACATTACCCACCTTGCAATCTGAGCAGAGGCACTGATCATTTTTTAAAACTATTTAACCATAAATGCAATTGTTCAAAAGTTGGATATATATATATATATATATAACCATGTTCTGACCATAGGAATATATATATATTACCATGTTCGGACCATAGGAATGTTTTATAAACACTTCCTCATATGCCATTTTAAACCAGTATTTCTCCTTTGTTGTCCAGCAGCCAAAGACACAGTCCTAGTGATATTAACAACCCTGTGCTAGTTGTTGCATTTCTACATCTTCTCTCTTTCTACATTTCTAAAGGAGATTTTCATCTCGCATTTATGAAACCGCTCTCATTTGCGGCGCAATTTGAAGAACCGGTGTATTCCCGCTAATTGCATTTTGGAACATTCGTGCTTATAGACATGGCTTACTGGCTTGTGCGAGTTGCTGCGCTTATAATGTGAAGAAATAGCCTAATAGCTTATCAACATTTTAAGCTAAATGTTCTGATCTGTTGGCATCAGCGTAATTGTTTTTTAAAATGTTTTTGATGTACAGTGGGTTTATTCATTTGGAATCTATCGTCACACAACTGTCCCAGTCTTTCTGTAGTATTTATTTCTCGCCCGGAATGACAAGCTGACCAATAGAATTGGTCAACTTTTGTACTATGGGGGACAGTAGATTGACAGGCTAGTGCTTTTCTTGTTCGTTACTCATCTTGTTTGCTTCCGAAAAGTAAATGTGTACAGTTCTTCTACCGTCTTGGAATTTGATAAGAAGGATGTGCTCCGTTTCCTCCCCGATCTGTCTTCACTTGTAGCCTACTTCGGAGCTGCGACGCCTGTGAGAAGGACCCGATCATGTGACGGGCATTGGCTAATAAGAATTGAGATATCTGAAAGAGCCATGTGAGTGAGAGGTGCTTTGGAACAGGGTGATTGGCAGACGGGAGAATGGAATTATAATTGTTATGTTCATGGCACAACAGCCACTTTTGCTGCAAGGCATGAAAATGGGAGGCCTGGAAAGGGGTCGACTAGGTAGTGTGGAGGGGGGAGATTTGAGGGGGTGGGAGTAGACTGTGGAGGTTGGGGGGGGGGGGGGGTGGAGGAGGATGAGAGTGAATGGATGTAGGGGAATAGAGGAGGAGACGAGGGAGGGTTTAGCTCCAGGCAGCCTACCAAGTGTGCGGTGTGATAATCTGACGTTAGCCAAGACGCATGCAGGGTTAAGACTAGGCACCCTACCAAACCCAGGGCCTAAAGGGATGTCAGGCTGAGTACTGAGGCTGCTATGGGCCTGGAGCTGGGCCAAGATCAGGGAGAGAGGTGTGGGGGAGGGGAGAGCATTGTGGTAGGAGAGCAGGGTGGTGGGGATAGGAGAACAGGGGGAGGGGGGGGCAATGAGAGGGGGGATATGAGAGCAGGGAGGGGGGGCAATGAGAGGGGGGATGGAGAGCAGGGGGGGATTGGAGGGGGATGGGAGAGCAAGGGGGGGGATGGGAGAGCAGGAGGGATTGGAGGGGGATGGGAGAGCATTGGATGGAGGGATGGGAGAGCAGGGGAGAAGGGATAGGGGAGAGCAGGGGGAGAACAATGGGAGAGCAGGGGAGAAGGGATAGGGGAGAGCAGGGGTAGAACAATGGGAGGGGACGGGGGAGAGGGGAGAGCATTGGGGTAGGAGAGCAGGGTGGAGGGGATAGGAGAGCAGGGGGATGGGAGAGCAGGGGATGGAGGGGATGGGAGAGCAGAGCAAGAGGGGAGAGCAGGGGGGATGGGAGAGCAGATAGAGCAGGGGGAGGGGATAGCAGGGGATGGATGGGAGAGAAGTGGCAGAGGGGAGAGGGATGAGAGAGCAGGGGGAGAGGAGGAGGAGGAGGAGAGCAGAGGGAGGGGATGGGGGAGAGGGGAGGGGAGGGGAGCGAGAGGAGGGGAGAGCAAGTGGGGAGGGGATGGGAGAGCAGGGGATGGATGGGAGAGAAGTGGCAGATGGGAGAGGGATGAGAGAGCAGGGGGAGAGGAGGAGGAGAGCAGAGGGAGGGGATAGGGGAGGAGAGCAGGGGGCGAGGGGAGGAGAGCAATGGGAGGGGATAGGAGAGCAATGGGAGGGGATAGGAGAGCAATGGGAGGGGATAGGAGAGCAATGGGAGGGGATAGGAGAGCAATGGGAGGGGATAGGAGAGCAATGGGAGGGGATAGGAGAGCAATGTGAGGGGATAGGAGAGCAATGTGAGGGGATAGGGGAGGAGAGCAGGGGGCGAGGGGAGGAGAGCAATGGGAGGGGATAGGAGAGCAATGGGAGGGGATAGGAGAGCAATGGGAGGGGATAGGAGAGAAGGAGCTGGGTCAAGAGCACAGACTGAGGTAGAGGGAGCTGGAAATGGAAAAAGGAAAAAGATATTGAATTGTGGGTCGGCACGTGTTTTGATTTACTGTACAAGAAGCTATTGAAGTCATCCATTGGTCAGAGGGGCTAAACCACTCAGTGAGAATCCAGTTGCCACTGTCTGTCAGTTGGATATACAGAGTAACCTTGTTAAGACACTGTACTGACATTCTCTCTCCCTCCTTTCTTCCCTCTTCCTCCACAGATTATGTTTATTTTGAAAACTCATCCAGTAACCCACTGCTGATCCGGCGGATAGAAGAGCTCAACAAGGTGAGACCGTGGTGTGTGTGTGTGTGTGTGTGTGTGTGTGCGCGCAAAGTCTCTCGAGTCCAGACAGGTGCCAACTGTCCTCAATGTTTGGCTGTTTGAAAGTACTGGAGACTAGTGTCTGTCTGCTGTGATTAAAGGGACACTTCGGGATTTTGGCCCTTGTATCTACTTCCCAAGAGTCAGATGACCTCGTGGATACCATTTTTATGTTTCTGTGTGCCATTTGAAGGAAGTTGCAAACTAGCGCTAGCGCAATGCTAGCAGATTCCCATAGACTTTCCCATAGACTTCCAGTCATTGTGCTAATAATAGTTAGCATTGACTCACAAAACTACCTCTTACTTCCTTCATACTGGACACAGAGACATACAAATGGTATCCACGAGTTCATCTGACTCTGAGGAAGTAGATAAAGTGCCAATCATTGCCAAAATCCGAAGTGTCCCTTTAATAGATGGACACAGACCTGACCCTAGGCCTAGCTAAGCTGCTGTACTCACTCACACCACTGTCAGTCTGCCCAGACCGGCATAGCAGTGGCTCTTTCCCAAATAGTCTCAAATAGTCTCCCTTCCTTCCTCTTTCTTCCACTCCTAAAAAAAAAATGCATTGGAAGAGAAGGTCAGAGGGGAGGGCCCTTGGATCTTCTCCAATATGGTTTGAGAAGGTGATGAGATTAACACCATAAATCATTAGTCATCTCACCTTGATCAATCAACACTGGCATGTAAATGACTTCTTATAGCATAGTTATTACATAACCTAGCCTAGTTCTACTGTTGCTCACCAGACTTCACCAGAGTTTCTGTTCGTTCTGATATCGTAAGCAAACCTGAACTCCAACTCGACACTCTCTGTGTGTGTGTGTGTGACCAATGACGGTGTGGCAGGCGCGCGGATTGTGGTCAGTTACCATGGCAACCCTCAGTCTTCAGTTCTCTCTCTCTCTGTCCCGTATTGTTTACAGACGGCCAATGGAAACGTGGAGGCTAAAGTGGTCTGTTTCTACCGACGCAGAGACATCTCCTCAACGCTCATCGCCCTCGCTGACAAACACGCACGTGAGTGACACGCACGGTTCACTGTTCAGTCAGAATCCACTATTTCTTCACCAGCTAACCACTGTGACTGTTCAACATTGAATGTCAGCGTTCAAATCCCCTTTATTTATACAGGTTAAGCTATTGTCATTCAGATTAAACCTCTTGCAAGAGAGACCAGTTCCCTCTACACTGATTGACTAAGCACCATTCAGCATCCAATGCCACTTCATTCCCTTGTATAGGCTAGTTCACAGAGAGATGGTTGGACTGAACTGTTGGGGCGGCAGGGTAGCCTAGTGGTTAGAGCGTTGGACTAGTAACCGAAAGGTTGCAACCCCGAGCTGACAAGGTACAAATCTGCCGTTCTGCCCCTGAACAGGCAGTTAACCCACTGTTCCTAGGCCGTCATTGAAAATAAGAATTTGTTCTTAATTAACCGACTTGCCTAGTTAAATAAAGGTCAAATAAAAAAATGAAATAGCACATTTAAATCTGAGTTCTGTGAAAGACAATAGCTGTGTTCAAATACTCATACTAACTGTACTATTTGTGATGTGAATTGAGGATATTGTTAGTATGCCAAAAGTTCCCGGAAGTCGTACAAAATTCACCAAAACACGAAGTATACACGCACTGGACACTATTTCTGTGCTTTTAAGGCCCATAATGCAATTCTTCAGAAAATGGGCGTGGCTTCAGATTTTAAGAAAATGGCGAAAAATATGCAGCCGAAGTCCGATGAGAGGGTATACAAATTCCTTGCCTTATATATTAATTTAACTGTATTAACTGTATTTAATCTTTATTGCTTTAACCAATTATAACAAATATAAATAAAATGTTGAGTAATGTAATAAACAAATTACTTTTCAAATAAGTTACATTACACGTTATGTTGGCTGACAATTTGTTAGCTTACAAACCGCATACTGCTGTAACGTAAACTTGTACATCGCCTTGGTCCGTACAATTGCCCTTATTTTAGCACCCCAAAAACGTAATACTTCCAGATCAACTGTAATGTCAATACCATTGTAAAGCACAATTTCTCCCCAACAGAATCAATTACATGACGTAAACGCTGCTCGTGTCTGTATAATTCAAGCAGGCAATGATCCCCGTCGGGTCTTTTTAAAAATGGCGGGTGGGGAAGCGAAACTAATGCTGCTAATGCTGCTCTTTATGCTGCTGTACGTTACGACATGACACGTCACGATGTAACGGAGGGTCAGTTTTATTCAACTTTTCTCCAATGCTACAGAGCCATTACCAGGTCGACCAACGCTTGAATAGAAACCTAGTTCACCTCCCCGATTTTGACGTCAACACAGTCGCTACAGTCCCATTAGTTTTCTTTCTAGACTCGTTTGAATGTCGCGGTTGCGCATTGTACGGAATGGGGTGAGTTTACGTTAATGATATGCTATGTTGGCTACCTACTGTAACGTTAGTTGGCTACTAGTACATCGAACTTGCCAGTATATTTACTTTATGCTAACTAACTAACTAACCAATGTTTATTGACTTGATTATTCACGTCATTCATAGCTTGGCATAGTCATTTTTGGATTTGTTCGTAAATTCGCTCTGGCTATCTACTCCAATTGCATAGCATTCTCGTTTGACTGCCAGAGGCAGAGCTCAGAATAACTGATGAATTGACAAACGCTCAAACCCCGTTGAATGTGGCCGGTGTCAGTAAACGTCGGTAAAAAAGTGTCATTAAATTGTTGCCAGCAGAACGGTTACAGTCACCAACGGCTCTAGATAACATGAAAACAGCCTTACCAGCTCTGCTGGGGTGAGTAAAATGGTCAGAGGGATGTGTTCTCTCATTTGTGTCTGGGAATAGCTAGCCAACTTTAGCCAGTTAGTTTGGGTGCTTTACTGCCGTTCTGAGGTCAGTACGCTCGGATCAACCATTCTCCTCGGCCAGAGCGTCCAGTGTGCGCTCTGAACACTCCAAGAGCGAAATGCTCTGAATTTATAAACTGACAATCTAACAACTCCCTGAATATACAAACGCCCAGAGCGCACCCTGGCACTTCAGATTGAATTTACGAACACACCCGAAGTCTAGCTAGTAATTTTTTATGCTAACAAGCTAGCAAGAGGTTGCATAGCAACAGCATCAACTTCCGGTAGACTCGGTGAAGCGCTAGTATGCTCAACTGAAAGGATACCGTTAGTTTACAGCATACTAAAATGAACTAATAGTATGAAGTATACAGGATGTTAGTATGGATATTCGAACACAGCTAATATCTCTGTATTGGTCCTAGACTAGTCTAGGCAAATGTCAGTGTTTGTTTACGTTTGCTCATCTAAGCAGAACTGTGTGTGAATGACTATTTTCAGGCCAGCGTAACTGTGTACTCATCCGTGTGTGTGTGTGTGAGAGAGCTGGCTCTGCAGTGTTAGCGGCTGTAGCTAGCTGTGTACTGTATCTTCGAACTGTTGCTGTTTTGGGCTGCTTGTATCTGTTCTATCAGAGTGCAGTAGACTGTAGCTGTGAGGGCTGTCTGTAGCTGTGAGGGCCTGACTGGAAAAAAGTGAATCCTTCTAGAGCAGTACGCCCTCTGTTCTGTCCTACTCTGTGCTGCTAGAACCAGCAGTAAGTCCTTCCAGTCACCTACTCCCAACCTGCGTCCTTCCAGTCACCTACTCCCAACCTGCGTCCTTCCAGTCACCTACTCCCAACCTGCGTCCTTCCAGTCACCTACTCCCAACCTGCGTCCTTCCAGTCACCTACTCCCAACCTGCGTCCTTCCAGTCACCTACTCCCAACCTGCGTCCTTCCAGTCACCTACTCCCAACCTGCGTCCTTCCAGTCACCTACTCCCAACCTGCGTCCTTCCAGTCACCTACTCCCAACCTGCGCCCTTCCAGTCACGTACTCCCAACCTGCGCCCTTCCAGTCACGTACTCCCAACCTGCGCCCTTCCAGTCACGTACTCCCAACCTGCGCCCTTCCAGTCACGTACTCCCAACCTGCGCCCTTCCAGTCACCTACTCCCAACCTGCGCCCTTCCACTTACTCCCAACCTGCGTCACAAATGACACACTGCTTCTTAGTGCACTATGTAGGGAATAGGGTGCCATTTGGGATGCAAGACCCAGACAGACATTTACAATATGTGAAGTATGCATGTACGGAATGGCTCCTCACCGCATGGGTGGGCTTGTGGGGTGTGTGTGTACATGGTGGGGTGGGGTGTGTATATGGTGGGCTGGGGTGTGTGTGTGTGTGTGTGTGTACATGGTGGGCTGGGGTGTGTATATGGTGGGCTGGGGTGTGTGTGTGTGTACATGGTGGGCTGGGGTGTGTGTACATGGTGGGCTGGGGTGTGTGTACATGGTGGGCTGGGGTGTGTGTACATGGTGGGCTGGGGTGTGTGTACATGGTGGGCTGGGGTGTGTGTACATGGTGGGCTGGGGGGTGTGTGTACATGGTGGGCTGGGGGGTAGGTGTACATGGTGGGCTGGGGGGTAGGTGTACATGGTGGGCTGGGGGGTAGGTGTACATGGTGGGCTGGGGGGTAGGTGTACATGGTGGGCTGGGGGGTGTGTGTACATGGTGGGCTGGGGGGTGTGTGTACATGGTGGGCTGGGGGGGGGTGTGGACATGGTGGGCTGGGGGGGGGTGTGGACATGGTGGGCTGGGGGGGGTGTGGACATGGTGGGCTGGGGGGGGTGTGGACATGGTGGGCTGGGGGGTGTGTGGACATGGTGGGCTGGGGGGTGTGTGGACATGGTGGGCTGGGGGGGGTGTGGACATGGTGCGCTGGGGTGTGTGTGTACATGGTGGGCTGCGGTGTGTGTGTACATGGTGGGCGTGGGTGTGGGTGTGTGTGTGTGTGATGTGTGTGTGTGTACATGGTGCACTGGGGTGTGTGTGTACATGGTGTGCTGGGGTGTGTGTGTACATGGTGCGCTGGGGTGTGTGTGTACATGGTGGGCTTGGGTGTGTGTGTGTGGTGTGTGTGTACATGGTGGGCTGGGGTGTGTGTACATGGTGGGCTGGGGTGTGTGTGTGTACATGGTGGGCTGGGTTGTGTGTGTGTGTACATGGTGAGCTGGGTTGTGTGTGTACATGGTGAGCTGGGTTGTGTGTGTATGTGTGTACATGGTGGGCTGGGTTGTGTGTGTACATGGTGGGCTGGGTTGTGTGTGTGTGTGTACATGGTGGGCTGGGTTGTGTGTGTGTGTGTGTACATGGTGGGCTGGGGTGTGTGTGTACATGGTGGGCTGGGTTGTGTGTGTGTGTGTGTGTGTACATGGTGGGCTGCTGCTGTATCCTGGAGCCAGCTGCCCAGACCGACACCAAGGACCTGCGAGAGCGAAGAGGGGATGATCAGTGTTTGTGTCTTGTCCAAACTTTCTGTGTGTTTAACAGCGGCAACCGGGTAAAATAACTTGGAGAAACCGGTATATTATTATCATTTATTTCTATGAACAGCATGGGGTGAAATGGAACTGTTATATGCAATGTCTAAATCTGGCTTCTCACAGCCTTCTTTACTAACTGCATGATCAATCATCAACGCTCAGTGTGTGTGTGCTGTTGTACTTGCCTATCGTATTTACTATGTTGTTCAAGCATATTTTTAATGCTGAAACTTTACACGCCACCTTGAACTGCAGTTGGTAGGCCTATGGCAGGGCTGCCCAACCCTCTTCCTGGAGTTCTACTGTCCTGTAGGTTTTCGGTCCAACCCTAATTTAGCATATCTGATGAAAATCCCAAATGTATTTATTTTATGGATGTCGGATGTTGATTGATTTATTTAATTATCATAACATTCCTATGAATAGCCTATGCCTTCGTTAACAAATAACACCTTGCGAGATTATCAATGTCTTCATTGCTTTAGAATTACTGTTAGGCTAACGAATGATACAAATGATACTTTAGAATTACTGTTAGGCTAACGGATGATACAAATGATACTTTAGAATTACTGTTAGGCTAACGAATGATACAAATGATACTTTAGAATTACTGTTAGGCCAACGAATGATACAAACGATACTTTAGAATTACTGTTAGGCTAACGGATGATACAAATGATACTTTAGAATTACTGTTAGGCTAACGGATGATACAAATGATACTTTAGAATTACTGTTAGGCTAACGAATGATACAAATGATACTTTAGAATTACTGTTAGGCTAACGAATGATACAAACGATACTTTAGAATTACTGTTAGGCTAACGGATGATACAAATGATACTTTAGAATTACTGTTAGGCTAACGAATGATACAAATGATACTTTAGAATTACTGTTAGGCTAACGGATGATACTTTAGAATTACTGTTAGGCTAACGGATTATACAAATTATACTTTAGAATTACTGTTAGGCCAACGAATGATACAAATGATACTTTAGAATTACTGTTATGCTAGGCTAACAAATGATACGAATTATACTTTAGAATTGCTGTTATGCTAGGCTAACAAATGATATGAATGATACTTTAGAATTACTGTTATGCTAGGCTAACAAATGATACGAATGCCATTGGAACATTTTAGATTTGATGTATAATAACACATTGGAATGGCATATGATTCTGTCCCATTGGTTTTATATGCTTTAGAATGACACTTCTGGAATTACCGGGTTACCTGGGAGAATAGTTATTTATTTTCAGAATGGAACATTTGTAAAATACTGGTAAAATATTGAGAGGGGGGGGGGGGGGGGCTGTGGAATATTGTTCTTGTGTAGTACTGGATGGCTTTCTTTCTCCCTGCTGGATCATTTCAGAATGGCTGTGTGTGTGTATTCTCGTCTGTTTGTGTGCTTGTCTTTGTCTGTGTGTGCTGTGAGTCATAGATCAAATATTTTCCTTGCTATGATTTGGTTAGAGCCTTACCTCAGAGGGCTCCTACGTGTCTTAGCCCCACCCTTGCTGGCAGAGATGCCTCCTGAGTGGTCGGTCCCAGTGATGGACATAGCCTTTGGCTCCTCTGGCCCTTCCCTCCAGTCATATGACTTAAGGCGTCACTAGGGTTGCAAAGGGTCAAACACTTTCCAGAAATGTTCCATGGCAAGTTATGCCCGGGAATTTTGCTTAAATTCAGCAAAAAGTTAGCTAAACAGTGAACCTTTTTTGTGGGATGCACATAAAGGCAATTCTAGGTATTGTGACATATTTTGGTTAAACTATCCCAAACTCATTGGAATTGCGACCCTCTGCATGCACAGTGCATTCTTCCATCACATTTACAGCTGATTCTCAATATCTAAATGAGATGCTACTGAGCCCACTAATGAGATGCTACTAATGAGATGCTATTGAGCCCACACTACTGCACTGTCTGAGCCAAGGACTACATGCTTTCTGGTAAGTTTTGATACAAAATACTGGGTGGGGTGAATATATTTTATGACATACATTATTATTATTTTTACATTTGTAAATAGTATCCTACAGCAAAGTGTGTTTTTTAAATAATTTAACTTGTTAACAATTTCTGCTAGTTGCTATCATGTGGGGTTTAGCTTGCTTGAGCCTGTATGTTAATTTACCTGTTTCCATACATGTTTCATTTTAAAACATTTATCTTACAAAGGAGTTGTTTTAATCTAACTGCTTAACTATTTATCTGGACATGGAATTGTATTATTTTGACTTTTTTCTTCTAATCTTTACAGGAAAAAGCCACGGGCACCATCTGATGTGTGGAGACCTTTCACTGCAGCTAATGTAGAAGGAAAAGCTGTGTACATTTGGAAATACTGTGCCAAATCATATGTGAAGAATGTGACAAAGATGCAGAATCATCTGGCCAAGTGCATAAAGTTCCCTCAGGGCTCACAACAAGCAATCTCTACTTCTATTCAAGGTGAAAATGATGAATCATACACCTTATCGATAGCAACAGCTCATGGTCTTCCTGGAATCAGAAGTTGTTTTGATTCAATGGAGGAATGTAGTCAGAGAAATGCTGACACATACACAGCTCGAGCAAGATATTCAACTGGTTCATGTCTGATGCTCACAGGCGATGTGTGTTGGAAGAGATTTCTGAATGTTCTTCGCCTAGCATACACCCCTCCATCCAGACATGCTTTAATCTACTCATTTGCTGGATGCAGTTCAACAGAGTTCAATTTAAGGTCAAACAAATCATAGCAGACTGTATTGCAATAATCTCTGATGGATGGACAAGTGTTCGTGGGCAAGGAATAATTAACTACATCTCCACCCCTCAACTAGTATTCTACAAGAGCACAGACACAAGGGACAACAGACACACCGGTCTCTACATTGCAGATGAGCTGAAGGCAGTCATCAATGACCTTGGACCACAGAAGGTATTTGCACTGGTGACAGACAATTCTGCGAACATGAAGGCTGCTTGGTCTAAAGTGGAGGAGCCCTACCCTCACACCCATTGGCTGTGCTGCTCATGCATTGAATCTGCTCTTCAAGGACATCATGGCACTGAAAACAATGGATACACTCTACACGAGAGTCAAGGAAATGGTTAGATATGTAAAGGGTCACCAAGTTGTAGCAGCAATCTACCTCACCAAGCAAAGTGAGAAGAATAAGAGCACCACATTGAAGCTGCCCAGCAACACCCGTTGGAGTGGTGTTGTCATCATGTTTGACAGTCTCCTGGAGGGGAAGGAGTCTCTCCAAGAAATGTCCATATCAAAGTCTGCCGATATGGACAGCCCCATCAAGAGGATCCTCCTGGATGATGTATTTTGGGAGAGAGTGGTAAGCAGCCTGAAACTCCTGAAACCTATAGCAGTAGCCATTGCACGGATTGAGGGAGACAATGCCATCCTGTCTGATGTTCAGATTCTGCTTGCAGATGTAAGATAATAAATATGTACTGCCCTGCCCACTTCACTGTTGCTCCAAGCAGAGGAAACTGCAGTTCTGAAATACATCAAAAAAGTGTGAAGACTTCTGCCTGAAGCCCATACACACCGCGTACATGTTTGGGGAAACTATTTCATTCTCCCGCGCATGTCTTCCTTGTTTGACGTACATGTTTGACCCCAAATATTCTGGCAAGAGCATCGTGTCTAGGGCAGAGATCAACAAGGCCTATGGCGTCATCACTACCGTGTCTCGCCACCTTGGCCTGGATGAGGGCAAGGTTCTTGGCAGTCTGGTGAAGTACACATCCAAGTTAGGGCTTTGGGATGGAGATTCAATATGGCAGTCGTGCCAACATATCTCATCAGCCATCTGGTGGAAGGGACTTTGTGGATCTGAGGGTCTTTCCCCTGTTGCCTCCATCCTCCAAATCCCACCAACAGAAGCCGCCTCAGTGCAACTGGTCCTTGTTTGGGAACACACACACCAAAGCACGCAACAGGCTGACCAATACAAGGGTTGAAAAATCGGGGGCCATCCGGACAAATTTGAGGCTTTTTGAGCTTGACAACGAGCCATCCTAAACAAGGTTGGAAAGTGACCGTGAAGATCAGGCCTCAGTCTGATGTTCAAGAGGTGGACATTGAGGAGGTCCAGGGAGAAGACATGGAAGCTTGAGAGGAAGACAACCAAAGCTTTTGTTTCTAGACTATCATTTTACAGATGTATGTTGAAAATGTTTTTGGGAGATGCGATGGATCAATGGGATCATTCAATATTCCCTTTTCTTTTGTTCAGTGAAATCATCATGTGACGAGTCAACTCATTGAATTAAAGTTCAATTCGTAACTATTTTTTAAAATTGTTATTGGAAGGATTTAATCATTTGCAATTGTCTACTTATAACATAAAAGGTGTTTGTTCCATATGGTAGTATATCCAATGCAAAAAAAATCTACATTTTAAATGGTATTAATATACATTGCATATATTCCCGTTAATTCCCACGGAAAGTTTCCACCTCTGAATATTCCCAAAATGTGCAACGCTAGGCGTCAGCATGCTTCAGTTCGGCTATCGGCTCCCTCAAAAGACATTCCCTTGAAAAAAATAAAACGGGATATTACCCCGCGACAGTAGAGGATGGTGAGCTGGTACTAGCCATCTACGGCCAAACAAGGAAGACATGAACAGGGGAATGAAATAGTTTCCCCAGAGAGACACTTGACTGGCGAATTTAATTTGTGAGAAATTCCTGGGATCTACTAGATTTGCTGTACCTAGCAACAGACATGCATGCGTTCGGGAAAGTATTCAGACTCCTTTACTTTTTCCACATTTTGTTACGTTACAGCCTTATTCTAAAATGGATTTAAAAAAAATCCCTAATCTATTGACACACCCCAAAAGCAATAACAGGCCTTCATACATTTTCTAAAGTATTTTTTTTAGAGCTGAAATATTACATGTACATATGTATTCAGACCCTTTACTCAGTACTTTCTTGAAGCACATTTTGGCAGCGATTACAGCCTCAAGTTTTATTGGGTATGACGCTACAAGCTTTGCACACCTGTGTTTGGGGAGTTTCTCACATTTCTTCTCTGCAGATCCTCTCAAGCTCTGTCAGGTTGGATGGGGAGCGTTGCTGCACAGCTATTTTCAGGTCTCTCCATAGATGTTCGATTGGGTTCGGGCTCTGGCTGGGCCACTCAAGGTCATTCAGAGACTTGTCCCGAAGCCCATCCTGCGTTGTCTTGGCTGTGTGCTTAGGGTCGTTGTCTTGTTGGAAGGTGAACCTTTGCCCCAGTCTGAGAACTTGCTCTGTTCATCTTTCCATCGATCCTGACTAGTCTTCCAGTCCCTGCCATTGAAACGCATCCCCATAGCATGATGCTTCCACCACCATGCTTCACCGAAGGGATAATAATGGCTAGATGATGAGCGGTGCCTGGTTTCCTCATATGTGACGCTTTGCATTTATGCCAAAGGGTTCAATCTTGGTTTCATCAAACCTGAGAATCTTGTTTCTCATGGTCCGAGAGTCCTTTAGGTGTCTTTTGGCAAACTCCAAGCTGGCTGTCTTGTAACTTTTACTGAGGAGTGGCTTCCTTCTGGCTACTCTACCATAAAGGCCTGATTTGTGGAGTGCTGCAGAGATGGTTGTCCTTCTGGAAGGTTCTCCCATCTCTAGAGGAACTCTGGAGCCCCTGTCAGTGACCATCGGGTTCTTGGTCACCTTCCTGACCAAGGTGCTTCTACTCCGATTGCTAAGTTAGGCCGGGCGGCCAGCTCTAGGAATAGTCTTGGTGGTTCCACACTTCTTCCATTTAAGAATGATGAACTCCACTGTGTTCTTGGGGACCTTCAATGCTGCAGACATTTTTTTGGTACACTTCCCAAGATCTGTGCCTCCACACAATCTTATCTCGGAGCTCTACGGACAATTCCTTCGACCTCCGCTTGGTTTTTGCTCTGACATGCTATGACACGTGGGACCTTAATCTCGACAGGTGTGTGTGTGTGTGTGTGTGTGTGTGCGCCTTTCCAAATCATGTCCAATCAATTGATTTTACCACAGGTGGGCTCCAAGTTGTAGAAACATCTCAAGGATGATCAACAGGATGCACCTGAGCTCAATTTCGGGTGTCATTGCAAAGGGTCTGAATACCCTTTGGGGCGGCAGGTAGTCTAGTGGTTAGCGCATTGGGCCAGTAACTGAAAGGTTGCTGGATTGAATCCCCGAGCTGACAAGATAAAAATCTGTCTTTCTGCCCCTGAACAAGGCAGTTAACTGTTCCTCGGCAGGCTGTCATTGTAAATAAGAATTTGTTCTTAACTGACTTGCCTAGTTAAATAAAGGTTAAATAAGTATTCTTTATGTAAATAACGTAACTTTTATTTTAAAATGTTCTAAAACCAGTTTTCGCTTTGTCATTATGGGGTATTTTGTGTAGATTTAATTTGTATTTAATTTTTATTTTTTACATCAAAATGTTAAAGGGAAGGGGTCTTAACACTTTGAATGCACTGTATAATAGGCGAGATCCGGAGACAGATGCCCGCTACAGGTTCACAATGGTGGATGTAGAGGCATACGGCCGAGAGCGCTATGGTGGAGAGTTACAAGAGTTCTTTTGGGTCCAAACTGCTGCATAAGACCCCCGATTTACCACCGCGAGCTGTCCTGCCAGGTACCACAACTCCAACTCCTCATGTTTTCCTGGGAGATGCAGCTTTCCCCCAACATGAGAGCCTCATGCGCCCTTATCCAGGTATGTTGATAATAGAATGTTGGAATCAATTTCACTTTTTCTGGTTCTAATTTCCCTTGTTACTGCATACATGAATGAACCTCTGTGAAATGCAATTTTTATCAAGGCGTTTGGAATATGGGGGGTTACCGAAATATAATATATATACACTCTGACATTCAATTTTTACCTCTCATTCACAGGTGTCCATCTCAATAAACCTGGGCATACCTGGAACTTTTCACTCTCGTTGACGGAGAGTCAAGAGAAAGCATTCGGCATCATGGCTGCAAGCGTTCGGCATCATGGCTGCAAGCATTCGGCATCATGGCTGCAAGCGTTCGGCATCATGGCTGCAAGCGTTCGGCATCATGGCTGCAAGCGTTCGGCATCATGGCTGCAAGCGTTCGGCATCATGGCTGCAAGCGTTCGGCATCATGGCTGCAAGCGTTCGGCATCATGGCTGCAAGCGTTCGGCATCATGGCTGCAAGCGTTCGGCATCATGGCTGCAAGCGTTCGGCATCATGGCTGCAAGCGTTCGGCATCATGGCTGCAAGCGTTCGGCATCATGGCTGCAAGCGTTCGGCATCATGGCTGCAAGCGTTCGGCATCATGGCTGCAAGCGTTCGGCATCATGGCTGCAAGCGTTCGGCATCATGGCTGCAAGCGTTCGGCATCATGGCTGCAAGCATTCGGCATCATGGCTGCAAGCATTCGGCATCATGGCTGCAAGGATGAGGATTCTTGATGGCCGCACAGACTCAGTTCTTTGTGAGCCAGTAGAGTTTTTACCTGATTCTGGGAGGTCTGTGTGCAGTCATTTAGATTGAACTACACCACAGGTAGAAAGCCTGTGGCACAGCTCTTCTGTACATTGTCAGCACTTGATATTCAAATAGAATGCATTGAAACACCTTGAACAAATGCCAACAGAGATTTTTCAGCACACAAATAAACCTTTATTCTTACTTCTGGAAGTAAACCACAATAAAAGTGTCTGCTGATGACCGACATGAAAACAAGTGAATAAAGTGTAAGTGTCAGTGTAGTTACACATTTCTGAATATAAATATTTCGGAATAATAGAAATGTCTTTATGAAAAGACATGTAAATAACAAGTGTCTTTGGAATAAAATGAAAGTGTCTAGTTTCTGACTCCTGAGATGTCTGAACAACAGAACAAGTTGTTAATTTCACTGTGGTCTCAGTTGTGCGGTCCATGTCCTCTTGAAGTCATGTAGCTGGGGATCGAGTTCTGGAGTTTTGGCCAGTGTTCATCCATGAAATCCGCTATAGGTGCCAGGACCCTCTGGAGAGGATGAGAAGAGGAGGGGGGATTAGGAGTGTCTGGAGAGAGGATGAGAAGGGGGGGGCGGGGTTAGGAGTTTCTGGAGAGAGGATGAGAAGGGGAGTCGGGGTTAGGAGTGTCTGGAGAGAGGATGAGAAGCGGGGGTTAGGAGTGTCTGGAGAGAGGATGAGAAGGGGGGGATTAGGAGTTTCTGGAGAGAGGATGAGAAGGGGGGGGTTAGGAGTGTCTGGAGAGAGGATGAGAAGGGGGGGTTAGGAGTTTCTTGAGAGAGGATGAGAAGGGGGGGATGAGAAGGGGGTTAGGAGTGTCTGGAGAGAGGATGAGAAGGGGGGGTTTAGGAGTGTCTGGAGAGAGGATGAGAAGGGGGGGTTGGGAGTGTCTGGAGTGAGGATGAGAAAGGGGGGAATAGGAGTGTCTGGAGTGAGGATGAGAAGGGGGGGTTAGTAATGTCTGGAGTGAGGATGAGAAGGGGGGAATAGGAGTGTGGAGTAACCTTTCTGCCGGCATCTCCACTGTGGAGGAGCCTTTCTGCCGGCATCTCCACTGTGGAGGAGCCTTTCTGCCGGCATCTCCACTGTGGAGGAGCCTTTCTGCCGTCATCTCCACTGTATAGTAGCCTTTCTGCCGTCATCTCCACTGTGGAGGAGCCTTTCTGCCGTCATCTCCACTGTGGAGGAGCCTTTCTGCCGTCATCTCCACTGTATAGTAGCCTTTCTGCCGGCATCTCCACTGTGGAGGAGCCTTTCTGCCGTCATCTCCACTGTGGAGTAGCCTTTCTGCCGTCATCTCCACTGTGGAGGAGCCTTTCTGCCGTCATCTCCACTGTGGAGGAGCCTTTCTGCCGTCATCTCCACTGTGGCGTAGCCTTTCTGCCGTCATCTCCACTGTGGAGTAGCCTTTCTGCCGGCATCTCCACTGTGGAGGAGCCTTTCTGCCGGCATCTCCACTGTGGAGGAGCCTTTCTACCGTCATCTCCACTGTGGAGGAGCCTTTCTGCCGTCATCTCCACTGTATAGTAGCCTTTCTGCCGTCATCTCCACTGTGGAGGAGCCTTTCTGCCGTCATCTCCACTGTGGAGGAGCCTTTCTGCCGTCATCTCCACTGTATAGTAGCCTTTCTGCCGGCATCTCCACTGTGGAGGAGCCTTTCTGCCGTCATCTCCACTGTGGAGTAGCCTTTCTGCCGTCATCTCCACTGTGGAGGAGCCTTTCTGCCGTCATCTCCACTGTGGAGGAGCCTTTCTGCCGTCATCTCCACTGTGGAGGAGCCTTTCTGCCGTCATCTCCACTGTGGAGGAGCCTTTCTGCCGTCATCTCCACTGTGGAGGAGCCTTTCTGCCGTCATCTCCACTGTGGCGTAGCCTTTCTGCCGTCATCTCCACTGTGGAGTAGCCTTTCTGCCGGCATCTCCACTGTGGAGGAGCCTTTCTGCCGGCATCTCCACTGTGGAGGAGCCTTTCTACCGTCATCTCCACTGTGGAGGAGCCTTTCTGCCGTCATCTCCACTGTATAGTAGCCTTTCTGCCGGCATCTCCACTGTGGAGGAGCCTTTCTGCCGTCATCTCCACTGTATAGTAGCCTTTCTGCCGGCATCTCCACTGTGGAGGAGCCTTTCTGCCGGCATCTCCACTGTGGAGGAGCCTTTCTGCCGGCATCTCCACTGTGGAGGAGCCTTTCTGCCGTCATCTCCACTGTATAGTAGCCTTTCTGCCGGCATCTCCACTGTGGAGGAGCCTTTCTGCCGTCATCTCCACTGTGGAGGAGCCTTTCTGCCGTCATCTCCACTGTGGAGGAGCCTTTCTGCCGTCATCTCCACTGTGGAGGAGCCTTTCTGCCGGCATCTCCACTGTGGAGGAGCCTTTCTGCCGGCATCTCCACTGTGGAGGTGCCTTTCTACCGTCATCTCCACTGTGGAGGAGCCTTTCTGCCGTCATCTCCACTGTATAGTAGCCTTTCTGCCGGCATCTCCACTGTGGAGGAGCCTTTCTGCCGTCATCTCCACTGTGGAGGAGCCTTTCTGCCGTCATCTCCACTGTGGAGGAGCCTTTCTGCCGGCATCTCCACTGTGGAGGAGCCTTTCTGCCGTCATCTCCACTGTGGAGGAGCCTTTCTGCCGTCATCTCCACTGTGGAGGAGCCTTTCTGCCGTCATCTCCACTGTGGAGTAGCCTTTCTGCCGTCATCTCCACTGTGGAGGAGCCTTTCTGCCGGCATCTCCACTGTGGAGTAGCCTTTCTGCCGTCATCTCCACTGTGGAGGAGCCTTTCTGCCGTCATCTCCACTGTGGAGGAGCCTTTCTGCCGTCATCTCCACTGTGGAGGAGCCTTTCTGCCGTCATCTCCACTGTGGAGGAGCCTTTCTGCCGTCATCTCCACTGTGGAGGAGCCTTTCTGCCGTCATCTCCACTGTGGAGGAGCCCTTCTGCCGTCATCTCCACTGTGGAGGAGCCCTTCTGCCGTCATCTCCACTGTGGAGGAGCCTTTCTGCCGTCATCTCCACTGTGGAGTAGCCTTTCTGCCGTCATCTCCACTGTGGAGGAGCCTTTCTGCCGTCATCTCCACTGTGGAGGAGCCTTTCTGCCGTCATCTCCACTGTGGAGTAGCCTTTCTGCCGTCATCTCCACTGTGGAGGTGCCTTTCTGCCGTCATCTCCACTGTGGAGGAGCCCTTCTGCCGTCATCTCCACTGTGGAGTAGCCCTTCTGCCGTCATCTCCACTGTGGAGGAGCCTTTCTGCCGGCATCTCCACTGTGGAGTAGCCTTTCTGCCGGCATCTCCACTGTGGAGTAGCCTTTCTGCCGTCATCTCCACTGTGGAGGAGCCTTTCTGCCGTCATCTCCACTGTGGAGGAGCCTTTCTGCCGTCATCTCCACTGTGGAGGAGCCTTTCTGCCGTCATCTCCACTGTGGAGTAGCCTTTCTGCCGTCATCTCCACTGTGGAGGAGCCTTTCTGCCGTCATCTCCACTGTGGAGGAGCCTTTCCACTGTGGCCTTTATGTATTTTCTTTGCCTTGACGAACTTGTTGCGAATCCTACCCCATTTTTAGAATAAGTGGTTGGGTCGGACCCCAGCGTCTCTGCAATCTCTTTTCATGAATTTGCATTTACATGCATGTTTTTATATAATGCATGGCTAGAATCGTACTGGTGAAGGTACTTTTGTACCTCCTCGGTCAATCGATGCTCCAAGTTGTCGTTCCACATGTTGAACCCACACTGAATGTCGGGCTGAATCAACAAGAAGCAGAAACTCACGTCACCCCCTACAGTTCACCAATCACGGATGAAGGGGCGTAGACTTCGGCTTCCGAACTTTGACTGGCCCTTGAACAAAAATGTGTGTGCCCGAACACCCGAAAAAACCCTAACCGAACTCCAAAACTAACAAAAATGTCACAAAATGTTGTCATAAAATATGCACAAACTCTTCTGAACTGTTTAGCTGGGAAGCATGTGGCCGTCTTTAGTCTCTCTTAAATTGGCCTTTCTATTCTAAGTCTAGAACTCTGGGACCCTTAGTTTCACTAAACAATAGACATCAATGGTGACTGAATCTATTGTACTGAATTGATATCAGATTTGGATTGCCTGGCTGCCTGTAAGATTGAATCGGCTCTGGGGCTCTTGGATTGGGGTGCATGTTCATTCTGTGATGGTGTGTGTGTACAATTGTCTATGAGTGTGAGTGAGAGAGAACTTATTGATTTGGCCCTATATCCCTTCTCCTGAAAATCCCTTTTGATTGCTTCTGCTCTGCTCTCTGTCTCCCTCTCTGTCTCTCACCTTCTCTAATGAAACTCCAAATGAGCTGGGTCATGCTTCAACTGGTTTCTGGTCCCCACCCCTCTCTGTCCCCCTCAGTCTCTCTTTCCTTCAGGGGGGTTATAGAGAGAGGGGAGAGAGGGGGTTATAGAGGAGAGCGGGGGTTATAGAAAAGAGGGGAGAGAGGGTGTTATAGAGAAGAGGGTTATAGAGAAACACAACAGTCCAGGCAGGGATCTATATCCCTATTTATTCCTAAGTGAGCCAGGTACCTGCAGTGTCACAAGGTGTCTCCACTGTTTTCCTGGAAAACCAATCCCTGTAGTATCTAATCCTCTTGTTTGTCTCAATTCTCTGGTTTAATATGTCGTGCCCTAACCTCAACCTAAATTCTGAGCGAAACACAGGTCTCACAACTATGAGGCGTGGCTCTAAATCGAGGCGGGAGAGGGTCATCACTAGTTAACACAGCCACAAAGTAGAAAATTACAGACACCGACATCATACCAAAGCAATTTTGCATATGTAGGTCATTTTTGGTGATTAGCCTACACAATATTAATTTGTGCATTAAACAATAGGCTTCAGAGCGGCACGGCATACAGTGGGGCAAAAAAGTATTTATTCAGCCACCAATTGTGCAAGTTCTCCTACTTAAAAAGATGAGAGAGGCCTTTAATTTTCATCATAGGTACACTTCAACTATGACAGACAAAAAATGAGAAAAAAATTCCAGAAAATCACATTGTATGAATTTATTTGCAAATTATGGTGGAAAATATGTATTTGGTTACCTACAAACAAGCAAGATTTCTGGCTCTCACAGACTCACTGTCCTCCACTCGTTACCTGTATTAATGGCACCTGTTTGAACTTGTTATCAGTATAAAAGACACCTGTCCACAACCTCAAACAGTCACACTCCAAACTCCACTATGGCAAAGACTAAAGAGCTGTCAAAGGACACCAGAAACAAAATCGTAGACCTGCACCAGGCTGGGAAGACTGAATCTGCAATAGGTAAGCAGCTTGGTTTGAAGAAATCAACTGTGGGAGCAATTATTAGGAAATGGAAGACATACAAGACCACTGATAATCTCCCTCGATCTGGGGCTCCACGCAAGATCTCACCCCGTGGGGTCAAAATGATCACAATAACGGTGAGCAAAAATCCCAGAACCACACGGGGGGACCTAGTGAATGACATGCAGAGAGCTGGGACCAAAGTAACAAAAGCCTACCATCAGTAACACACTACGCCGCCAGGGACTCAAATCCTGCAGTGCCAGACGTGTCCTCCTGCTTAAGCCAGTACATGTCCAGGCCCGTCTGAAGTTTGCTAGAGAGCATTTGGATGATCCAGAAGAAGATTGGGAGGATGTCATATGGTCAGATGAAACCAAAATATAACTTTTTGGTAAAAACTCAACTCGTCGTGTTTGGAAGACAAAGAATGCTGAGTTGCGTCCACAGAACACCATACCTACTGTGAAGCATGGGGGTGGAAACATCATGCTTTGGGGCTGTTTTTCTGCAAAGGGACCAGGACGACTGATCCTTGTAAAGGAAAGAATGAATGGGGCCATGTATCATGAGATTTTGAGTGAAATCCTCCTTCCATCAGCAAGGGCATTGAAGATGAAACGTGGCTGGGTCTTTCAGCATGACAATGATCCCAAACACACCGCCCGGGCAACTAAGGAGTGGCTTCGTAAGAAGCATTTCAAGGTCCTGGAGTGGCCTAGCCAGTCTCCAGATCTCAACCACATAGAAAATCTTTGGAGGGAGTTGAAAGTCCGTGTTGCCCAGCAACAGCCCCAAAACATCACTGCTCTAGAGGAGATCTGCATGGAGGAATGGGCCAAAATACCAGCAACAGTGTGTGAAAACCTTGTGAAGACTTAAAGAAGACGTTTGACCTCTGTCATTGCCAACAAAGGGTATATAACAAAGTATTGAGATAAACTTTTGTTATTGACCAAATACTTATTTTCCACCATAATTTGCAAATAAATTCATAAAAAATCCTACAATGTGATTTTCTGGATTTTTTTTCTCATTTTGTCTGTCAGTTGAAGTGTACCTATGATGAAAATTACAGGCCTCTCTCAACTTTTTAAGTAGGAGAACTTGCACAATTTGTGGGTGACTAAACACTTTTTTCCCCCACTGTGTATAAAAGCAAAACGGCATAGAAAAAGACACTTTCATCTATACCGTTTTATTTGAACCAAAACTACAACAGCCAAAGTGGATATGATGCAACTTCCACCAAGCTAGTGGATCCTCTTGGCTGTCTACCAAAGGAGTAAACATGTAGCTATTCATCTCTGCTTCCCGTAATGACACAGCGGGGACAGATGTTGAAGCTGCTGTGACGCTTCCCTTGAAGAAGCTCCACAAAGACTTCCTGGGCCTTTTATTTTCTCCTATGGTGCACTAACTGGTGGGGTTCTGTCCTCACTGTGGGCCTCTCCACTGGTGAGGTTCTGTCCTCACTGTGGGCCTCTCCACCGGTGGGGTTCTGTCCTCACTGTGGGCTTCTCCACAGGTGGGGTTCTGTCCTCACTGTGGGCCTCTCCACCGGTGGGGTTCTGTCCTCACTGTGGGCCTCTCCACCGGTGGGGTTCTGTCCTCACTGTGGGCTTCTCCACAGGTGGGGTTCTGTCCTCACTGTGGGCCTCTCCACCGGTGGGGTTCTGTCCTCACTGTGGGCCTCTCCACCGGTGAGGTTCTGTCCTCACTGTGGGCTGTGGATGCTTTGTGGCTGTGGATGCTAGTGGAAACCGAGCGGGAGCGAGCTTGCAACAGTTCTATTATACTGAACAAATACATACACGCAATACACAACATATAAGGAAATCAGTCAATTTAAATAAATTATTTAGGCACCAAATCTATGGATTTCACACGACTGGGCAGGGGTGCAGCCATGGGTGGGCCTGGCAGGGCATTGGCCAACCCACTTGGCAGCCAGGCACACCCACTGGGGAGACCGGTCCAGCCAATCAGAATGAGTTTTCCCCCACAAGGGTTTTCTTACAGACCGAAATACTCCTCAGCACTGTGTCCCCTCAGGCCAGTCTACTACCACATATCTACAACATAAAATACATGTGTATAGTGTGCATGTGTCTGTGCCTGTCTCTTCACAGTCTCTGCTACACCTCCAATATTAATTTTCACAAAGTCTGAGCCTCAGTTTGTATGATGGCAATTTGCATATACTCAAGAATGTTATGAGGAGTGATAAGCTGAATTGCAATTAATTGCAAAGTTCCTCTTTGCCATGCAAATGAACTGAATCCCCCCCAAAATATTTCCACTGCATTTCAGCCCTGCCACAAAAGGACCAGCTGACATCATGTCAGTGATTCTCTCGTTAACACAGTGTTGACGAGGACAAGGCTGGAGATCACTCTGTCATGTTGATTGAATTCGAATAACAGACTGGAAGCTTCAAAAGGGGGGTAGTGCTTGGAATCATTGTTCTTCCTCTGTCTCCCATGGTTACCTGCAAGGAAACACGTGCGTCATAATTGCTTTGCACAAAAAAGGCTTCACAGGTAAGGATATTGCTGCCAGTAAGATTGCACCAAAATCGACCATTTATCAGATCATCAAGAACTTCAAGGAGAGCGGTTCAATTGTTGTGAAGAAGGCTTCAGGGCTCCCAAGAAAGTACAGCAAGCGCCAGGACCGTCTCCTAAAGTTGATTCAGCTGCGGGATCGGGGCACCACCAGTACAGAGCTTGCTCAGGAATGGCAGCAGGCAGGTGTGAGTGCATCTGCACGCACAGTGAGGCGAAGGACTTTGGAGGATGGCCTGGTGTCAAGAAGGGCAGCAAAGAAGCCACTTCTCTCCAGGAAAATCATAAGGGACAAACTGATATTCTGCAAAAGGTAAATGGATTGGACTGCTGAATCCCCTTTCTGATTGTTTGGGGCATCCGGAGAAAAGCTTGTCCGGAGAAGACAATGTGAGCACTACCATCAGTCCTGTGTCATGCCAACCGTAAAGCATCCTGAGACCATTCATGTATGGGGGTTGCTTCTCAGCCAAGGGAGTGGGCTCACTCACAATTTTGCCTAAGAACACAGCCATGAATAAAGAATGGTACCAACACATCCTCCGAGAGTAACTTCTCCCAACCATCCAGGAACAGTTTGCTGACGAACAATTCCTTTTCCGGCATGATGGAGCACCTTGCCATAAGGCAAAAGTGATAACTAAGTGGCTTGAGGAATAAAACATCAATATTTTAGTTCCATGGCCAGGAAACTCCCCAGACCTTAAACCCATTGAGAACTTGTGGTCAATCATCAAGAGGTGGGTGGACAAACAAAAACCCACAAATTCTGACAAACTCCAAGCATTGATTATGCAAGAATGGGCTGCCATCAGTCAGGATGTGGCCCAGAACTTAATTGACATCATGTCAGGGTGGATTGCAGAGGTCTTGAAAAAGAAGGGTCAACACTGCAAATATTGACTCTTTGCATCAACTTAATGTAATTGTCAATAAAAGCCTTTGACACTTATGAAATGCTTGTAATTGTACTTCAGTATTCCATAGTAACATCTGACAAAAATATCTAAAGACACTGAAGCAGCCAACTTTGTGGAAATTAATATTTGTGTCATTCTCAAAACTTTTGGCCACGACTGTAGTACTGTGCACCTCCCATAGTCTGTTCTGGACTTGGGGACTGTGAAGAGATCTCTGGTGGCATATCTTGTGGGGTATTCATGGGTGTCCGAGCTGTGTGCCAGTAGTGTAGACAGACAGCTCGGTGCATTCAACATGTCAATCCCTCTCACAAATACAAGTGGTGATTAAGTCAATCTCTCCTCCACTTTGAGTCAGGAGAGATTGACATGCATAAACTCCCTCTTTGTGGTACCTGACCACACATCTGAACAGATGTCCCGGTGCGACAAAACTAGGGCCTGTAGGACCTGCCTTGTTGGTAGTGCTGTTAAGATGGCCGAATAGCGCTTTATTATAAACGGACTTCTCCCCATTTTAGTTTCTGTTATATCAATATGTTTTGACATTGACAGTTTACAATCCAGGGTTACTCCAAGCAGTTTAGTCGCCTCAACCTGCTCAATTTCCACATGATTCATTACAAGATTTAGTTGAGGTTTAGGGTTTAGTGAATGATTTGTCCCAAATACAATACTTTTAGTTTTTGAAATATTTAGGACTAACTTATTCCTTGCCACCCATTCTGAAACCATTTGCAGCTCTTTGCTGTAGTAGTGGCATGTCGTTAGTAAAGATTGAAAAAAGTAATGGGCCTAGACAGCTGCCCTGGGGAATTCTTGATTCTACATGGATTATGTTGGAGAGGCTTCCATTTAAGAACACCCTCTGTGTTCTGTTAGACAGGTAACTCTTTATCCACAATTTAGCAGAGGGTGTAAAGCCATAACACATATGTTTTTCCAGCAGCTGACTATGATCGGTAATGTCAAAAGCCACACTGAAGTCTAACAAAACAGTCCCCACAATCTTTTTATCATCAATATCTCGCCAATCATCAGTAATTTGTTTAAGTGCTGTGCTTGTTGAATGTCCTTCCCTATAAGCGTGCTCAAAGTCAATTGTCAATTTGTTTACAGTAAAATAGCATTGTATCTGCTCAAACACCAATCCAAGGGGATTTAACCGTTTTTACAGTACTTTTCATAATGGGTGCATGCTTATCAGTAACTGGAATAAGTAGTTTCATATATGTGTCATGTGCAGCATCTGACTGCTCCTCATTACACTCCACAGACCAGCAAATATTCTTTATATCATCAACTTAAGAATCGCTACACAACTTATTGTATGACTTTGGTTTTCCTCGATATGGCGATATTGTGATCACTACATCCGATGGATGTGGATACTGTTTTAAAGGACATTTCTGCAGCATTTGTAAAGATGTGATCAATACTAGAGGTCGACCGATTATGATTTTTCAGAGCCGATACCGATTATTGGAGGACCCAAAAAAGTTGATACCGATTAATCGGCCGATTTTGAAATTTATTTGCAATAATGACAATTACAACAATACTGAATGAACACTTATTTTAACTTAATATAATACATAAATAAAATCAATTTAGCCTCAAATAATGAAACGTGTTCAATTTGGTTTAAATAATGCAAAAACAAAGTGTTGGAGAAGAAAGTAAAAGTGCAATATGTGCCATGTAAGAAAGCTAATGTTTAAGTTCCTTGCTCAGATCATGAGAACATATGAAAGCTGGTAGTTCCTTTTAACATGAGTCTTCAATATTCCCAGGTAAGAAGTTTTAGGTTGTAGTTATTATAGGACTATTTCCCTCTATACCATTTGTATTTCATATACCTTTGACTATGTTCTTATAGGAACTTTAGTATTGTCAGTGTAACAGTATAGCTTCCGTCCCTCTCCTCGCTCCTACCTGGGCTCGAACCAGGAACACATCAACAACAGCCACTCTAGAAGCAGCGTTACCCATGCAGAGCAAGGGGAACAACCACTCCAGGTCTCAGAGCGAGTGACGTTTGAAACGCTATTAGCGCGCACCCGGCTAACTAGCTAGCCATTTCACATCGGTTACACCAGCCTAATCTCGGGAGTTGATAGGCTTGAAGTCATAAACAGCTGCTGGCAAACGCACGAAAGTGCTGTTTCAATAAATGCTTACGAGCCTGCTGGTGCCTACCATCGCTCAGTCAGACTGCTTTATCAAATCATAGACTTAGTAATAACCTGATAACACACAGAAATGCGAGCCGGAGGTCATTAATATGGCCGAATCCGGAAACTATCATCTCGAAAACGAGACGTTTATTCTTTCAGTGAAATACGGAACCGTTCTGTATTTTATCTAACGGGTGGCATCCATAAGTCTAAATATTCCTGTTACATTGCACAACCTTCAATGTTATGTCATAATTACGTCCAATTCTGGCAAATTAGGCGGCCCAAACTGTTGCATATACACTGACTCTGTGTGCAATGAACGCAAGAGAAGTGACACAATTTCACCTGGTTAATATTGCCTGCTAACCTGGATTTCTTTTAGCTAAATATGCAGGTTTAAAAATATATACTTATGTGTATTGATTTTAAGAAAGGCATTGATGTTTATGGTTAGGTACACATTGGAGCAACGATACGCACCGCATCGATTATATGCAACGCAGGACACGCTAGATAAACTAGTAATATCATCAACCATGTGTAGTTAACTAGTGATTAAGATTTGATTGATTGTTTTTTATAAGATAAGTTTAATGCTAGCTAGCAACTTACCTTGGCTTACTGCATTAACAGGCAGTCTCCTCGTAGAGTGCAATGTAATCAGGTGGTTATAGCGTTGGACTAGTTAACTGTAAGTTTGCAAGATTGAATCCCCTGAGCTGACAAGGTAAAAATCTGTCGTTCTGCCCCTGAACGAGGCAGTTAACCCACCGTTCCTAGGCCGTCATTGAAAATAAGAATGTGTTCTTAACTGACTTGCCTAGTTAAATAAAGATTAAATAAAGGTGTAAACATTTTTTTTTTAATTGGCCAAATCATTGTCCAAAAATACCGTTTTCCGATTGTTATGAAAACTTGAAATCGGCCCTAATTATTCGGGCATTCCGATTAATCGGTCGACCTCTAATCAATACATGTTGATGATTTAATTCCTATGCTATTTGTGACTACCCTGGTAGGTTGACTGATAACCTGAACCAGGTTGCAGGCACTGGTTACAGTTTGAAACTTTTTCTTGAGTGGGCAGCTTGATGAAAGCCAGTCAATATGGAAATCACCCAGAAAATTACTTCTGTTTATCTCATACATTATCAAGCATTTCTCACACATTATCCAAATACTGAATGTTAGCACTTGATGGTCTATAGCAGCTTCCCCCCAGAATGGGCTTTAGGTGAGGCAAATGAACCTGTAGCCATATTACTTCAACAGTATTTAACATGAGCCCCTCTCTAAGCTTTGCTGGAATGTGGTTCTCAATATACATGGCAACACCGCCCCCATTGGCATTTGTCTTTTCTGTAGATGTTATAACCATGTATTGCTTCCACTGTATCATCAAAGGTATTATCTAAGTGAGTTTCAGAGATATTCATATTCTGACTATCATGTGTTACTAGCAAGTTATTGACTTCATGAACCTTGTTTCTTAGGCTACGTATGTCAACGTGGGCAATTTCTTGCACTTTTCTGGGGTGCTTGATGCATGTGTAATCATCATGCTGTTTAATCAGATTCTTGATATAACACACCTGTCAGGTGGATGGAGTATCTTGGCAAAGGAGAAATGCTCACTAAACAGGGATAGAAACACATTTGTAGCATTTTTTTCTTTCTTGAGAAGTAAGCTTTTTGTGCATATGGGATTTTTAAAATTTCAGCTCATGAAACATGAGACCAACAGTTTACATGTGTTTATATTTTTGTTCTGTGTAGATGGGACTTAACTGTTCTAACACATTAACCATATTATTATTTTAAAAAACATGTATTTTTCGTGTGTGTGGCAAGATTCTACTGGTTTAGTGAAAACTCAGTTGAGCTTACCAAATGTGAGTATTTACTTTTGACCCATATCAGGAGAGATGGAGGAGATGCTGAACTGTGTTTGTGTCTGTGTCTCTGTGTGTGCACCCGTTTTGTGTGTGTGTGTGCGCACGCCTAACTAACGTTAGTGTGTTTGACTTCTGACCCCTATCCAGGAGAGATGGAGGAGGAGATGGAGAACCCAGAGTTGAACCCAGTTGACCTGCCAGAGAAACAGAAACACCAGCTGAGACACCGAGAGCTGTTCCTGTCCCGCCAGCTAGAGTCACTACCCGCTACACACATCAGGTACACCATGACACTGTCACACCTAACCTTACCCTTAATCCATCGCACCTTATATACCTGCTACACACACATCAGAGAAACAGAAACACCAGCTGAGACACCGGAGCTGTTCTTGTCCCGCCAGCTAGAGTCACTACCCACTACATTATATACCTACTACTAGACTAACCAGAGTCACTACCCACTACATTATATACCTACTACTAGACTAACCAGAGTCACTACCCACTACATTATATACCTACTACTAGACTAACCAGAGTCACTACCCACTACATTATATACCTACTACTAGACTAACCAGAGTCACTACCCACTACATTATATATCTACTACTAGACCAGGTAGTCACAACCCACTACATTATATACCTCTTACTGGACCAGTTAGTCACACATCAGATACACCTTTATACCAGCTAGCTACACACTTTAGGTACGCTCTATTCCCTTTTTTGTGTTAACGCAGCCTGGAAAATAGACGACTCTTCCTCTCACGGCTGGGAACACATATAGGCTGGGTGTGTAACGGTACACATATTCGTACCGAACCGTTTGGGGACCTCTGATTGATCCGCACTGTGAGTCCTAATGAATACATACTTTTAGATAAGCTATGCCTACTCTGTGTTGTAGGCCTATGCCTCTTAAGTAAATCTGAGGTGACATTTTTTTCCCGGGCTATTCCATTAAAACAACTAACAGCCTATGCACACGTAATCAACATTTTCATCTTAACTGACACATTTCACACTGTCCTTGTGTGAGGCGCAGCCAGGAACTAGTTCTTTATGATGGCTAGTGGTGAGGTCGATAAACCAGAGTTGGAGGATCCTCCAGCTTCGTTTAAATCTCCATTTTGGCTCACCAGTAGATTAGCCCTGGGCAGCTGATTCTGAACGGGCCAAAGAAATTACAAGAGCGACAGGTAGGCTATGTTTTTATTTCTAACAACCTTTGGTTTATAGCTGCAGATATGCATCCATTCTCGGTGGGTGAGAAAAGGGGCTTTCAGGCCCTCATGAAAGATTTTGAGCCACCTTTTAGAACTTCCCTTTTGCACCCAATTCAGCAAACAGGTAGTACTCGCTTTATATAAGTAAACCAAAGACGAAGGTTCCAATGAGTTGTGCTTGCTTATCAGTGACAGTCCATCACATTACCCCAGAGTGGGAGATGTACTGTACTACAGATACGCCCCCTTTATGAGAGGCACACGTACGAATCTTGCACTGAACTAGGCAGTGTAAGCAAGAGTGAATTTACCACATACGACCGGTAAATTCCGGCCCTCAAACTGGTAATTACTAGTGGGAAACTTGTGTACCGAAGGCGAACCATGACCCCAAAACCGTAATATGTACCGAACCATGGGTTTGGTGAACCGTTACACCCCTAATATAGGCTGTACTGTGCTTCATTATATAATATTAGTAAGGGGTTTCTCTCTCTCTCTCTCAGGGGGAAGTGTTGTGTCACTCTGCTGAACGAGACGGAGGCTCTGAAGTCCTATCTGGACCGAGAGGTAGGTGGCTCGCCTCTCAAACACTGCCCTTCTCTCTCTCACTGACTCTCAATCTCTCACTCACACACACACACTGTCCTCACATAGAACTGCTGGATGGAGAATGGGATGTACTGTCTAAATGTACTCCATATTAAATTAATGTGTGTGTGTCTTGATGCTGGATGAATAATTCAGTGTGTTGAACCAGAATGTTCTTTTCACAGTCAGTAATGAGAAGACGAGAGACTAGCTGCTACACACACACACACACACACACACACACACACAACCCCACTCAACCTCTTCAATCCTTTGTCTCTTACTCTCTCCTCTCCATCCCTCTCTCCTCTCCATCCCTCTCTCCTCTCCATCCCTCTCTCCTCTCCATCCCTCTCTCCTCTCCATCCCTCTCTCCATCCCTCTCTCCATCCCTCTCTCCATCCCCCTCTCCATCCCCCTCTCCATCCCCCTCTCCATCCCCCTCTCCATCCCCCTCTCCATCCCCCTCTCCATCCCCCTCTCCATCCCCCTCTCCATCCCTCTCTCCTCCCTATCTGTCTCTCTCTCTTGTCCTCCCTCTCATCCCTCTCTCCATCCCTCTCTCCATCCCTCTCTCCTCCCTATCTGTCTCTCTCTCTTGTCCTCCCTCTCCATCCCCCTCTCCTCACTATCTGTCTCTCTCTCTTGTCCTCCCTCTCCATCCCTCTCTCCATCCCTCTCTCCTCCCTATCTGTCTCTCTCTCTTGTCCTCCCTCTCCATCCCTCTCTCCATCCCTCTCTCCTCCCTATCTGTCTCTCTCTTGTCCTCCCTCTCCATCCCTCTCTCCATCCCTTTCACCTCCCTCTCAATCTCTCTCTCCATCCCTCTCTCCTCCCTATCTGTCTCTCTCTCTTGTCCTCCCTCTCCATCTCTCTCTCCTCCCTATCTGTCCCTCTCTCTTGTCCTCCCTCTCTCCATCCCTCTCTCCAGGATGCGTTCTTCTACTCCCTGGTCTACGACCCCCAGCAGAAGACTCTTCTGGCTGATAAAGGGGAGATCAGGGTGGGGAACAAGTACCAGGCAGACATCACAGACTTCCTCAAAGAGGGTACATTTATATTTGAGTCATTTATCAGACGCTCTTATCCAGAGTGACTTACAGGAGCAATTAGGGTACGTACGCCAAAGACACTCATATGAAAGATTGAACTGTTAGCATTTCCCATAGCAAAATGTGTCACGCCAACCTGTAGATTAGCCTCTTGGCTAGTATTATCTTTGGTACTGCAGGCAGGGTCCTATCTCAACTCAGGGTGCAGTCAGTGGGAGGGCATGGGCGTCTATCACACTGCACTGGACGCTATTATGCAACGTTATGTCAAAGAGTGTGAATCAGAGTGTGAGTTTTAGTGAGGAGTCATGTCACCCCAATAGTGTTTGAGAGGGCCAGAATGCCGGATATGCGTTATGTCAAAGTGTGTGGATGTGTCTACAAGCAAGTTTTATGAGGAACCAGAACCACATCACCCCAAGACTGATGGAGAGCCAGAGGGCATGTCTGTCTCCTCACTTTGCTGCACCGTCATAAGTTTAGTTTAAATACCCACAGGGCGGTTTAGTCAGGTTGGTGTAGTGTTGCAGACTGGGTGACTGTTAACTGGTTTATAAGGGGTGACTGTTAACTGGTTTGTAACGGGTGACTGTGTAACTGGTTTGTAACAGGTGACTGTGTTAACTGGTTTATAAGGGGTGACTGTGTTAACTGGTTTGTAACGGGTGACTGTTAACTGGCTTGTAACGGGTGACTGTGTAACTGGTTTGTATGGGGTAACTGTGCTAACTGGTTTCTAACAGTGACTGTGTTAACTGGTTTGTATGGGGTAACTGCTAACTGGTTTCTAACTGGTGACTATGCGAACTGGTTTGTATGGGGTAACGGCTAACTGGTTTCTAATGCGTAATTGTGCTAACTGGACCTTCAGGTGAGGAGGATGGCAGGGACCTGGCCAAGCTGGAGGAGAAGGTGTGGGACCCCAGCAGTCCCCTCACAGAGAAACAGATCGACCAGTTCCTGGTTGTGGCTCGGTAAGTGGGTCCGGTTCGGTGTGCTATGGTGGAAGGGTTGTGGCTCTACTGTGGCGGGAGGTGTTAGTAGCTTGGTAAGACTGCTGTGAGATGGATAGGACATGTAAAAGGCTCTGGTGGGACTAGGAGGAGATGGAGCAGGGTTTTTGGGGTAGTTGTTGGTAAGATGGACTCTGTTGTGGTATAAGGGTGGAGGGGTTAGAAGACTGGTCTGGTGGAGGGGTTAGAAGACTGGTCTGGTGGAAGGTGGAGGGGTTAGAAGACTGGTCTGGTGGAAGGTGGAGGGGTTAGAAGACTGGTCTGGTGGAGGGGTTAGAAGACTGGTCTGGTGGGAGGTGGAGGGGTTAGAAGACTGGTCTGGTGGAGGGGTTAGAAGACTGGTCTGGTGGAGGGGTTAGAAGACTGGTCTGGTGGAGGGGTTAGAAGACTGGTCTGGTGGAGGGGTTAGAAGACTGGTCTGGTGGAAGGGTTAGAAGACTGGTCTGGTGGAAGGGTTAGAAGACTGGTCTGGTGGAAGGGTTAGAAGACTGGTCTGGTGGAGGGGTTAGAAGACTGGTCTGGTGGAGGGGTTAGAAGACTGGTCTGGTGGAGGGGTTAGAAGACTGGTCTGGTGGAGGGGTTAGAAGACTGGTCTGGTGGAAGGTGGAGGGGTTAGAAGACTGGTCTGGTGGAGGGGTTAGAAGACTGGTCTGGTGAGAGGTGGAGGGGTTAGAAAACTGGTCTGGTGGAGGGGTTAGAAGACTGGTCTGGTGGGAGGTGGAGGGGTTAGAAGACTGGTCTGGTGGGAGGTGGAGGGGTTAGAAGACCGGTCTGGTGGGAGGTGGAGAGGTTTATTGCCACCTCTTCCTCTGTTGTCATACCTCTAAATCTGGAGGGTTAACACAAACTCCTCTTGCTTATCTCTCTCTTCTCCCCCATCTATTTCCCTCCTTTTCTCTCTCTTTCTCCCCCATCTCTTTCCCTCCTTGTCTCTCCCTCCTCTTCTCTCTCTCTCTCTCTCCCCCATCTCTTTCCCTCCTTGTCTCTCCCTCCTCTTCTCTCTCTCTCTCCCATCTCTTTCCCTCCTTGTCTCTCCCTCCTCTTCTCTCTCTCTCTCCCATCTCTTTCCCTCCTTGTCTCTCCCTCCTCTTCTCTCTCTCTCCCCCATCTCTTTTCCTCCTTGTCTCGCCCCCCATTGTCTCTCTCATCCTTCCCCCTCCCTCTCTGTCATTCCTCCCTCTCTCCCCCTTCCTTTCTCCATTCCTCTGTCTCTCAGGTCAGTGGGTACCTTTGCGCGGGCTCTAGACTGCAGTAGTTCTGTCCGGCAGCCCAGTCTTCACATGAGTGCTGCTGCTGCCTCTAGAGACATCACCCTGGTAAGACACACACACATACACACATTGCCCACTGCCCTAGGTAAGGTCAGGGTCAGGCCAGAGGTGAGTGCTCGGCAGGATTGCTATTAGCCCAGGGGTATGCTGGGAGCTTCAGTAGCGGGTGTGAGTGGGTGTGCGTGGGTGCATTCGTGCTCATGTGTGTCTGTGTGCGTGTATGGGGCATCTCTGTGTGACTGAGCGTGTGTGTGATATTGCGTGTGTGTGTCTGAGTATCAGTAACGAGCAGGCTTCAGCGGCCCCAGACGACCCATGTGGCCATGTTCCGGCCCAATTCTGCACCTCATACATAAAACATGGAAAACAGGCCTCCGAGCTACAGCGTACACACAAACACACACATCAATATACATGAAAACAACATGCTCACAACACACATCCATATACAGTACCAGTCAAAAGTTTGGACACACCTACTCATTCAAGGGGTTTTCTTTATTTAGACTATTTTCTACATTGTAGAATAGTAGTGAAGACATCAAAACTATGAAATAACACATATGGAATCATGTAGTAACCAAAAAAGTGTTAAACAAATCAAAATATATTTTAGATTCTTCAAAGTAGCCACCCTTTGCCTTGATGACAGCTTTTCACACTCTTGGCATTCTCTCAACCAGCTTCATGAGGAATGCTTTTCCAACAGTCTTGAAGGAGTTCCCACATATGCTGAGCACTTGTTGGCTGCTTTTCCTTTGCTCTGCAGTCCAACTCATCCTAAACAATCTCAATTGGGTTGAGGTCTGGTGATTGTATTGGCCAGGTAATCTGATATAGCACTCCATCACTCTCCTTGGTCAAATAGCCCTTACACAGCCTGGAGGTGGGTTTTGGGTCATTGTCCTGCTGAAAAACAAATGATAGTCCCACTAAGCGCAAACCAGATGGAATGGCATATCGCTGCAGGATGCTGTCGTAGCTATGCTGGTTAAGTGTGCCTTGAATTCTAAATAAATCGCAGTGTCTCCTGCAAAGCACCATCACACCACCTCCTCCATGCTTCACAGTGGGAACCACACATGCAGAGATCATCCATTCACCTACTCTGCGTCTCACAAAGACATGGCGGTTGGAACCAAAAATCTCAAATTTGGACTCATCAGACCAAAGGACAGATTTCAACTGGTCTAGTGTCCATTGCTCGTGTTTTTTCCCCCGAAGCAAGTCTCTTCTTCTTATTGGTGTCCTTTAGTCCATGATGGCCTGATTCACACAGTCTCCTCTGAACAGTTGATGTTGAGATGTGTCTGTTTCTTGAACTCTGTGAAGCATTTATTTGGGCTGCAATCTGAGGTGCAGTTAACTCTAATGAACGTATCCTCTGCAGCAGAGGTTACTCTGGGTCTTCCTTTCCTGTGGCGGTCCTCATGAGAGCCAGATTCATCATAGCGCTTGATGGTTTTTGCAACTGCACTTGAAGAAACGTTCAAAGCTCTTGAAATGTTCCAGATTGACTGACCTTCTTGCCATAATATTTTTTATTTTAATTTTACCTTTATTTAACCAGGCAAGTCAGTTAAGAACAAATTCTTTTTTTCAATGACGGCCTAGGAACAGTGGGTTAACTGTCTGTTCAGGGGCAGAATGACAGATTTGTACCTTATCAGCTCGGGGGTTTGAACTTGCAACCTTCCGGTTACTAGTCCAACAATATGGACTTGGTCTTTTACCAAATAAGGCTATCTTCTGTATACCACCCCTACCTTGTCACAACACAACTGATTGGCTCAAATGCATTAAGAAGGAAAGAAATTCCACAAATGTACTTTTAACAAGGCACACCAGATAATTGAAATGCATTCCAGGTGTCTACCTCATGAAGCTGGTTGAGAGAATGCCAAGAGTGTGCAAAGCTGTCAACAAGGCAAAGGGTGGCAAAAAAAATATATATATAGCCCTTCTTACATCAGCTGATATCTCAAAGTGCTGTACAGAAACCCAGCCTAAAACCCCAAACAGCAAGCAATGCAGGTGTTGAAGCACGGTGGCTAGGAAAAACTCCCTAGAAAGGCCAAAACCTAGGAAGAAACCTAGAGAGGAACCAGGGTATGAGGGATGGCCAGTCCTCTCCTGGCTGTGCCGGGTGGAGATTATAACAGAACATGGCCAATATGTTCAAATGTTCATAAATGACCAGCATGGTCAAATAATAATAATCACAGTAGTTCTCGAGGGTGCAGCAAGTCAGCACCTCAGGAGTAAATGTCAGTTGGCTTTTCATAGCCGATCATTAAGAGTATCTCTACCGCTCCTTCTGTCTCTAGAGAGTTGAAAACAGCAGGTCTGGGACAGGTAGCACGTCCGGTGAACAGGTCAGGGTTCCATAGCCGCAGGCAGAACAGTTGAAACTGGAGCAGCAGCACGGCCAGGTGGACTAGGGACAGCAAGGAGTCATCATGCCAGGTAGTCCTGAGGCATGGTCCTGAGAGAGAGAATTCTTAAGTTTACACAGGACACCGGATAAGACAGGAGAAGTACTCCAGATATAACAGACTGACCCTAGCCCCCAGACACATAAACTACTGCAGCATAAATACTGGAGGCGGAGACAGGAGAGGTCAGGAGACACTGTGGCCCCATCCAATGATACCCCTGGACAGGGCAAACAGGCAGGATATAACCCCACCCACTTTGCCAAAGCACAGCCCCCACACCACTAGAGAGATGTCATCAACCATCAACTTATCATCCTGAGAGAAGGCCGAGTATAGCCCACAAAGATCTCCGCCACGGCACAACTCAAGGGGGGGCGCCAACCCAGACAGGAAGATCACGTCAGTGACTTTGCCCACTCAAGTGACTTACCCCTCCTAGGGACGGCATGGAAGAGCACCAGTAAGCCAGTGACTCAGCCCCTGTAATAGGGTTAGAGGCAGAGAAACCCAGTGGAGAGAGGGGATTCAGACAGCAAGGGCGGTTCGTTGCTCCAGAGCCTTTCCCTTCACCTTCACACTCCTGTGCCAGACAACACTCAATCATATGACCTACTGAAGAGATGAGTCTTCAGTAAAGACTTAAAGGTTGAGACCGAGTCTGCGTCTCTCACATGGGTAGGCAGAGGTCCTTCAGTTTTATTTGAGACGACTGTGCAACCCTCAAGATTAATTGTCAGATTCAACAGAAGATCTCTTTGTTTCTTGGGACCTAGAACAAGCATCTAGGTACTTTGGAGAATCTCAAATATAAAATATAGTTTTGATGTCTTCACTGTTATTCTACAATGTAAAACATAGTAAAAATAAAGAGAAATCCTTGAATTTTTATGCAATTTTTTATTTCACCTTTATTTAACCAGGTAGGCTAGTCAAGAACAAGTTCTCATTTACAACTGCGACCTGGCCAAGATAAAGAAAAGCAGTTCGAAACATACAACAGCACAGAGTTAGACATGGAATAAACAAACGTACAGTCAATAATACAGTAGAAAAAGTATTGCTAATTAATCGGCCATTCCGATTAATCGGTCGAACTCTAGTCCAGAGTAGTGATGCTGGACGGGCGGGCAGGTGTGGGCAGCGATCGGTTAAAGAGCATGCATTTAGTTTTACTTGCATTTAAGAGCAGTTGGAGGCCACGGAAGGAGAGTTGTATGGCGTTGAAGCTCGCCTGGAGGTTAGTTAACACAGCGTCCAAAGAAGGGCCAGATGTATCCAGAATGGTGTTGTCTAGGCTCTCTGATTTGACACACTGAACTCTATCTGAGAAGTAGATGGTGAATCAGGTGAGGCAGTCATTTGAGAAATCAAGGGTGTTGAGTCTGCCGATAAGAATGTGGTGATTGACAGAGTCGAAAGCCTTGGCCAGGTCGATGAATACGGCTGCACAGTAATGTCTCTTATTGATGGCGGTTATGATATCATTTAGGACCTTGAGCGTGGCTGAGGTGCACCCATGACCAGATCTGAAACTAGATTGCATAGTGGAGAAGGTACGGTGGGATTCGAAATGGTCGGTAATGAGTAGGTGTCCAAACTTTTGACTGGTACTATACATGAAAAGCACATGCGCACAGCACACGTACATATACATGAAAACAACATGCACACATACATATACATGAAAACTACATGCGCACAGCACACATACATATACATGAAAACAACATGCGCACAGCACACATACATATACATGAAAACAACATGCGCACAGCACACATACACCTACATGAAAACAACATGCGCACAGCACACATACATATACATGAAAACTACATGCGCACAGCACACATACATATACATGAAAACAACATGCACACAGCACACATACACCTACATGAAAACAACATGCGCACAGCACACATACACCTACATGAAAACAACATGCGCACAGCACACATACATATACATGAAAACAACATGCACACAGCACACATACACCTACATGAAAACAACATGCGCACAGCACACATACATATACATGAAAACAACATGCGCACAGCACACATACATATACATGAAAACAACATGCACACAGCACACATACACCTACATGAAAACAACATGCGCACAGCACACATACATATACATGAAAACAACATGCGCACAGCACACATACATATACATGAAAACAACATGCACACAGCACACATACACCTACATGAAAACAACATGCGCACAGCACACATACATATACATGAAAACAACATGCGCACAGCACACATACATATACATGAAAACAACATGCGCACAGCACACATACATATACATGAAAACAACATGCACACAGCACACATACATATACATGAAAACAACATGCGCACAGCACACATACATATACATGAAAACAACATGCACACATACATATACATGAAAACAACATGCGCACAGCACACATACATATACATGAAAACAACATGCACACATACATATACATGAAAACAACATGCGCACAGCACACATACATATACATGAAAACAACATGCACACAGCACACATACATATACATGAAAACAACATGCACACAGCACACATACATATACATGAAAACAACATGCGCACAGCACACATACATATACATGAAAACAACATGCACACAGCACACAAATCAACTCTTACACTCATCAATAGAGAGACCCTCACACTGACTAAGACAAGTGACAAGATAATAGCACATCCATAATAGACTATGCAGCACCATTAACCTTGGTGGCTTTGACAGACAGAAAAATAGGGACCTTTTGCTTGGTTTGTTTGTTACAAGGGTGTGTTTTGTTGGCTGGGTATAGGTGAAATCCAGGGGCATACATGTTCATTAGGGCACACAGTAAACCCCACGGAAGTGTTTCTTATTGGACAAATACAGATGGTACCACCCTGTTTCTTCGTCTTTTCTGCCTACTGAACACAACACAATACCCCCCCCCCCCCTCCCATCTTCTCCCTAGTTCCATGCCATGGACACCTTGGATAAGACTGGTTATGACATGACGCGGGCCATCGCTGCCCTGGTTCCCCAGGGAGGACCTATTCTCTGCCGGGACGAGATGGAGGAGTGGAGCGCCTCAGAGGCCAACCTGTTTGAAGAGGCCCTGGAGAAATACGGAAAAGACTTCACAGACATACAACAGGACTTTGTGAGTACAGACAGACATGTTTCAGACAGACAGACAGGTACGGTTCTGCTGCCTTGGCTTGGACTACCCTCCACAAGGAAACTCTGATGTGCATATCACCAAATCGTCAGGGGAATTGTTGGGCTACAGCTTGCCAGCCTGGTCCACCACTAGGGACCAATCAGATTGCATTATTTATTTCTAGAACTACTCTCACAAATGTAAAGGAAACGATGCTTAGACTGAGAGGAACTGTTAAAGGCTCATAATAATGTAACTTTTGGTGAGACTCAACTCAGAGATGATCAGGAAGGCATCTATTGAGAGCAGAAAAGATAATACTGCATGTCTACTCCAGCCATATATATATAAATAGTGTATGGCTATATTTCTCTCAGCCATAGATATAAATAGTGTATGGCTATATTTCTCTCAGCCATAGATATAAATAGTGTATGGCTATATTTCTCTGAGCCATAAATATAAATAGTGTATGGCTATATTTCTCTCAGCCATAAATATAAATAGTGTATGGCTATATTTCTCTCAGCCATAGATATAAATAGTGTATGGCTATATTTCTCTCAGCCATAAATATAAATAGTGTATGGCTATATTTCTCTCAGCCATAAATATAAATAGTGTATGGCTATATTTCTCTCAGCCATAAATATAAATAGTGTATGGCTATATTTCTCTCAGCCATAAATATAAATAGTGTATGGCTATATTTCTCTCAGACATAAATATAAATAGTGTATGGCTATATTTCTCTCAGCCATAGATATAAATAGTGTATGGCTATATTTCTCTCAGCCATAGATATAAATAGTGTATGGCTATATTTCTCTCAGCCATAGATACAGTTGAAGTCGGAAGTTTACATACACCTTAGCCAAATACATTTAAACTCAGTTTTTCACAATTCCTGACATTTAATCCTAGTAAACATTCCCTGTTTTAGGTCTGTTAAGATCACTACTTTATTTTAAGAATGTGAAATGTCAGAATAATAGTAGAGAATAATTTATTTCAGCTTTTATTTCTGTCACCACATTCCCAGTGGGTCAGAAGTTTACACCAGCATCATGAGGAATGGGCCAAAATTCCCCCAACTTATTGTGAGAAGCTTGTGGAAGGTTACCCGAACTGTTTGACCCAAGTTAAACCATTTAAAGGCAATGTTACCAAATACTAATTGAGTGTATGTAAACAACCTGAGTCAGGTTGTAGGACTCCTTGCTTGCACACGCTTTTTCAGTTCTGCCCACACATTTCCTACACGATTGAGGTCAGGGCATTGTGATGGCCACTCCAATACCTTAACTTTGTTGTCCTTGAGCCATTTTGCCACACACTTTGAAAGTATGTTTGGGGTTATTGTCCATTTGGAAGACCCATTTGTGACCAAGCTTTAACTTCCTGACTGATGTCTTGAGATGTTGCTTCAATATATCCACATAATTGTTCTTCCCTCATGATGCCATCTATTTTGTGAAGTGCACCAGTCCCTCCTGCAGCAAAGCACCCCCACAACATGATGCTGCCACCCCAGTGCTTCACGGTTGGGATGGTGTTCTTCAGCTTGCAAGCATCCCCCTTTTTCCTCCAAACATAACAATGGTCATTATTATTTCTCCAAAAAGTATGATCTTTGTCCCCATGTGCAGTTGCAAACTGTAGACTGGCTTTTTTATGGCGGTTTTGGAGCAGTGGCTTCTTTCTTACTGAGCGGCCTTTCAGGTTATGTCGATATAGGACAAATTTTACTGTGGATATAGATACTTTTGCACCTGTTTCCTCCAGCATCTTCACAAGGTATTTTGCTGCTGTTCTGGGATTTGCACTTTTCGCACCAAAGTACATCCATCTCTAGGAGACAGAACGCGTCTCCTTCCTGAGCAGTATGACAGCTGTGTGGTCCCATGGTGTTTATACTTGCGTACTATTGTTTGTACAGATGAACGTGGTACCTTCAGGCGTTTGGAAATTGCTCCCAAGGATGAACCAGACTTGTGGAGGTCTACAACAAAAAAAATCAGATTTTCTTTTGATTTTCCAATGATGTCAAGCAAAGAGGCACTGAGTTTGAAGGTAGGCCTTGAAATACATCCACAGGTACACATCCAATTGACACAAACGATGTCAGTTAGCCTATCAGAAGCATTATAAGTGAAATAATCTGTCTGTAAACGGTTGTTGGAAAAATTACTTGTGTCACGCACAAAGTAGATGTCCTAACCGACTTGCCAAAAATATAGTTTGTTAACAAGAAATTTGTGGAGTGGTTGAAAAACTAGTTTTAAAGACTCCAACCTAAGTGTATGTAGACTTCAACTGTACAGTCGGGCCAAAGGTTTTGAGAATGACACAAATATTAATTTTCACAAAGTTTGCTGCTTCAGTGTCTTCAGATATTTTTGTCAGATGTTACTATTGAATACTGAAGTATAATTACAAGCATTTCATAAGTGTCAAAGGCTTTTATTGACAAGTACATGAAGTTGATGCAAAGAGTCAATATTTGCAGTGCTGACCCTTCTTTTTCAAGACCTCTGCAATCCGCCCTGGCATGCGGTCAATTAAATTCTGGGCCATATCCTGACTGATGGCAGCCCATTCTTGCATAATCAATGCTTGGAGTTTGTCAGAATTTGTGGGATTAAGGTCTGGGGAGTTTCTGGCCATGGACCCAAAATATCTATGTTTTGTTCCCCGAGGCACTTAGTTATTACTTTTGCCTAATGGCAAGGTGCTCCATCATGCTGGAAAAGGCATTGTTCGTCAGCAAACTGTTCCTGGATAGTTGGGAGAAGTTGCTCTCGGAGGATGTGTTGGTACCATTCTTTATTCATGGCTGTGTTCTTAGGCAAAATTGTGAGTGAGCCCACTCCCTTGGCTGAGATACAACCCCACACATGAATGGTCTCATGATGCTTTACTGTTGGCATGACACAGGACTGATGGTCGTGCTTTTTTCCGGATGCCCCAAACAATCGGAAATGGGATTCATCAGAGAAAATTACTTTACTCTAGTCCTCAGCAGTCCAATCCCTGTACCTTTTGTAGAATATCAGTTTGTCCCCGATGTTTTTCCTGGAGAGAAGTGGCTTCTTTGCTGCCCTTCTTGACACCAGGCCATCCTCCAAAAGTCTTCGCCTCACTGTGCGTGCAGATGCACTCACACCTGCCTGCTGCCATTCCTGAGCAAGCTCTGTACTGGTGGTGCCTCGATCCAGCAGCTGAATCAACTTTAGGAGACGGTCCTGGCGCTTGCTGTACTTTCTTGGGCGCCCTTGAAGCCTTCTTCACAACAATTGAACCGCTCTCCTTGTAGTTCTTGATGATCTGATAAATGGTAGATTTCGGTGCAATCTTACTGGCAGCAATATCCTTGCCTGTGAAGCCCTTTTTGTGCAAAGCAATGATGACGGCACATGTTTCCTTGCAGGTAACCATGGCTGACAGAGGAAGAACAATGATTCCAAGCACCATCCTCCTTTTGAAGCTTCCAGTCTGTTATTCGAACTCAATCAGCATGACAGAGTGATCTCCAGCCTTGTCCTCGTCAACACCCTCGTTAACGAGAGAATCACTGACATGTCAGCTGGTCTTTTTGTGGCAGGGCTGAAATGCAGTGGAAATGTTTTTGGGGGATTCGATTCATTTACATGGAAAATTCATCCGATCACTCTTCATAACATTCTGGAGTATATGCAAATTGCCATCATACAAACTGAGGGAGCAGACCTTGTGAAAATGTATATTTGTGTCATTCTCAAAGTTTTTGGCCACGACTGTAGAAACTGTATGGCTATATCTCTCTCTCTGCCATATAAATATATACTGTATGGTGATATTTCTCTCAACAATAGGTATAGATAGTTTGTGTATATCTCTCTCAGCCGTAGATATGGATAGTGTATGGTTATATCTCTTTCAGCCATATAGATAGATACGGTATGGCTATATAGTGCATTCAGAAAGTATTCAAACCGCTTGACTTTTTCTAAATTTTGTTACGTTACAGCCTTATTCTAAAATGGATTAAAACTTCTTATGGCTGCAATCCCGTTAACGGGATCGATATGACAACGCCAGTGAAAGTGCAGGGCGCCAAATTCAAAACAACAGAAATCTCATAATTAAAATTCCTCAAACATACATGTATTTTATACCGTTTTAAAGGTAATCTTGTTGTTAATCCCACCACAGTGTCCGATTTCAAATAGGCTTTACAGCGAAAGCACCACAAACTATTATGTTAGGTGACCACCAACTCACAGAAAAACACAGCCATTTTTCCAGTCAAAGAGAGGAGTCACAAAAAGCACAAATAGAGATAAAATGAATCACTAACCTTTGATGATCTTCATCAGATGACACTCATAGGACTTCATGTTACACAATACATGTATGTTTTGTTTGATAAAGTTCATATTTATATAAAAAAATCTGAGTTTACATTGGCGCGTTACGTTCACTAGTTCCAAAAACATCCAGTGATTTTGCATAGCCACATCAATTCAACAGAAATACTCATCATAAATGTAGATGAAAATACACATGGAATTATAGATATACCTCTCCTTAATGCAACCTCTGTGTCAGATTTTAAAAAAACTTTACGGAAAAAGCAAACCATGCAATAATCTGAGATGGCGCTCAGAAAAAGAAATATCCGCCATGTTGGATTCAACAGAAATCAGAAATAACATTATAAATATTCTCTTACCTTTAATGATCGTCATCAGAATGCACTCCCAGGAATCTTAGTTCCACAATAAATGCTTGATTTGTTCGATAATGTCCATTATTTATTTCCAAGTAGCTACTTTTGTTAGGATTTAGGTATACAAATCCAAACGCTCATGCAGGTCCAGCATAATGTCGGACAAAAACTTCAAAAAGTTATATTACAGGTCTTAGAAACATTTCAATCTAAGTATAGAATCAATCCTTAGGATGTTTTTATCATAAATCTTCAATAACATTCCAACCGGAGAGTTCCTTTGTCTGTGGAGAAGCTATGGAACACGGGTCGCTATCATGTGAATTGCGTGTGACCAGCCCTTGGCTCTCTGCCAGACACCTGGCTCATTCAGCTCCCATTCAGCCCCACAACACAGTAGAAGCCTCATTCAAGTTTCTAAAGACGGTAGACATCATCCATATTCCACTGTGAATTCAATAGGGGCTGGGTTGAAAATGGACCAACCTCAGATTTCTCACTTCCTGTTTGGAATTATTCTCAGGTTTTTGCCTGCCATATGAGTTCTGTTATACTCACAGACATCATTCAAACAGTTTTAGAAGCTTCATAGTGTTTTATATCCAATACTAATAATAATAAGCATATATTAGCAACTGGGACTGAGGAGCAGGCCGTTTACTCTGGGCACCTCTGCGTACCTTTCATCCAAGCTACTCAATACTGCCCCTACAGCCATAAGAAGTTACATTTAAAAAATACTCATACCTTATTTACATAAGTACATACATTTACATAAGTATTTAGACCCTTTGCTATGAGACTCAAAATTAAGCTCAGGTGCATCCTGTGTCCATTGATCATCCTTGATGTTTCTACAACTTGATTGGAGTCCATCTGTGGTAAATTCAACTGATTGGACATGATTTGGAAAGGCACACACCTGTCTAGATAAGGTTCCACAGTTGACAGTGCATGTCAGAGCAAAAACCAAGAAGGAATTGTCCGTAGAGCTCCGAGACATGATTGTGACGAGGCACAGATCTGGGGAAGGGTACCAAAACATTTCTGCTGCATTGAAGGTCCCCAAGAACACAGTGTCCTCCATCATTCTGAAATGGAAGAAGTTTGGAACCACTAAGACTCTTTCTAGAGCTGGCTGCCCGGCCAAGCTGAGAAATTGGGGGAGAAGGTCCTTAGTCAGGGAGGTGAGGTGAGCAAGAACCCAATGATCACTCTGATAGAGCTCCAGAGTTCCTCTGTGGAGATGGGAGAACCTTTCAGAAGGACAACCATCTCTGCAGCAATCCATCAATCAGGCCTTTATGGTAAAGAGGCCAGACGAAAGCCACTCCTCAGTAAAAGGCACATGATAGCCCACTTGGAGTTTGCAAAAAGGCACCTAAAGGACTCATACCACGAGAAACAAGATTTTCTGGTCTGATGAAACCAAGATTGAAGTCTTTTGCCTGAATGCCAAGCATCACGTCTGGAGGAAACGTGGTACCATCCCTACGGTGAAGCATGGTGGTGGCAGTATCATGCTGTGGGGAAGTTTTTCAGTGGCAGGGACTGGCAGACTTGTCAGGATCGAAAGATGAACTGAGAAAAGTACAGAGAGGTCCTTGATGAAAACCTTCTTCAGAGTGCTCAGCAACTCAGACTGGGGCAAAGGTTCACCTTCCAAAAGGACAGCAACACTAAGCACACAGCCAAGACAATGCAGGAGTGGCTTCAGGACAAGTCTCAATGTCCTTGAGTGGCCCAGAAAGAGCCCGGACTTGAACCCGGTCAAACATCTCTGGAGAGATCTGAAATAGCTGTGCAGCGACACTCCCCATCCAACCTGACAGAGCTTGAGAGGATCTGCAGAGAAGAATGGGAGAAACTCCCCAAATACTGGTGTGCCAAGCTTATAGAGTCATACCGAAGAAGACTTGAATGAGTAAGTGTCCACACTTTTGACTGGTACTGTACACTCTGAATGAGCTAAAATTATAAATCTCATATTGCTCTTTCACAGTCAGCTGTACTGTACAGTAGGCTAATAGTAAGCCTACTATTGAAACAGATAAATGAGGCTGTCAACTGAGTCAGAAATTCAGAAGTTTCTGGTTTAAAAAATGTTTTCAGGTTTTTGCTCGCATTCACACCATAACAATGCTAAACCACTTTAGGAGACCACTTTTGAGGTCTGGGAAGATCTGGGAAGATTGAGTGTAGTTGCCCTTTAAATCAAGTCCACAGGCACCTAGCACTGTTTGATTGGTGGTGTTGCTGTAGCACATGAGATGAGAGTTTGTAAAACAAATGGGCACTGGATTGATACAAGTAATCTTGATATCGTTCTGCCAGAAGACCGGTAGAGCTATCGTTAGTATCGCTATATTTTTCCTGTTCCTTAATTGTTTGAAACCTGGACGTTTTACCTTGCTTCAAAGTAGCCTATAGCCAATTTCCCACCATAGAAATGTGGAGGCAATTATTTTATAAAGACTTCCTCATATGTGTTCTCCTGTTCTATTGGTTTTCTTTCAACTTTCTTTCATTGTCTAGCAGCCAAAGGCATTATCCTAGTTATATCAGCAGCCCATGAGTGTTGTTGCATCTTTAGATCTCCCCTCTTTCTACATTTCTAACGGATAAAATTCCATCTCTGTCTAAGAAACCGCTGTGCGGTGAGCATTTTCGAACATTTGCACGTAGGCCTACCACAGTTTGCACATTGCTGCCCATAAAATGTCAAGAAATAATTGTTGATCAACTTGTTAAGCAATCTGATCTGTTCCATCTGCCTTGTTAACCTCAACTACACTACTTTGATACGCATCATGGGGATTAAAAAGTGAGTATACACAATGCCCACTGAAAAATAAGGGGTATACCCTCCACCACTGAATATATCTCTCTCAGCCATAGAGAGATATACTGTAAGGCTATATCTCTCTCAGCCATAGAGATAGATACTGTAAGGCTATATCTCTCTCAACCATAGAGATAGATACTGTAAGGCCATATCTCTCTCAGCCATAGAGATAGATACTGTAAGGCCATATCTCTCTCAGCCATAGAGATAGATACTGGAAGGCTATATCTCTCTCAGCCATAGAGATAGATACTGGAAGGCTATATCTCTCTCAGCAATAGATATAGATACTGTATGGTTATATCTCTCAGCCATAGAGATGCACTATATATACAAATGTATGTGGACACCCATTCAAATTAGGAGATTCGGCTATTTCAGACACAGACGTTGCTAGCAGGTGTATAAAATCAAGCACACAGCCATGCAATCTCCATATAAAAACATTGGCAGTAGAATGGCCTTACAGAAGAGCTCAGTGACTTTCAACGTGGCACCGTCATAGGGTGCCACATTTTCAAGTCAGTTCGGAAAATTTCAGCCCCGCTTGAGCTGCCCTGGTCAACTGTAAGTGCTGTTATTGTGAAGTGAAAACGTCTAGGATCAACAACGGCTCAGTTGCGAAGTGGTAGGCCACACAAGCTCACAGAATGGGGCCACCGAGTTCTGAAGTGCGTAGTGTGTAAAAAACATTATCTCCTCTGTTGCAACACTCGCTGCCGAGTTCCTCTGGAAGCAACGTCAGCACAAGAACTGTTCGTCAGGAGCTTCATGAAATGGGTTTCCATGGCTGAGCAGCCGCACACAAGCCTAAGATGACCATGAGCAATGCCAAGCGTCATCTGGACTGTAAAGTTTGGTGGAGGAATAATAGTCTGTTTTTTTTCATGGTTCAGACTAGGCCCCTTCGTTTCAGTGAAGGGAAATCTTAACGCTACAGCATACAATGACATTCTAGACAATTCTGTGCTTCGAACTTTGTGGCAAAAGTTTGGGAAGGCCCTTTCCTGTTTCAGCATGACAATGCCCCTGTGCACAAAGCGAGATCCACACAGAAATGGTTGGTCGAGATCAGTGTGGAAGGACTTTCTTCAACCCCATCGAACACCTTTGGGATGAATTGGAGCGCCGACTGTGAGCCAGGCCTAATCGCCCACCATCTGTGCCCGACCTCACTAATGCTCTTGTGGCTGATGGAAGCAAGTCCCTGCAGCAATGTTCCAAAATCTAGTGGAAAGCCTTCCCAGAAGAGTGGAGGCTGTTATTGCAGCGAAGGGGGAGCAACTCCGTATTAATGCCCATGATTTAGGATTACATGTTTTATTTAAATAGGCAAGTCAGTTAAGAACAAATGACGGCCTACCCTGGCCAAATCCGGACAACGCTGGGCCAATTGTGCGCCGCCCTATGGGATTCCCAATCACGGCCGGATGTGATGCAGCCTGGATTCGAAAACCAGGGATTGCAGTGACGCCTCCTGCACTGAGATGCAGTGCCTTAGACCGCTGCTCCACTCAGGAATGAGATGTTTGACGAGCAGGTGTCCACATACTTTTGGTCATGTAGTGTATCTCTCTCAGCCATAGAGATAGATACAACGGGCTGAGCAATATATAGCCATACAGTATCTATGCTGCTGTTACCCTGAGGGGAAGGAATACATTAGGATTCTGCTGTCTTTACACTGTGTCTCACTCTGCCACCTGGTGGTCAGTTACAGTCAGTGTAGTTCTCTGTTCTACTCAAGCCCACAGCCACAGCAAACCACGTGCTGCCATTAGGGGTGGGGCCTGCCAGCTCTGGTATTCTGACAATTCAGTTACCTCTTTGAAACTTTTTAAAGAGAGCGGTCTTAATTCAACTATAAAATATCACTTTACAAAGATTGTATTGAATAGAAAAAATGTAGAGAAAATACAAAAGGTGGTGCCTTTTTAAAGCATGATGACGAAGATGTTATGCTGAGAACGTTGTCTCTCTTGTTTTCCCCTGCAGCTGCCCTGGAAGTCCCTGACCAGTATCATAGAGTATTACTACATGTGGAAGACCACAGACAGATACGTACAGCAGAAACGGTTAAAAGCAGCAGAGGCAGAGAGCAAGTTGAAGCAAGTCTACATCCCCAACTAGTGAGTATCTACAGACTGAGACAGCAGGTCCTAATGAGCTCCTCCCAAATCCCTAACATTAATTCTTATGAAGTCTACAGGTCGGAAGACTCTGTATGGGCATAAGCCATGTAGTGGTGGAGCTTCTACCTTATTGCTTATACTTTACAGGGAGCAAAATGGGACTGGCTGCAGTATGTTGCATTTCTGAGACTCTGATCCTCTGCCCACTTCCTCATAGCAACAAACCCAACCCCAACCAGCTGAGTGCTAACAGTGTGAAGCCTGGCATTGTGGGAGGCCTAGTGAACGGCTCCGGGGCTGCAGCTGGAGCCACAGTCGGAGCTGGGGGTGTCCCGGGGGTGCTACCAGTGCCCCCAGGACAGACCCCAGGACTGGGCCGCGCTTGTGAGAGCTGCTACAGTGAGTACCACTCCCCTCCACCCATACTCAGTGTTTTTGCTTCATTTAGACCGTGTGGAAATGAGTGATTCATTCCATACTGTAGTAAGGCTCCAAGCCATTGCCTCTATGGCTCTCCTTTAACAATGGAGTGAGTTAGAGAGAGTGCGTGAGAGCGAGTGAGTGAGCTCAGTGTAATCTAGTCAGAGCTATTTTAGTGTTAATTAATTCAGTCTTAAATGATTAAAGAATGTCACTAACTCTGTGTGTGTGTGCACGTGTCTCTGCGTATGTGTCTGTCTGTGTGTGTGTGTGTCCGTCCCCATGTGTCTCTGTCTCTCTCTGTGTGTGTAGCCATCAGCTCGTATCAGTGGTACTCGTGGGGTCCCCCCAACATGCAGTGTCGTCTGTGTGCCTCCTGCTGGACCTACTGGAAGAAGTATGGAGGACTGAAGATGCCAACAAGACTGGAAGGAGAGAGGCCTGGACCCAACCGCAACAACATGGTAAACAACATGTAAACAACACAAACTGAGATCATGATTAGGATGAGAAGGTTTTCCCAAGTAATGTAAACTGAGCAGGAGAAACTCCTGACCCTCCTTAATGTCAACCTACAACTCTTTGTCTTGGACTCCTCTTGTCTGATTGTTGTCCATTCTCTAACTCTCTCTTCTTCCTCCTCCTCTCCCTCTCACTCTGTCTGTCTGGCTTCTCTCTTCCACCCCCCTCCCCTCCTATCCAGTCTCCCCACGGTGTTCCAATGCGTCACAGCGGGAGCCCCAAGTTTGCTGTAAAGACGAAACAGGCCTTCTACCTGATGACCACTCAGGTGACGCGCGCCGCCCGACGCGTCTGTCAGGACATCATCAGACCACGCTTCCTCGCCAGGCACCCCTACCTCCCCCTCAACACAGCCCAAATCAAACAGGAATGTGAGTAACATACTACACCTCTACCTCCACCCATATCCTCCACTCCTATCCTCCACTCCTATCCTCCGCTCCTATCCTCCACTCCTATCCTTCGCTCCTATCCTCCGCTCCTATCCTCCGCTCCTATCCTCCACTCCTATCCTCCGCTCCTATCCTCCACTCCTATCCTCCACTCCTATCCTCCACTTCTATCCTCCACTCCTATCCTCCACTCCTATCCTCCACTCCTCTCCTCCACTCCTCTCCTCCACTCCTATCCTCCGCTCCTCCACCCCTATCCTCCGCTCCTCCACCCCTATCCTCCACTCCTATCCTCCTCTCTTCCACCCCTATCCTCCACCCCTATCCTCCACTCCTATCCTCCACTCCTATCCTCCGCTCCTCCACTCCTCTCCTCCACTCCTATCCTCCGCTCCTCCACTCCTATCCTCCACTCCTATACTCCTATCCTCCACTCCTATACTCCTATCCTCCACTCCTATCCTACGCTTCTCCACTCCTATACTCCTATCCTCCACTCCTATCCTTCGCTCCTTTCCTCCACTCCTATCCTCCGCTCCTATCCTCCGCTCCTATCCTCCGCTTCTATCCTCCACTCCTATCCTCCACTCCTATCCTCCACTCCTATCCTCCACTCCTATCCTCCACTTCTATCCTCCACTCCTATCCTCCACTCCTATCCTCCACTCCTATCCTCCACTTCTATCCTCCGCTCCTATCCTCCGCTCCTATCCTCCGCTCCTATCCTCCGCTCCTATCCTCCACTCCTATCCTCCGCTTCTATCCTCCACTTCTATCCTCCACTTCTATCCTCCACTCCTATCCTCCACTCCTATCCTCCACTCCTATCCTCCACTTCTATCCTCCACTTCTATCCTCCACTCCTATCCTCCACTTCTATCCTCCACTTCTATCCTCCACTCCTATCCTCCACTTCTATCCTCCACTTCTATCCTCCACTCCTATCCTCTCCTCCACTCCTCTCCTCCACTCCTATCCTCCGCTCCTCCACCCCTATCCTCCGCTCCTGCACCCCTATCCTCCACTCCTATCCTCCTCTCTTCCACCCCTATCCTCCACCCCTATCCTCCACTCCTATCCTCCACTCCTATCCTCCGCTCCTCCACTCCTCTCCTCCACTCCTATCCTCCTATCCTCCGCTCCTCCACTCCTATCCTCCACTCCTATACTCCTATCCTCCACTCCTATACTCCTATCCTCCACTCCTATCCTACGTTTCTCCACTCCTATCCTCCGCTCCTCCACTCCTATCCTTCGCTCCTATCCTCCACTCCTATCCTTCGCTCCTATCCTCCACTCCTATCCTCCGCTCCTCCGCTCCTATCCTCCGCTCCTCCGCTCCTATCCTCCGCTCCTATCCTCCGCTCCTATCCTCCGCTCCTATCCTCCACTTCTATCCTCCACTCCTATCCTCCACTCCTATCCTCCACTTCTATCCTCCACTCCTATCCTCCACTTCTATCCTCCACTCCTATCCTCCACTCCTATCCTCCACTTCTATCCTCCACTTCTATCCTCCACTTCTATCCTCCACTCCTATCCTCCACTCCTATCCTATCCTCCTATCCTCCACTCCTATCCTCCTATCCTCCGCTCCTCCACCCCTATCCTCCACTCCTATCCTCCTCTCTTCCACCCCTATCCTCCACTCCTATCCTCCACTCCTATCCTCCACTCCTATCCTCCGCTTCTCCACTCCTATCCTCCGCTCCTCCACTCCTCTCCTCCACTCCTATCCTCCACTCTTATCCTCCTATCCTCCGCTCCTCCACTCCTATCCTCCACTCCTATCCTCCGCTCCTCCACCCCTATCCTCCACTCCTATCCTCCTCTCTTCCACCCCTAACCTCCACCCCATCCTCCACTCCTATCCTCCACTCCTATCCTCCGCTTCTCCACTCCTATCCTCCGCTCCTCCACCCCTATCCTCCACCCCTATCCTCCGCTCCTATCCTCCGCTCCTATCCTCCGCTCCTATCCTCCGCTCCTATCCTCCGCTCCTATCCTCCGCTCCTATCCTCTGCTCCTATCCTCCGCTCCTATCCTCCGCTCCTATCCTCCACTTATATCCTCCACTTCTATCCTCCACTCCTATCCTCCACTCCTATCCTCCACTCCTATCCTCCACTTCTATCCTCCACTCCTATCCTCCACTCCTATCCTATCCTCCACTCCTATCCTCCACTCCTATCCTCCGCTCCTCCACCCCTATCCTCCACTCCTATCCTCCTCTTTTCCACCCCTAACCTCCACCCCTATCCTCCACTCCTATCCTCCACTCCTATCCTCCGCTACTCCACTCCTATCCTCCACTCCTATCCTCCTATCCTCCGCTCCTCCACCCCTATCCTCCACTCCTATCCTCCTCTCTTCCACCCCTAACCTCCACCCCTATCCTCCACTCCTATCCTCCACTCCTATCCTCCGCTTCTCCACTCCTATCCTCCGCTCCTCCGCTCCTCCACTCCTATCCTCCACTCCTATCCTCCGCTCCTCCACTCCTATCCTCCGCTCCTCCACTCCTATCCTCCACAAAAAAAATCCACCTTTACCTTCCCTCTCCACTCCTACCTCCCCCTCAACACAGGTCAAATCAAGACCTCCCCCTCAACACAGGTCAAATCAAGGCCTATTGAGAGTACTGAGTAGACCTGGGTCCTGTTCATTAAAGCACCACACAAAGGAGACTGAGTAAAACAGGGAGAGATTGTAATTGTCCAATAAGAAATGCCATTTTCCTTTTCTGTTGTATTTTTATTTTTTTAAAGGTCTTATGTAACAGCTACACATACTAACCCTGTGCTGTGGTGTTTTCCAGGTGCACTGCGATTGCCAGACGAGCCCAAAAAGCCATTGCCGCTGAAGCCGGTTGACAGGAAGCCTCTGGAGTCAGTGGTCCGATATCTTGGTGGGAATCTCATTCTCACCCATCTATAGAGAAGTCTCTAATTTTCAGTCTGCTAAATGGCATATATTAAATTATATTAAATTACTATTAAATTAATAGTCTGTTTTAGCCAGTGTTGATTTGAAATTCATAACTTTGCTGATTAAACTCAAACATCTCTCTCTCTCCCTCCCTCTCTCCCTTCCTCTCTCTCGCTCTCTCTCTCTCTCTCCCCTCCCTCTCTCCATGGCCAGAGGCCCACCCGTGCCCACCCAAACCTGACCTCCCGCGCGGCCAGACCGTAACCACGGGCAGCCTGACACCCATCAAGTCGACGCCTAACATCCTCAACAACGGATCACCCACCATCCTGGGAAAACGCACCTACGAGCAGCACAACGGCATGGACGGTGAGAGACCGAGGAGAGGGTCAGAGGTAGACAGGGGCTGGAGGAGGATGACGTAGATGGAAGACAGTGTGGTCATGCTAAGGCTGTTGCGATGACCATATTACCGCCACACCGGCGGTCACGAGTCATGAAGGCAGTCAAATTCCACATGACCGTTTAATCACGGTAATTAGGCTTCTCCAAGCTCTTATGCTGCTGCTGGTCATTAGTAGCCTACCAAACTTGATAACTGTCTGGTACTCAGCACTCTATTGTCCCTCTAATCATTCTGACATCAATGGAAAAATTTTCGAAAATCTAATCACACACTTCATGAGAGCTCATGTTGCGCCACATTTCTATAGGCTATACAATTGTGGCAGAAAACAGAGTGATGGCCTCTATTAAAAAGAGGAGGATCCTATCAGCTTTCTATAGGTTAGGCCTACTATATTTATTTCTCAACTTTCCTGTGTGTTAGCACATTGCTTCTCTTTACAACAGGAGTATAGTCTACCTGGCTGGCATGAAAATAAACCACAGGGAAAAACCTCCTCCATTGGCTATTTATGTTCATAGATTACATGTATTTTTCCAGCTGTCCCTGTTTCGATACAGGTACGTGATTATGGTCAATTCTAAATCATAACAAATAGTACATGTAAAGACAAGATTAAATCAAGTCTAGTGTGATGGGTGACAATATTACCCTATCACTTGTGAATGATGCCCAGCATAAGAAACAATACCTTTTTTTGTGTGACTTTTTCTAATCAGAGTCTCACACCTCATGTAGCGTAACCCATAGGCCTATATGTTTTAATAAGGTTTGTATCCCAACTAAAGTGGCCAAATAACTTCTTAAAATGAAGCACATTAATACTCTTTACAAGGGGTGTAGAGCCTAACTGGCAGACTGTATGCAGCGTGAGAGTTTCAAGTTTGGGGAAGATCATTTTCACCATAAAATGCACCTTAATAATAAAGAATTACATGGATAATTGCAAGTGCGGTCACTTTTGATAATGGTGTTTTCGGGCTAATGGAACATTTGTACATGTGTGCATTGCTGCGCTTATAATGTGAAGAAATAGCCTAATAGTTTATCAACATTTTAAGCTAAAGGTTCTGATCTGTTTGCGTCAGCCACATTGCGTAAAAAAGATTTTGTTGATGCTAGTGGTTGTAGTAATTTGAGATCTATCGCATCCCACAACTGTCCCAGACTGTTTGGAATATTTATTTCAATTAATATTTAAGAGGCTTTATTAAATTGTGTTATTTCTCGCATAGCATAGGTCAAATTCTGTACTATGGTGATAGTAGATTGACATAGGCTAGTTATTTTGCTGTTCGTTAGGCCTACTCATCTTGTTGGCTGACGAAAAGTAAATGTGGACAGCTCATCCACTATCTTCAATATGCACCTCGGAATTGGATAAGGACATGCACAGTTGCGTCCCCGATGTGTCTGTCTTGTAGCCTGTGTGAAAGACCTGATCACGTGACGGAGAGCCATGAGAGACGCTTCGGATTGCGCATCACACTCAGGGAGAAGGGCACACCGCTGCCCCCCGGTCCGCAAAAGGCATGGATTTTTAGGGTGCATTACTGCCACAAAGGGGATGCCGCCGGGAAATTCAAGGCATTATCAAGTGCTTGTCAAATTATGAATGAGAGACTGATGAAGTGTGTACAGCCTGCGCAAAAAAACAAAGCAGAGCTCGTGCCTTTCAAGCAACTAATCATCATTAGTCTCATCATGCAGTCTTACAATGTATTAAAAATCAAAACATATGTGACCCGATTCAGGAAACTAGGCATTTGTCGCAAGTCACGACTTAACAGGAGAGCCGTTTGAATGTGAAAAATATTTTTTTATCAAAATGCATTTTTTTGTTGTTGCAGAAATGCCTTCTTGAACATGTGCCTTGATAACAAACTGGTATGCCATCTGTAAATATGAATACAATTGTTAAATTACGAGCCTTGTTGATTAAGCCACAGAAAAAGTCAGCAACCTTCCCACTAGCTATGATTGGCTGAAATAATGAGTGGGCTGGACATCCCGAAAGCGGAGTTCAGATTGGTCTGCCATAGAAGCTCGTCAGTCTGTGTTGGTAATCCTGTCGAATGCAGCTTTATGTTAAATGTATTGTGTGGTGGTGCTGCATAAGTGTGGCTGTCCACTTTCTGGAGGATCAAGTTTTGAAATCAGTGGAATTAGAGTATGATAGCTAAAGAGATGGAGAAAACACCTGTCTCCGGATTTCATCTTCAAACTAAGGGCAACCGTGGCATGGTATTCCTGACAGGGAGACCCGTCCATGCACAATGATGTATACAGGTAAGATAGTCTAGCGTTAGCTAGCTAACGTTACCTTTTCAGATATTACACGTTTTGTAATTTTGACAGAAAGTTGTTTCAAGCTAACATTAGCTGGCTGGCTCCCGAGCTGATGTTATTATTCGTTTCCCAGAGCCATTTGCTGTTCTAGTTAGAGCCTAATGTTAGCTAGCTAACATTGCACATGGTTGGTTAGATCCCAGCACTGTGGCATTGTTGGCACTGTTCATTGTTGTCTGACTAGCTAACGTTGGTTGGCTGGCTCGGTAGCTAACGTTAAGTGACGTGTGTACAACACCCGTTGAATATGGCCGGTGTCAACTTCTGCAAAAAAGCGTAATGAAATTGTTGACAGCAGAGCTGGTTAGGCTGTTTTCATATTATCCAGAGGTAAACAAATCATCGGCCAGAGCGTCAAGTGTGCACTTAGAGAGCGAAACAAAATGGGTGGGGCTAAAGGTTAGGGTGAGGGTGTGAACGATGCTGAATGGGTGTAGATGGCTCTTTAGCAGAACATTCAAAGGCGATTTTCTCAAAAGTGAGTTTACAAGTTGATCAACTTTCAAATCAGAATTACTTTCCCATTGTTCTTCAAATACAGTGTATTATATACCATTTTGTAGCTCTGAGTCTCTACTTTTATATAATGTAAAAATCACAATTTCACATTTTTGTTACATATATATATATATATATATATATACATATAGCTCAACGTTTGTAGAACAATTAAAGTTACATTAATAACTCTAAATTAAGCATATAGGAGTACTTATTAGAGGTCGACCGATTAATCGGAATGGACGATTAATTAGGGCCGGTTTCAAGTTTTCATAACAATCGGAATTCTGTATTTTTGAACACCGATTTGGCCGATTTTAAAAAAATATATATTATTTATATTTTTACACCTTTATTTAACTAGGCAAGTCAGTTAAGAACACATTCTTATTTTCAATGGCGGCCTAGGAACGGTGGGTTAATGACCTAAGGCTCGTATTTCTGTGTTATTATGTTAGAATTAAGTCTATGATTTGATAGAGCAGTCTGACTGAGCGATGGTAGGCTCCAGCAGGCTCGTAAGCATTCATTCAAACAGCACTTTCATGCTTCAAGCATTGCGCTGTTTATGACTTCAAGCCTATCAACTCCCGAGATTAGGCTGGTGTAACCAATGTGAAATGACTAGCTAGTTAGCGGGGTGCGCGCTAATAGCGTTTTGAACGTCACTCGCTCTGAGACTTGGAGTTGTTGTTCCCCTTGCTCTGCATGGGTAACGCTGCTTCGAGCGTGGCTGTTGTCGTTGTGTTCCTGGTTCGAGCCCAGGTAGGAGCGAGGAGAGGGACGAAAGCTATACTGTTACACTGGCAATATTAAAGTGCCAAAGGTATATGAAATACAAATCGTATAGTGAGAAATAGTCCTATAATTACGATAATAACTACAACCTAAAACTTCTTACCTGGGAATATTGAAGACTCGTTAAAAGGAACCACCAGCTTTCATATGTTCTGAGCAAGGAACTTAAACGTTAGCTTTCTTACATGGCACATATTGCACTTTTACTTTCTTCTCCAACACTTTGTTTTTGCATTATTTAAACCAAATTGAACATGTTTCATTATTTATTTGAGGCGAAATTGATTTTATTGATGTATTATATTAAGTTAAAATAAGTGTTCATTCAGTATTGTTGTAATTGTCATTATTACAAATACATAAAAAAAAATTGTCAGATTAATCGGTATCGGTTTTTTTTTGGTCCTCCAATAATCGGTATCGGTGTTGAAAAATCATAATCGGTCAACCTCTAGTACTTATTTCTTTGTTAACCGCTCAACACAGAATAGCCGCATGTGCGCACTCCCTCAGATCGTTTGTAGAAAATAGTTACATTTATTCAGCTTTGTTCAATTGAATTCTTCATACACTGAAATAATATAAAAAATACCATGGCTAACGTTGGTTGGCTGGCTCGTTAGCTAACGTTACGTGACGTGTGTACAACACCCGTTGAATATGGCCGGTGTCAGTAAACTGCTAAATGAACTAGTGTATCCCACAGCCATTTGACATTGCCACATCAGGACCTAACATAAGGACAACTCAGAGTATGCTATTCTGTTCTTCTGAAATAGACTACATTTTCTTCATATCATGTTTCTTTAGACCTGTCTAAAATAAATAATGGATTCATTGTGAAGGTGTAGGCTATATTACATGGATTTATTAAGACTTTTTTAAATGACTTGTAGGCTGTGTGTGGAAACCAGGAGATGGTAAATGTGTTTATGCTAATGAACTGTCAATTACCGTGAGACCAACAGTTATTTGCTTGACAATCACTGGCTGACAAAATGTTGTGACCGCCACAGCCCTAGTTCTTGGCTAACCCTAACCCTCCTGTGGTTTTAATCTGCTCCCCAACATCTTGTATCTTTTGTATTTGTCTCCCTCTACTTTTTTGCTGCCTCTCTTTTCCCACCCATCCAACCCCCTTATCTCCACCCCCCTCCTTTCTCCACCTCAACCTTTCTCTACCCCTCCACCACCTCAACCTTTCTCCACCCCTCCCCCACCTCTACCTTTCTCCACCCCTCCCCCACATCCACCTTTCTCCACCCCTCCCCCACCTCTACCTTTCTCCACCCCTCCCCCACCTCTACCTTTCTCCACCCCTCCCCCACATCCACCTTTCTCCACCCCTCCCCCACATCCACCTTTCTCCACCCCTCCCCCACCTCTACCTTTCTCCACCCCTCCCCCACATCCACCTTTCTCCACCCCTCCCCCACATCCACCTTTCTCCACCCCTCCCCCACATCCACCTTTCTCCACCCCTCCCCCACATCCACCTTTCTCCACCACCCTTTCTCCACCCCTCCACCTTTCTCCACCCCTCCACCTCAACCTTTCTCCACTACCTTTCTCCACCCTCCACCTCAACCTTTCTCCACCACCTCTAACTTTCTCCACCCCTCCCCCACCTTTACCTTTCTCCACCACCCTTTCTCCACCCCTCCACCTCTACCTTTCTCCACCCCTCCACCTCTACCTTTCTCCACCACCCTTTCTCCACCCCTCCACCACCCTTTCTCCGCTCCTCCCCCACCTCTACCTTTCTCCGCCCCTCCCCCGCATCCACCTTTCTCCACCCCTCCCCCGCATCCACCTTTCTCCACCCCTCCCCCACATCCACCTTTCTCCACCCCTCCCCCACATCCACCTTTCTCCACCCCTCCCCACATCCACCTTTCTCCACCCCTCCCCCACATCCACCTTTCTCCACCACCCTTTCTCCACCCCTCCACCTTTCTCCACCCCTCCCCCACCTTTACCTTTCTCCACCACCCTTTCTCCACCCCTCCACCTCTACCTTTCTCCACCCCTCCACCTCTACCTTTCTCCACCACCCTTTCTCCACCCCTCCACCACCCTTTCTCCGCTCCTCCCCCACCTCTACCTTTCTCCGCCCCTCCCCCGCATCCACCTTTCTCCACCCCTCCCCCGCATCCACCTTTCTCCACCCCTCCCCCACATCCACCTTTCTCCCCCACATCCACCTTTCTCCACCCCACCCCCACATCCACCTTTCTCCACCCCTCCCCCACATCCACCTTTCTCCACCCCTCCCCCACATCCACCTTTCTCCACCCCTCCCCCACATCCACCTTTCTCCACCCCTCCCCCACCTCTACCTTTCTCCACCCCTCCCCCACCTCTACCTTTCTCTACCCCTCCCCCACCTCTACCTTTCTCCACCCCTCCCCCACCTCTACCTTTCTCCACCCCTCCCCCACATCCACCTTTCTCCACCCCTCCCCCACCTCTACCTTTCTCCACCCCTCCCCCACCTCTACCTTTCTCCACCCCTCCCCCACCTCTACCTTTCTCTACCCCTCCCCCACCTCTACCTTTCTCCACCCCTCCTCCACCTTTCTCCACCCCTCCCCCACCTCTACCCTTCTCCACCCCTCCACCTCTACCTTTCTCCACCCCTCCACCTCTACCTTTCTCCACCCCTCCACCTCTACCTTTCTCCGCCCCTCCACCCCTCCACCTCTACCTTTCTCCGCCCCTCCCCCACCTCTACCTTTCTCCGCCCCTCCCCCACCTCAACCTTTCTCCCCCACCTCTACCTTTCTCCACCCCTCCACCTCTACCTTTCTCCACCCCTCCACCACCCTTTCTCCACCCCTCCACCTCTACCTTTCTCCACCCCTCCACCACCCTTTCTCCACCCCTCCACCTCTACCTTTCTCCACCCCTCCACCTCTACCTTTCTCCACCCCTCCACCTCTACCTTTCTCCGCCCCTCCCCCACCTCAACCTTTCTCCACCCCTCCTCCACCACCCTTTCTCCACCCCTCCACTCCCTTTCAGTTTCCCTTTCAGTCTCAATATACTGTACTACTGTAATTGTGGTTACGGATGTCTACTTTTTCTCTCACCAACTCTTCACCTTTCACTCTCTTTCTCTTACTCTCCTTACCCAACCTTCTTCCTCACCAGTTTATTTTCCCCCCTCCCTGCTCTCTCCTCTCTCTCTCCCATCCCCCATCTCTCTCTCCCTCCATCTCTGTCTCTCCATCACCCCCTCCATCTCCATCACCCCCTCCATCTCCATCACCCCCTCCATCTCCATCTCTCCCCCTCTATCCATCTCTCCCCCTCTATCCATCTCTCCCCCTCTATCCATCTCTCTCCCTCTCTCCATCTCTCTCCCTCCATCTCCCTCTCTCTCACGCTCTCCCTCTATATCTCTCGCTCTTTCTCCCCATCTCGCTCTCTCATCTCCATATATCCTCTCTCTCTCTGTCTCTCTCTTTGTCTCTGTATATCCATCTCAGTAGGTTGTAGTGAATGCTGGTTTCTCTCCCTGTGGTTTATATAGCTCCAGGCTATATGGTGGGTGTTGTCATGGTAACAGAAGGTAGCCAGGAACTATCTGAGACTAGAGGGGTAGTTTGGTCCGGTGGGACCTCACCGGTAACAACCCTCCTCTCCTGGACCAGACCACACTCATTAGGGAGTGGGTTTGGAGTTATGTCCATGTTATGTCCATGCCTTGTTCAGAAAGGAAGAGCACATATAAAAAATAATAAAAAATGTGTGTTAATATGTCCTGCAGAGAGAGTGAAATGTGGAGGGGGAGATAAGTCAATAGGCTACCTACACTGAGTGGTTGTTTTAGTTCTGCAGTGCAGACTAGCTAGTAGCTACAGACATCTTCTCTGGGTTTGGAGTTTGGACGTGAGCCAAGTCTCCATGGATATGTGCTGTCTGACCGGCACTCCATGTCTTTCTCTCCTTGGTTTTGGAAACATCCTCTGAGCTTAAAGAAATGTGCTACACATCACAGACTGCACTACTACATGAATAACATGTATAGGCTACTGCAAATTTCGGGTCAATCTCATTGATATGTTGTATGAACAGAGCAGTTGGATTAGAGTATTGTTTAGTCTGAGTCTGTAATTGTCTGTCTGTAGCAATGTCTTTCTGTCCTCGGGGTTGGGGTTTGGGACAAGAGGTATGTCACTGGCTCTCCTGCAGTGCAGGGCAGAGACATGGCAGACATGAACATGCAGTTCTACATAGACCACCAGGGGGCAGGAGAGGTCATATTTTATTGCTGCTGCTCCATCAGCATAAGTCACAAAGTGATGAATGCGGCATTTGCCATGCATGTGTTTGTGTGTGAATTAATATCCCTCTGTCTTCTGCTAGGAACAAAGCCCAAAGCCCCACAGTGGGACATCATGGCCAAGAGAACAGCTGAGCCAGGCAGGACCGCTTCTGCCCCCATGCAGCAGGACGAGGTACATGAACTGGACTGACTGGCCACAGCAGGCATCTCACTACAACCTTCATATAAGGTAGGAAACCTCTCATTCAAGGACGAATTGATTGATTGCTGATTGATTTGATGTAAAATGGACACTCACACATGACTAAGTCGCTTTGGATAAAACCGTCTGCTATATGGTATATTATGTAAGGCATAAACGGCGACGTTCTGTACATTACCTTGGAAATAATGAACAGGGCTTCATCCCTTTGCAGAGTTAATTGTTCCAAGGTAATGTACAGAACTGAGGTGTTTATCCCACTTATACCACAGTTGCCAAAGAAAACAATACTAAAGCACACATTTACCAGTAGTGAATTTTTTATATATATATATTTTTTTACAAGATAACTCATACTTTCTCGTCTTTTGGTTGCTAGAGATGTTAGTTTGATTGGTTCGATATTTATGGATGCGACCCAGTTGTTTGTTCTACATGTTCAATACAGTTACTACAAAGATACAGGCGTCCTTCCTGACTCAGTTGCCGGAGAAGAAGGAAACCGCTCAGGGATTTCAACATGAGGCCAATAGTGATTTTAAAACGGTTACAGAGTTTAATTGCTGTGATAGGAGAAAACAGGATGGATCAACATTGTAGTTACTCCACAATAGCCTAGTGGTTAGAGCGTTGGACTAGTAAACGGAAGGTTGCAAGATCGAATCCCTGAGCTGACAAGGTAAAAATCTGTTGTTCTGCCCCTGAACAAGGCAGTTAACCCACTGTTCCTAGGCTGTCATTGTAAATAAGAATATGTTCTTAACTGACTTGCCTAGTCAAAAAAGGTTAAAAAAAAAATATGAACCTAAATGACAGAGTGAAAAGAAGGAAGCCTGTACACAATAAAAATATTCCAAAACATGCATCCTGTTTTCAATAAATCTTAGGGATAGCCCCATTTTTTTCAATTTTCTCCGAAATGACATACCCAAATCTAACTTGCCTCTAACTCAGGCCCTGAAGCAAGGATATGCATATTCTTGGTACCATTTGAAAGGAAACACTTTGAAGTTTGTGTATATGTGAATTGAATGTAGGAGAATATAACACAATAGATCTGATAGAAGAAAATACAAAGAAAAAACCAACCAGTGTTTTTTTACCACCATCTTTGAAATGCAAGAGAAAGGCCACTGTTATAGCCAAATAAAATACAATTTATTTATATAGCCCTTCGTACATCAGCTGATATCTCAAAGTGCTGTACAGAAACCCAGCCTAAAACCCCAAAAGCAATGCAGGTGTAGAAGCACGGTGGCTAGGAAAAACTCCCTAGAAAGGCCAAAACCTAGGAAGAAACCTAGAGAGGAACCAGGCTATGTGGGGTGGCCAGTCCTCTTCTGGCTGTGCCGGGTGGAGATTATAACAGAACATGGCCAAGATGTTCAAATGTTCATAAATGACCAGCATGGTCCAATAATAATAAGCCAGAACAGTTGAAACTGGAGCAGCAGCACGGCCAGGTGGACTGGGGACAGCAAGGAGTCATCATGTCAGGTAGACCTGAGGCATGGTCCTAGGGCTCAGGTCCTCCGAGAGAGAGAAAGAAAAAGAGAATTAAAGAGAGCATACTTAAATTCACACAGGACACCGAATAGGACAGGAGAAGTACTCCAAATATAACAAACTGACCCTAGCCCCCCGACACATAAACTACTGCAGCATAAATACTGGAGTCTGAGACATCACTCAATGTAATTCTAATAGTGTCCACAAGATGACAGTATGTGCAACGTTTCAGATGGATAACTTGGACTGATCCTCAAGACTTTTAGTGTGAAGTCCCCAGGTACATTTGGGCAAATCGTAAAGAAGACATTCACATTCATATTCCATATTCCGTCGCTCTCTGACCAAATATGGTGTCCTATAGGATATACTACACCCCTAATGAAATAGTGAAGTCTTGTTACCTTCTAGGATCTCTGAGGAATAGATAACGAACGTGATTTGACTCATTCAAACAACGTTTAGAGTGAGATTTTCACAGATTCCTTTCTTTGCAAATTGAACGAGTGGAAATACAAAATCAATCATGCGTACTATATGGACCTTTTTAGGATATGAAAAATGATTTTATCTAACAAAACGACACTTTATGTTATCTCTGGGACCCTTTGGATGATAAATCAGAGCAAGATTTCAGAATGTAAGTACACATTTCACCCTCAGAGGTGAATTTATCAAACCTATCGCGGTGAAAAAATGGTTTTGTTGTTAGGAGCTCTCCTCAAACAATAGCGTGGCATTTTTTTCTCAGTAATAGCTACTGTAAATTGGACAGTGCAGTTATATTAACATATATATAATCTTTCAGACGATAATTTGTTGTTTCTCTAAAATCTGAGATCTTGACACAACGCGCTGCATGATTTACAACTGTCCCGTTGACAGGATGACGATCTGTGGTGTAATGAAGTTATAATATCAGAGCATATATCGTTATGGGTGTTGTTAGGCCCGAGACGAGGGCATTATCACTTTATACAACGGGTTACCAACATATTGAAATAATGATTGACATATTTTTATTTTTTTAAATGAATTTATTCATACTATTTTATCCTTCCACAAGATACAGTCCCGATATCTAGGGTCGATACCCAAGCCGGCTGGTCGTTCGATCAATCGGTTCGGTTGCCAGAGACGCGACCCAGTCGTTCAGTCTTTTTGTTTTCTGTATCTATGGACGCGACCCTGTTTGTTCTAAATGTTTCCATTGCCATACTGGCTACATTCTTATCCCTTGTTTGCTAGCTAGCCAACTACGGCTAACTTACAGTCACGTCAAAAAGTTCAGCCAGAATAACAGCAAAGTAGCTGCATTTGCAGCTGCACTACAAATACCTAGGTGTCTGGTTAGACTGTAAACTCTTCTTCCAGACTCACATTAAGCATGTCCAATCCAAAATTAAATCTAGAATTGGCTTCCTATTTCGCAACAAAGCCTCCTTCACTCATGCCGCCAAACATACCCTCGTAAAACTGACTATCCTACCGATCCTTGACTTTGGCGACGTCATTTACAAAATAGCCCCCAAAACTCTACTCAGCAAACTGGATGTAGCCTACCACAGGGCCATCCGTTTTATCACCAAGCCCCATATACTACCCACCACTGCGACCTTTATGCTCTCGTTGGCTGGCCCTCACTACATATCCGTCACCAAACCCACTGGCTCCAGGTCATCTATATGATTTGCTAGGTAAAGCTCCGCCTTATCTCAGCTCACTGGTCACCATAGCAACACCCACCCGTAGCACACGCTCCAGCAGGTATATTGCACTGGTCATCCCCAAAGCCAACACTTACTTTGGCCGCCTTTCCTTCCAGTTCTGTTGCCAATGACTGGAACACATTGCAAAAATCTCTGAAGCTGGAGTCTTATATCTCCCTCTCTAACTTTAAGCATCAGCTGTCAGAGCAGCTTACTGATCACTGTACCTGTACACAGCCAATCTGTAAATAGCACACCCGACTACCTCACCCCCATATGCACACATACCACTCCAGTATTAATGCTAAATTGTAATTATTTTCGACCTCTATGGCCTATTTATTGCCTACCTCCCTACTCTTCTACATTTGCACACACTGTACATAGATGTTTCTATTTTTCTTTTCTTTTCTTTTGTGTTATTGACTGTACGTTTTTTTTTATGTTTAACTCTATGTTGTTGTTTTTGTCGCACTGCTATGCTTTATCTTGGCCAGGTCACAGTTGTAAATGAGAACTTGTTCTCAACTGGCCTACCTGGTTAAATAAATGTGAAATAAAAAATAAAATAAATACATTTTAATTTGTTTAAGCGGTTTTCTAGTGACATTTATTTGGATACATCCATAATAATGACCTAATGAGGTGCGATTTCGCCTGGCATAGAAAATGTGCTCTCTCATTAGGACGCTGTTGTTCAGAGGAGCTATCCAACAACACAGCTAACACAAACACTTCAAACTGAAGCTAGAAAGACTGCAAACTAGCTGCACCTTGTTTTTTTTTAACCTTTTTTCAATTGACATTTCTTTGTTTATATCCATAAAAATTATGCTTGCTGATTCATTTAGACTGGCTGAGAAATGCTGCCTCCCTGTGTGTCTCGTCCCGACACGTTCATTACTATGGGGCAACTGGAGAACAAATTTGAAAATTGAAACAATGTTGCAAATGTCAGAAAGACAGACAGCAAGGTTTATACAAATCTCTGCTGTTGAAAACTACATGTTAGTCTAAAATAAATTAGAGATAATGTCTAGGGTTATAGTGGAGATCAAGTTTATAAATTGCCTGGCTGGGCTGATGAGACAGTGGATTGCGCAGTCAGATGGAACAGGGTAAATAGGCATTTTAACGTCATAGATTTAGCCGGTGGTAACTTGTGGAATAGACACCGGCTGGAATGCGGTTTTAACCATCATTCAGGATTAGAACCACCCGTTGTATAATATATTATATATTAAGATGCATTTGTCCATATGGGCTTATAAAATACTAGATATTCCAAAAGTATTCAATTAACAGTGTGTTAAATAATACAGTATTGTGCACTACAATCATATAGTGGATTATTAAGTCTCAACCCTCTTCTTGTGTTTTCTTACCCCAGGTAAATGAAATGGGAAGGCATTTTTCCACATCCAAAGATGGAGTTGGGGGGGATTTGAGTGGAGCAGGGCTGGAGGCCGCAGCACCATCAATGATTGGCCTCCATCTCACACAATCAGCATGAGCCTGCAAACTGTCAAAGACCAACCAACCAATCGTCTTTTGGAATGGAAGGAATAGAACTAAGACTGTGGCCTATCAGAAGACTGCCTGACTGTACAGGACTGTGTTTATTACTTAACCTTTCTTGTTATTACTGTCATTACTGTAATTATTATTATCGTTATTATTTTGTTTATTTTTGTTTATTTTTTTTTACCAACTATAACCCGAAGCTTAAGTTTAATTGTTGATAATAAAAATAAAAAAAAAGATTAAACTTAGTTTCATGAAAACTGCTTTCGTTGTTGCGTGGAAAACCCCTGTGGAAAAGGGTGAAAGAAGGACTGTCTGTATTGTAATATAAGCCACTTGCATCTTTTTTTAACAGGTTTATTAAACATATGGCAAGGAGATGAACATTAATTTCAATGACATAAGTATACTTCCTTGGTTATTTTTATTATTATTTTGAAATCTTCAAGAGAATTCTGATTCTGTTTTGTGAGCAGGCCCGACCCTATTTGACCAGAGAGGTTTAACTTATTGAGAAAAACTGAAACATGCTGTTTTTTCTACCTTTTTCACAAGTAATGCATCTATGCTTCAATGATGTAATTAAAATGATAATAGATTTTTTTTGCCTTGTGTGGGATTACTGTTCTGGTTCTGGAACTGCTATATAGTGTCCCAAATGGCACCCTAAACCCTATATAGTGCACTCGTTTTGACCATGGCTCTGGTCAAAAGTAGTGTACTATATATGGAATATGATGACATTTGGGACGCATCCCTATATGAGGTGCTATTAGTGGTGGTGATGTCAATGCTTGTGTTAACAGAAATACGACAGCTAGAGATTTTACCCTGCCCCCTCTCTCCTAAACCACTTCCAGGTCACGCAGGTTCTGTTGATGACAGATGTTTTAGAGACCAGGCTGTATGTCAGGTTCAGGGTATGGGTCAATTCCATAAGAGCTTGTTTTTACCTGGTGAAGTCAAATCAATGCTAAGGCCGAGTCCAAGTTGACTTTTTTTTAAACCTTTATTTAACTAGGCAAGTTTAAGAATAATTTGTTATTTACAATGACGACCTACCCCGGCCAAACCATAACCCGGATGACGCTGGGCCAATTGTGTGCCGCCCTATGGGACTCCCAATCACGTCCGGTTGTGATACAGCCTGGAATTGAACCAGGGTCTGTAGTGAAGCCTCTAGCACTGAGATGCAGTGCCTTAGATCGCTGCGCCACTCAGGAGCCAAACGTGGAATACAGTTGAAATCTGAAGTTTACATACACCTTAGCCAACTACATTTAAACTCAGTTTTTCACAATTCCTGACATTTAATCCTTGCAAAAATTCCCTGTCTTAGGTCAGTTAGGGTCACCACTTTATTTTAAGAATTTGAAATGTCAGGATAATAGTAGAGAGAATTATTTATTTCAGCTTTTATTTCTTTCATCACATTTTCAGTGGGTCAGAAGTTTACATACACTAAATTAGTTTTTGGTAGCATTGTCTTTAAATTGTTTAACTTGGGTCAAACGTTTCGGTTAGCCTTCCACATCCTTCCCACAATAAGTTGGGTGAATTTTGGCCCATTCCTCCTGACAGAGCTGGTGTAACTGAGTCAGGTTTGTAGGCCTCCTTGCTCGCACACGCTTTTTCAGTTCTGCCCAGAAATGTTCTATAGGATTGAGGTCAGGGCATTGTGATGGCCACTCCAATACCTTGACTTTGTTGTTCTTAAGCCATTTTACCACAACTTTGGAAGTATGCTTGCCGTCATTGTCCATTTGGAAGACCCATTTGCGACCAAGCTTTAACTTGTTTTGAGATGTTGCTTCAATATATCCACATAATTGTTCTTCCCTCATGATGCCATCTATTTTGTGAAGTGCACCAGTCCCTCCTGCAGCAAAGCACCCCCACAACATGATGCTGCCACCCCCGTGCTTCACGGTTGAGATGGTGTTCTTCAGCTTGCAAGCCTCCCCCTTTTTCCTCCAAACATAACAATGGTCATTATGGCCAAACAGTTCTATTTTTGTTTCATCAGACCAGGGGACATTTCTCCAAAAAGTATGATCTTTGTCCACATGTGCAGTTGCAAACCGTAGTCTGGCTTTTTAAAGGTGGTTTTGGAGCAGTGGCTTCTTCCTTGCTGAGCGGCCTTTCAGGTTATGTCGATATAGGACTTGTTTTACTGTGGATATAGATGATTTTGTACCTGTTTCCTCCAGCATTTCACAAGGTCCTTTGCTGTTCTGGGATTGATTTGCACTTTTCACACCAAAAAGTATGTGAAAAAAACCCTTGGGTTGTGCGGTGGCGGAGGTCTTTGTGGGCTATACTCGGCCTTGTCTAAGGATGGTAAGTTGGTGGTTGAAGATCCTCTAGTGGTGTGGGGGCTGTGCTTTGGCAAAGTTGGTGGGGTTATATCCTTCCTGTTTGGCCCTATCTGGGGGTATCATCGGATGGGGCCACAGTGTCTCCTGACCCCTCCTGTCTCAGCCTCCAGTATTTATGCTGCAGTAGTTTATGTGTCGGGGGGCTAGGGTCAGTTTGTTATATCTGGAGTACTTATCCTGTCTTATCCAGTGTCCTGTGTGAATTTAAGTATGCTCTCTCTTTCTCTCTCTCTGAGGACCTGAGCCCTAGGACCATGCCTCAGGACTATCTGGCACAATGACTCCTTGCTGTCCCCAGTCCACCTGTCCGTGCCGTTGCTCCAGTTTCAACTGTTCTGCCTGCGGCTATGGATTCCTGACCTGTTCACCGGACGTGCTACCTGTCCCAGACCTATTATTTGACCATGCTGGTCATTTATGAACATTTGAACATCTTGGCCATGTTCTGTTATAATCTCCACCCGGCACAGCCAGAAGAGGACTGGCCACCCCTCATTGCCTGGTTCCTCACTAGGTTTCTTCCAAGGTTTTGGCCTTTCTAGGGAGTTTTTCCTAGCCACCGTGCTTCAACACCTGCATTGCTTGCTGTTTGGGGTTTTAGGCTGGGTTTCTGTACAGCACTTTGAGATATCAGCTGATGTACGAAGGGCTATATTAATACATTTGATTTGAGTTTGAGTTTGAGTTAATTTTTTATTTTTACAGGGACAGTGCACATTAATCAACGTTTCAGTAAAAGTGCCGGTTTTAGCCAGCCGGCTAATTTTCAACCGCAGTCCCTGGGCAGGTTATTAAAAACAATTACAATATAGACAATAGCAGCATAGAACAAGCAAGACATAGCAACATAGGACAAGCAAGACATAGCATACAGACATAGCAACATAGGACAAGCAAGACATAGCATACAGACATAGCAACATAGGACAAGCAAGACATAGCATACAGACAGAGCAACATAGGACAAGCAAGACGCAGCATACAGACAGAGCAACATAAAATAAAAAGCAGCAAGACAAAATTCATAAAAGCAACAAAGTGTTTCCACACCTCACAAGCTACAGACAACAGACAACATGGAAAGCGGCAACACACAGCTAGGGATTATGTTCACAAATCTGATTGACCTTTAGCCATGTCTTCAAGCATTTTGTGAAAGTGTGGTATGTGGTGCAGTTATGTGTCTGATGGCAGTGTATTCCAGACATGTGAAGCTCTCACAGAGAATGCAGATTTACTAAAGGTGCTTTTCCTTAGGGGAACTATACAGTCACCTCTCATGGCAGACCTTGTGGATCTGCTGCCATATGTCTGGGTTTTCTGTTTAACAAAAATATTGAGTGGAGGGGGAGCCAGGCCATTAAGGATCTTGAATACAAGACGTGTCGGTGTATTGCACAAGATTTTCCCAACTCAAGAGCTCATGCTTTCTAAGGATGTGACAATGATGATGATTTGATCTCTAGGAGACAGAACGCATCTCCTTCCTGAGTGGTATGGCGGCTGCGTGATCCCATGGTGTTTATACTTCCGTACTATTGTTTGTACAGATTAACGTGGTACCTTCAGGCATTTGGAAATTGCTCCCAAGGATGAACCAGACTTGTGGTCTACAATTTTTTTTCTGAGGTCTTGGCTGATTACTTTTGATTTTCCCATGATGTCAAGCAAAGAGGCACTGAGTTTGAAGGTAGGCCTTGAAATGTATCCACAGGTACATCAGAAGCTTCTAAAGCCATGAAATCATTCGCTGATACTGACCATCAGATACAGGCACCATCAGCCTAGTAAAATAAAAATACAAAGCTAATTATGTAAATGTATGCACACTCAGCTGTGCTTCACAAGTAATACAATAACTGATATATTACCGGTGTGATCATACAGTCTACATCAAATTTAGATTTAAAAAAACAATAATTATGGCACGAACAACAATGCATTGGCAGGGCAATTCAAGCATAGCCAATATGGGGTGGTAATGTATTGGACCTATAGCTTACTGCACATTCCTCATTGTTACAGTACTGTTTTAATTGGTTAATGTTGCGTAGGTTTACGTTTTTTAAATCATGTTGAAAAATCATCTGAGCGGATGATCTCGGCTTGCATTTTGACTCAGAGATCTTGACTCAGAAAAGGTAGGTGACCACTGTTCTATAGTTTTCCCTGTTAACACTATCAACGTTTCCCTTTAGTCTGCCAATCGTAACACTCAATATTAGCCACTTTAAATACAACATACCGAAACAAAACAAACTATGCAACAGAATTTGGTTGTAGGCAGAACGCATCGGAGAAGGATTCTATTGCATTGACACAAACTACTCAGCCAGTACTCTACACAGACTGGTGCAGCATAACCAATCAGAGCTGCAGCTGGCCTATATGCAAATAGAAAATTCCTATATATGATCTGTGCCATTTACTTTACACTGGCCTGTGTTTACAGCATTAGCGGTCGTGAGTAGATGCGCTTCCGCATTTAACCCAACCCCTCTGAATCAGAGAGGTGCGGGGGGGCTGCCTTAATCGATATCCATGTCTTCGGCACAAGGAGAACAGTGGGTTAACTGTCTTGCTCAGGGGCAGAAGACGTGGATGTCGATTAAGGCAGCCACCCGCACCTCTCTGATTCAGAGGGGTTAAATGTGGAATACACATTTCAGTTGAAGGCATTCAGTTGTACAACTGACGAGGCTACGGTCCAAAAACTAAAAAGACACACCCTATCCCCTCAACTTAAGTGGACACTTCTGATGACGTCTCATGACTCTTGTGACGCGTATACACTTGCAGGGAAAGGGACGAAGGCGCCAGGAATAATTTTTAAATGGACCACCATTAGCCGGAAATTCGTCACTCGTTCTTCCGGTGATGATTGTGTTTTCAGCCGCCGGTAACTTGTGGGTGCTTTATATGCGCTACTGGCGGCAGGGTAGCCTAATGGTTAGAGCGTTGGACTAGTAACCGGAAGGTTGCAAGTTCAAATCCCCGAGCTGACAAAGTACAAATCTGTTGTTCTGCCCCTGAACAGGCAGTTAACCCACTGTTCCTAGGCCATCATTGAAAATAAGAATTTGTTCTTAACTGACTTGCCTATTTAAATAAAGGTTAAAAAAATATATATTTATGATTGCATGTCTACTTAGATGGGGTTGTGCCATCATGTGCATAAGTAACACAATGTCTAACCTTCTTTTTGACTTGTATGTTGACTTCTCCATTGATGTTGTTTTTAAGTTTTCACTGACTTTTCTTAGCGGATGTACAATCGTTCCGATTTTAATTATGAGGCCCCAGAGTGAACATACTTATACACTTGCGAAGCCGGCGACAAAAATGAGGGCTGAGGGCCTTACTTCCCTTGCTTGGCTTATCATTTGGACCACCAGCTTTGTCTTATCCCATGTAAATAGCCTGTCTTTTTCCTATATATCTTAATCTCTCTTTCTATCTACAAACTAAATATACTTTCCTGCAACACGCCTCACCCAATGTGGTACGGTTCTGCTATTTTTATTCCTTATAACTGGAACTTCAATCAGGAGCTAGCCAGCTAACCAGCTGCTAGTCTTTGTTAGCCACGGCTAGCAGTCCTCGCCTTTTCCCCCCGGCTTCAGCCAGCCTTAGCTCGGACAATGACCTGCCAGTCTGCACAGCGCGTTATTTACCCAGAGCATCTCGGACTGCTTCTCTCTACCATATCACCCGATTCCTTTATTGTCAACACGGAGCCCCGCCGATCCATCACAACTGTACCACTGACGTGATCGCCCGATGTGGTCTCAACAGGCTATTCTGTTACGATATCGCCGAAGAACCATCTACTAGCCCCGACCCGCTAGCTTTTCTGAACGTTGTGTCCCCTGCTCGCCTAGCGTAGTAGTGGCTACTGAACAGCACCCTGACTCACCTATTGCTGCTCTTTTGACCCTATGATCAGTCAGCTACACAGCTGATCCCCCCTGGACTGTTTCAATAACATGGTACCTTGTTTTGTTTACCTGCCAGCCCCAGCCTCGAACTCAGGTCCTGTATGTACCTAACTGACCCGCCCTGCCCATTCATCACCATTTACCTGCCAGCCCCAGCCTCGAACTCAGGTCCTGTATGTACCTAACTGACACGCCCTGCCCATTCATCACCATTTACCTGCCAGCCCCAGCCTCGAACTCAGGTCCTGTATGTACCTAACTGACCCGCCCTGCCCATTCATCACCATTTACCTGCCGGCCCCAGCCTCGAACTCAGGTCCTGTATGTACCTAACTGACCCGCCCTGCCCATTCATCACCATTTACCTGTAGGCCCCAGCCTCGAACTCAGGTCCTGTATGTACCTAACTGACCCGCCCTGCCCATTCATCACCATTTACCCGTTGTTGTCTTAGCTCTCCTGTTCAACACCTGTGATTGTTTTATGCCTCTCTCAAATGCCAATATGCCTTGTCTACTGCTGTCTTGGCTAGTTTTTGTTTAATTTCACTGTAGAGCCCTCAGTCCCGCTCAAAATGCCTTAGATAGCTCTTTCGTCCGACCCCCCACACATGCAGAGACCACACCTAGGTTAACTGATGCCTCCAGAGACGAAACCGAGGTGGTCAGGGGTGCACCTCAGCCACGCTCAAGGTCCTAAACGATATCATAACCATCGATAAAAGACAATACTGTGCAGACGTCTTCATCGACCTGGCCTTCGACATCGACCTTCATCGACCGATGTCATATACAAAATAGCCTCCAACACTCTACTCAGCAAATTGGATGCAGTCTATCACAGTGCCATCCGCTTTGTCACCAAAGCCCCATATATTACCCACCACTGTGACCTGTATGCTCTCGTCGGCTGGCCCTCGCTTCATATTCGTCGCCAAACCCACTGGCTCCAGGTCTAAGTCTTTGCTAGGTAAAGCCCCGCCTTATCTCAGCTCACTGGTCACCATAGCAACACCCACCCGTAGCACGCGCTCCAGCAAGTATATTTCACTGGTCACCCCCAAAGCCAACTCCTCTTTGGCCATTTTTCCTTCCAGTTCTCTGCTGCCAATGACTGGAACGAATTGCAAAAATCACTGAAGCTGGAGACTCATATCTCCCTCACTAACTTTAAGCATCAGCTGTCAGAGCAGCTTACAGATCATTGCACCTGTAAATAGCCCACCCAACTACCTCATCCCCATATTGTTTTTTTTTCTCCGTTGTACCCCAGTATCTCTACTTGCACATTCATCTTCTGCACATCTATCACTCCAGTGTTTAATTGCTAAATTGTAATTATTTTGCCACTATGGCCTATTTATTGCCTTACCTCCTTAATCTTACTTCATTTGCACACACTGTATATAGACTTTTCTATTGTGTTTTTGACTGTATGTTTGTTTATTCCATGTGTAACTCTGTGTTGTTTGTGTCGCACTGCTTTGGTTTATCTTGGCCAGGTCGCAGTTGTAAATGAGAACTTGTTCTCAACTGGCCTACCTGATTAAATAAAGGTGAAATAAAAAGGATAAGACGAGGGTGTGTCTTTTAAGTGTTTGGACCGCAACCAAGGTATCCCCCTTTCCCTTTGTGTTTTGAGATCAATGCGAGAGCTGCATGTGCACATTTTGTTCATATCCTTTGCTGTTTAGTGAGTTGTTAGCCCCATGTTATAAATCATTTGTAGTCAGCAGTAGGGGAGTGACATACATTTCTAGACATCTTTGAAAAGCTTGTCAGATAAAGAGCTTTTTTTTTGTCTTAAATGGGCGGTGTTGTATTTTTAGACAGGCTGAGTGGAAAAATATCTCCTGGGCAGACGAATCCCGGTTCCTGTTGCGTCATGCTGATGGCAGAGTCAGGGTTTGGCGTAAACCGCAATGAATCCAGCAGGAGTTAATTGATCCGTGGCAGTGGTGTAGCCTTCTGGTGTGGTAAACGTTTTTCTGGCACACGTTAGGACACTTGATAAAAATTGAGCAATTATTGAGCGCCACAGCGTATCTGAACATTGTTGCTGGCCAGGTGCAACCATTCAGGCTGTTCTGGAGGTGAAGGGGGGACCGACCTTGTACTAGATGGGTTTACCTAACAAACTGAACCTAACAAAAAGCCAATGGGTCAGTTTGTGCACAACTCAGATCTGTCACCCTCCCTCTGGCTATAGATACGGGTACATACAACAGAGTGCCTGAAGAGGTGACAATTTTCCTACGGTGTGATCTAGTGTTTTATTGCCCTCTGTATGGCGATCTGAGACTTTCTTTTTTTGTTCATTTCTGGTGCTAACCCTAAATTATTCTGGTTAAGGGACGAGCAGAGGTGTAACTTTTGTTTCAGTGTTTGAGATTGCACCGTTTGTTCACAATGACTGGAGGAGAAGGAGAAATGTACTGTTTGTGGCTGTACAATTATTGTATATTTGCACAATTTGTAAAAAACAAAAAACATGTTTTGAGTACAAAGAAATTGGTACTATGTTTAGTAGTAGGTGTATGACACTTAAATAAATCATATCAATCAATAATACCTCAGGTCAGGGTCCCTGGAGGTTAGTGGCCATAAAAAGGATCTGCTCTGTCCTCTGATTATCCCATGACAAATTGGTTACCTGGGGTAGAAAGGCCTGGGTCCTGTTCAGTAGGGCACACTGGAGCAAAACGTTTCACAACGGTGGAGCAAAACGTTTCACAACGGTAGATTGAAACTACACTTGTTCTAATTGGACAAGTTTCGGTAGCACTTTAGCGGTTAAGAGAGTCGGACCAGTAACCGAAATGTCACTGGTTCGAATCCCCGAACCGGCAAGTTGGAAAAATCTGCCGTTCTTCCCATGAGCAAGGCAGTTAACCGCCAACAATAACTGCTCCCCGGGAGCCAATAACTTGGATATCGATTAAAGCAGCCCCCGCATCTCTCTGATTCAGAGGGGTTGGGTTAAATGTGGAAGACCCATTTCTGTTGAATGCATTCAGTTGTGCAACTGACTAGGTATCCCCCCTTTCCACTCTCACTCAGTTTCAAAATGTTTCTCCCTACTGAACAAGACCCAGCTCTAAGTGCTACTCACTGTTTAAGGCACTGTTCGTTGAGGTGACGAAAGAGTTAAGATGCAAGAACCGCGTGAGTGGAGCCGGTGCTCGAGCAGTCTCTGAACATGTGCCGCTGTCCTGGCTAGTGGCTACTACTGCACTCGGTGAAGGATCGGACAGTGGAGGGACCCGGAACGGTGCGCCGGTAGCAGGACGGTGAGACTTCGCATGGACTGTTGGTCCATATATCACATAAATTATTGGCTGTGCTGCATCCGGTGGGACCACCGCAGCGACAATATTACGGTAAGATGTTTAGGTTCGTATCATTTTTGTTCCACTTTAAATGAATGTACTTGAAACCGGACAGGACATTGTGCAAGACTGCTTTTTTCATCACTACAGTAATTCATATTTATTTAACTGAAATCTCCTCTTGCAAAACGACCCGAGGATAATATGGGTATGCAGCAGTGACATATTGAACCAATGGAATGGAATGAAATGTAGCCAAATAAAATATGGGCCAGCTTGTGTCCGCGGTTCGCTGTCATTTTTTTTTACTCTGTCCAATTTATTTTACAACACTGCAATCATCACGGAACAAGACTATTCATGTTTATCTATAAGGATTATAACCAGCGTTTTCCCCGATATTTCCAGTTCCTCCAGATAACATTCCCACATGTTTATTCTCACACTGATTTTATAGGAACAGTTTGTCGCATTGGCATTATGTAGTGTAGCCTAAAATAAATGCACACAAAGCCATCATTAGCAATCAATATTTTGATTTGGGGGAGTACTAAGTAGGGTAGGCCACCGTAGCCTATTTGTGTCATGTCATCGACATTTCCTCCACTACAGCTAGGCTTTGTGAGTTTGCCAATGCAGCGTTTAGAACCGGGACAGGAGAGATGGAGAATCTTGCATCCGCGCAGTAATGCTGCGGTCTCCCCTCCCCCTCGTTCACAAGCCCGGTCAAGGTGTCGTGGCCAACCCTTCTTCTTCCTCTTTTAATTTGAGTGTCCACGACTCCTAATCCCATGGATATAAACCATGTCACAGGTTGGAGGGCTTAGTTATTTAACTCCACATATCAGGGTCTTTCAGGGTCCCTGAACTTAATGACACAGAGAGAGGAAGAGAGCGAGAGAGGGGGGGCGGGGCCACAGGCTAGTAATTCATTTTACTGAATTAATTTCCACACAGCACAGTAGCCTACCAAATAACCAAATCGCATCCACATTTTCACATCAAACTTAGCATACTCTTTTAGTCATATAAAGTTTTTTTTTTTTTTTTTAATTTAAAAATTATTTTTGTTCTGCTAAAATAGATGCAAAATGATAGACGTCTGCTAAGGGACTGTACATTATTTATAATGAGGGATACCTAGACGAAATTGTATCTCTCTGAAATTAAAATGGATGGCCCTCCCTTCAGTAAAATACAGTATATATTTTCCCGACCCTTCCTGAACAATTGGAGAGAAAAAAGGACGCTCCCTCAATTAAAACAAAGTGGATAGCAGAGAACATGCCTACGGTTTACCCTCACTCCTAGGACAGACCAGAGCCTTGGGTATGCCGTTTTAGGAACTCTTCTTGGTTTTGTAAGCATCACATGGCAAAGTAGCCAGAAGGTTGTGGATTCGCAGACCACAGAGGACAAGGGTAGAAAGATATCCATTATAATAAAAGCACTGCATGAATCTATCATCTTATTTGCGGTCCGAGAAAATAATTGCCTTTTATTAATGCATTTCATGTAATTATACATCCATTTACTTGACTGGAGACAAGCTTTTTTAATACCACAACAGAGCATGAAAACTAATGAGTGCATGCTGCAGCACCAGACACGTAGTGGTTTCTATACAGGCTAATGTTCAAAAAGAGGATAGTCTAAGTTTGGAAAAGTTTTCCATCAAGTGTAATAATGTAGAGCAACAGAACCAGTTACAACTGAAGTATCTGATCGTCAATGAATTGGAGAAAAATCCATTAATTGATTAACACAGCAGACCACATATCATCAGGTATTCACTTGTAATTTATTTTTCATTTGGCAACTATCATTTTCTAATTCATTCTATTTTATTGTTGTTACAAAACAGATTTGTGTTGACTGTGGTTCAATAAGAGCATCTGCTAGGCTAAATTAACAATCTAGGCATGCATAGCTAGCTCACCACATGATCCTCAAACCAAACACTGGCCAGACTCATGTTTCTTAAAGTGAATTCAAAGGCAAATAATACATTTTTCGTTTCATTGTTATTTAACTCTAAGTAGTTATTTTGTAAAAAAAAATGTACAGCCTAAATGCAAAATGAAGGGCATGTGGTTGAAGTGCTGTTGTTGATGTGTTGTTGTTCATGTGTTATTGAAGTGCTGTTGTTGATGTGTTGTTGAAGTGCTGTTGTTGATGTGTTGTTGATGTGTTGTTGTTGATGTGTTGTTGTTGATGTTGATGTGTTATTGAAGTGCTGTTGTTGATGTGCTGTTGTTGATGTGTTGATGTGCTGTTGTTGATGTGTTGTTGTTGATGTGTTATTGAAGTGCTGTTGTTGAAGTGCTGTTGTTGATGTGTTGTTGTTCATGTGTTATTGAAGTGCTGTTGTTGATGTGTTGTTGATGTGTTGTTGTTGATGTGTTGTTGTTGATGTTGATGTGTTATTGAAGTGCTGTTGTTGATGTGCTGTTGTTGATGTGTTGATGTGCTGTTGTTGATGTGTTGTTGTTGATGTGTTATTGAAGTGCTGTTGTTGATGTGTTGTTGTTGATGTGTTGTTGATGTGCTGTTGTTGATGTGTTATTGTTGATGTGTTATTGAAGTGCTGTTGTTGATGTGTTGTTGAAGTGCTGTTGTTGATGTGTTGTTGTTGTGTTGTTGATGTGTTGTTGAAGTGCTGTTGTTGATGTGTTGTTGTTGATGTGTTGTTGAAGTGCTGTTGTTGATGTGTTGTTGTTGAAGTGCTGTTGTTGATGTGTTGTTGAAGTGCTGTTGATGTGTTGTTGAAGTGCTGTTGTTGATGTGTTGTTGTTGTGTTGTTGATGTGTTGTTGAAGTGCTGTTGTTGAATTGCTGTTGTTGATGTGTTGTTGAAGTGCTGTTGTTGATGTGTTGTTGAAGTGCTGTTGATGTGTTGTTGAAGTGCTGTTGTTGATGTGTTGTTGAAGTGCTGTTGTTGATGTGTTGTTGAAGGGCTGTTGTTGATGTGTTGTTGTTGAATTGCTGTTGTTAATGTGTTGTTGAAGTGCTGTTGTTAATGTGTTGTTGATGTGTTGTTGAAGTGCTGTTGTTGATGTGTTGTTGAAGTGCTGTTGTTGATGTGGTGTTGATGTGTTGTTTTTGATGTGTTGTTGAAGTGCTGTTGTTAATGTGTTGTTGAAGTGCTGTTGTTGATTTGTTGTTGAAGTGCTGTTGTTGATGTGGTGTTGATGTGTTGTTGTTGATGTGTTGTTGAAGTGCTGTTTTTGATGTGTTGTTGAAGGGCTGTTGTTGATGTGTTGTTGTTGAAGTGCTGTTGTTAATGTGTTGTTGATGTGTTGTTGAAGTGCTGTTGTTGAAGTGCTGTTGTTGATGTGTTGTTGAAGTGCTGTTGTTGATGTGCTGTTGATGTGTTGTTGTTCATGTGTTGTTGAAATGCAGAGTGCTCCTGACAGCCTATAGCGTGTCACAAATGTTTCACAATTGAATTCTTAAATGGCAGGCAATAGCTTTGAAATAATAATATAGCCTAAATAATATATTTAGGCTACCTTGCTTGCTTCTGACAGATTTAGAGTTAGTATGTTGTTTAATAGCCTGTTGAGATGGCGAACCTCAATTGATAGCGACAAAATCCTTACTTCCCTAGTAAAGTAATTTTTTTGTCTCCTCCTCAGCTACAGAAGGTTGTAGCGCAGCCTCTGAATGTCATAGAGGCAAACCAAATATATCCCATATGCATCGGAGTCAAGTCATTCCCCGGCATTTTCCACCCAGCATCGTTATAGATCACTTTATATAATCAGTTCAATTTTTATTTTTTATTTTAAGTTAACAAAGGGTAGACCTATGCTTTTTCCTAAACAAAAGCCACAATACCCTCACATACCCACTCAAATAGAGCCCTGGTTTTAACTTCACACCAAGCCCAAAAGCCCTTAACTGACAGTGAGATATTTAAGGAGTTCATGGTGACTGAAGGAATAGGCTGACAAAATCTATGGATAGTAGAATATAATTTAGTCTGTCAAACAGGTAGGTCTACCTTTTATTTAATAGGAAGAAATAGGCGCCAACACAAAGCCCTCTAGTTGTTAGTAGCCTAAAGTCTAATTAAAATTAGACTGTTTTAAATGAATTAGGTCTTCTCGAATTAGCCTACTTTCAGCACCCATGTGCTGTCCATCTCTGTGGCTTCCGCTTCATAGTAATGTATGTAAATTACTTGAATATGGTTAATTTGTGAGTTCAATAACTCTGATAAATAGCTTCATTATGGGCAATGAAACATATTTTTTATTAAAATAAATTCTACCAATAGTAAGCTTACCTCCAGTCCTCCTTCTCCTCTTCACGCTCTCCCTCTCAAGCTGAACAGGACATTAGTAGGCCTAGTCATTGAACATAGAAATTGCATTTTTTTTGTTGACATATTGACTCGCCTCCTGAAGTGCCACGATACACAGCACAGTCATTGGTTAGGCAGCACAAAAAGGGTTTACATCAGCAAGAGCGGGGCATGCCATTCAAACCCTTTACTCAGTACTTTTTTGAAGCACCTTTGGCAGCGTGTACAGCCTTGAGTCTTCTTGGGTATGACGCTACAAGCTTGGCACACCTGTATTTGGGGAGCTATTTTCAGGTATCTCCAGAGATGTTCGATTGGTTTCAAGTCCGGACTCTGGCTGGGCCACTCAAGGACATTCAGAGACTTGTCCAGAAGCCACTTCTGCATTGTCTGTGTCCTTAACCTCTCTAGGGTATGTGGGACGCTAGCATCCCACCTGGCCAACATCCAGTGAGATTGCAGAGCGCCAAATTCAAATACAGAAATACTCATTATAAAAATTCAGAAAAGAGACAACTATTTTTCATACGTTTAAAGGTTAACTTCTTGTGAGTCCAACCACGGTGTCAGATTTAAAAAATGCTTTACAGCGAAAGCATACCTTACGGTTATTTGAGAACATTGCCTAGAAGACAAATCATTACAAACAGTAACTAGCCAAGTAGAAGAGTTACACAAGTCAGAAATAGAGAACAAATGAATCACTTACCTTTGAGGATCTTCATATGGTTGCACTCAGAAGACATTAATTTATTCAATAAATGTTCCTTTTGTTCGATAAAGTCTCTCTTTATATCCAAAAACCTCAGCTTTGTTCGCACGTTTTCTTCAGTAATCCACAGGCTCAAACGCAGTCACAACAGGCAGACAGAAAATACAAACTGTATCCATAAAGTTCATAGAAACATGTCAAACGATGTTTATATTCAATCCTCAGGTTGTTTTTAGCCTAAATAATCGATAATAATTAAACCGGACAATAACGTTGTCAATATAAAAGGTAAACCAGAAAGGCACTCTCTCACTCTCTTTGTGACACGGCAGGGTCCACTCATTCCGTCTGCTCTTACTCCCTCATTATTCAGAATAAAAGCCTGAAACAATTTCTAAATGCTGTTGACATCTAGTGGAAGGCATAGGAACTGAAATTTGAGTCCTAGGTCAATGGATACTGTAATGGCATTGAAAAGAAAACTACACACAAAAAAAAATCCTACTTCCTGAATGGATTTTTCTCAGGTTGTCGCCTGCCAAATCAGTTATGTTATACTCACAGACACTATTGTAACAGTTTTGGAAACTTTAGAGTGTTTTCTATCCAAATCTACCAATTATATACATATCCTAACTTCTGGGCCTGAGTAGAAGGCAGTTTAATTTGGGCACGCTTTTCAGCCAAAATTCCAAATGCTGCCCCCTACCCTAGAGTAGTGTTGTGTCTTTGGCTATGCCGAATTTAGTGATATGACATGCTATTCTATAAAATAATTTATCCGTAGTTAATATCAACTGATTGAGCTAATCATGTAAATGTAATTAACTAGAGAGTCGGGCACCACTAAATAATATTTATAGAGCTGTTATCTACCGAATAAGCTCTTAAAGACCTAGTAATATTTTACATCAATAGCAGTCAATATCAATCGTCATCTTAATTCAGTCTCATCTGAAAGTTGTAAATTCTTGGTTATCTGCATGAACCCTGACCAACAATTTGAATCAGCAATACAAAATTGGGTTTAATTATTTATTTACTAACTACCTAACTAATCACACAGAATTACACATACAGTGCCTTGCGAAAGTATTCGGCCCCCTTGAACTTTGCGACCTTTTGCCACATTTCAGGCTTCAAACATAAAGATATAAAACTGTATTTTTTTGTGAAGAATCAACAACAAGTGGGACACAATCATGAAGTGGAACGACATTTATTGGATATTTCAAACTTTTTTAACAAATCAAAAACTGAAAAATTGGGCGTGCAAAATTATTCAGCCCCCTTAAGTTAATACTTTGTAGCGCCACCTTTTGCTGCGATTACAGCTGTAAGTCGCTTGGGGTATGTCTCTATCAGTTTTGCACATCGAGAGACTGACATTTTTTCGCATTCCTCCTTGCAAAACAGCTCGAGCTCAGTGAGGTTGGATGGAGAGCATTTGTGAACAGCAGTTTTCAGTTCTTTTCACAGATTCTCGATTGGATTCAGGTCTGGACTTTGACTTGGCCATTCTAACACCTGGATATGTTTATTTTTGAACCATTCCATTGTAGATTTTGCTTTATGTTTTGGATCATTGTCTTGTTGGAAGACAAATCTCCGTCCCAGTCTCAGGTCTTTTGCAGACTCCATCAGGTTTTCTTCCAGAATGGTCCTGTATTTGGCTCCATCCATCTTCCCATCAATTTTAACCATCTTCCCTGTCCCTGCTGAAGAAAAGCAGGCCCAAACCATGATGCTGCCACCACCATGTTTGACAGTGGGGATGGTGTGTTCAGCTGTGTTGCTTTTACGCCAAACATAACGTTTTGCATTGTTGCCAAAAAGTTCAATTTTGGTTTCATCTGACCAGAGCACCTTCTTCCACATGTTTGGTGTGTCTCCCAGGTGGCTTGTGGCAAACTTTAAACAACACTTTTTATGGATATCTTTAAGAAATGGCTTTCTTCTTGCCACTCTTCCATAAAGGCCAGATTTGTGCAATATACGACTGATTGTTGTCCTATGGACAGAGTCTCCCACCTCAGCTGTAGATCTCTGCAGTTCATCCAGAGTGATCATGGGCCTCTTGGCTGCATCTCTGATCAGTCTTCTCCTTGTATGAGCTGAAAGTTTAGAGGGACGGCCAGGTCTTGGTAGATTTGCAGTGGTCTGATACTCCTTCCATTTCAATATTATCGCTTGCACAGTGCTCCTTGGGATGTTTAAAGCTTGGGAAATCTTTTTGTATCCAAATCAGGCTTTAAACTTCTTCACAACAGTATCTCGGACCTGCCTGGTGTGTTCCTTGTTCTTCATGATGCTCTCTGCGCTTTTAACGGACCTCTGAGACTATCACGGTGCAGGTGCATTTATACGGAGACTTGATTACACACAGGTGGATTGTATTTATCATCATTAGTCATTTCGGTCAACATTGGATCATTCAGAGATCCTCACTGAACTTCTGGAGAGAGTTTGCTGCACTGAAAGTAAAGGGGTTGAATTATTTTGCACGCCCAATTTTTCAGTTTTTGATTTGTTAAAAAAGTTTGAAATATCCAATAAATGTTGTTCCACTTCATGATTGTGTCCCACTTGTTGTTGATTCTTCACAAAAAAATACAGTTTTATATCTTTATGTTTGAAGCCTGAAATGTGGCAAAAGGTCGCAAAGTTCAAGGGGGCCGAATACTTTCGCAAGGCACTGTACACATAATTCAATCATAACTTGATTACAAATTACGTCATAAAGGAAAACTTCCCTAGCGGGCGGAACAGATATGACAGCTTGTTACACAAAGGAAAAGGGCAGGGTTTGAGTGAAAGAGCGGGAAGACTGAGGGACACAGGGAGAATCTGTGCTATCATAAATAGAGTATCTGATGCATTCTAAATTACCGCCCATTTGGAAAAGGAAAATTCAATAAATATTTACTCTGAGCTGCGCTTCGGTAGGTTGGTGGTAGATGGAAGGCTGTGTTGCCAAACCGAGTCCTTTGAAGAATGTCTCTGGTTGTCAATTGAATACATTGTAGTAACGTCTTTGGGTGATAGACGGGATACTCTGTCTGTTCCTTCCTAACCCTCGTTGCATCTGCTGTTGCTAACTCAACGGCTAGGAGGTATCACTTCTGTAGTGAATAAGAGTTCAAAGATCATACCATTCGCAACCAAAGCTCAAGCTGATGTTGGCTTTGTTCTGTAGTTATTATCTGATACATTCTGACATAGGACCGTTGTCCTACATCCTCGGAACAGGAAGTTATATTGTCGTCAAGGGCTTATATAGGAAGGGAGAGGAGTGCGTGTTTGAAAGGTTTTATAGCCCACGTCCCTTCACAGGGGCGGGCCACTGATTGAGCAGCCCTATCTTATGAAAACCCAATCTCTCATTTTATAAGCTAACATCACATTTCATCCCATCATAAATAATTTCATATTCAAACATTTAAATTGAACAACAATTCCATGTAAATCCGATAACTCTGATGTGTAGACTTTCCACTGTAGAGTTTATGTCATCTGATCATTGATGAGAATGTCTCAGATGACAACCGAACTGACATCATATTCATTAAGTACCACCACATATGTTCTATTGCTCGGATTACCAGAATATAGTTCATTTCCCCCCACCTTCTGACGTTCCCAGAATTCCCCCCAGGCCAACGTCATGACAGAAGTTAAGGTCGTTGTCCTGTTCGATGGTGAACCTTCATCCCAGTCTGAGTTTCTGAGTGCTCTGAAGCAGGTTTTCATCAAAGATCTTTCTGTATTTTATGCCGTTCATCTTTCCCTCGATCCGGAATAGTCTGCCAGTACCAGCTGCTGAAAAACATCCTCACAGCATGATGCTGCCACCACCATGCTTCACTGTAGGGATGGTACCAGGTTTCCTCCAGACTTGACGCTTTGCTTTCTGGCCAAATAGTGGTTTTATCAGACCAGAGAATCTTGTTTCTCATGGCCTTAGAGTCCCAAGCGGGCAGTCATGTGCCTTTTACTGAGGAGTGGATTCCGTCTGGCCACTCTACCATAAAAGCCTGATTTGTGGAGTGCTGCAGAGATGGTTGTCCTTCTGGAAGGTTCTCCCATCTCCACAGAAGAACTCTGGAGCTCTGTCAGAGTGACTATTGGGTTCTTGGTAACCTCCCTGACCAAGGCCCTTCTCCTAAGATTGCTCAGTTTGGCCGGGGGCCAGCTCTAGGAAGAGTATTGATGGTTCCAAACTTCTTCCATGTAAAAATGATGGAAGCCACTGTGTTCTAGGGGACCTTCAATGCTGCAGAAATTGTTTGGTAACCTTCCCCAGATCTGTGTCTCAACATAATCCTGTCTTGGAACTGTCTACGGACAATTGGTTTGGTGTTTGCTCTGACATGCACTGTCAAATCAAATCATCAAATCTATTTTTAAAGCCCTTCTTACATCAGCTGATGTCACAAAGTGCTGTACAGAAACCCAGCCTAAAACCCTGAACAGCAAGCAATATAGGTGTAGAAGCACGGTGGCTAGTAAAAACTCCCTAGAAAGGCCAGAACCTAGGAAGAAACCTAGAGAGGAAACAGGCTATGAGGGGTGGCCAGTCCTCTTCTGGCTGTGCCGAGTGAAGATTATAACAGAACATGCCAAGATGTTCAAATGTTCATAGATGACCAGCAGGGTCAAATAATAATAATCACAGTGGTTGTCGAGGGTGCAACAGGTCAGCACCTCAGGAGTAAATGTCCGTTGGCTTTTTATAGCCGATCATTTAGAGTATCTCTACCGCTTCTGCTGTATCTAGAGAGTTGAAAACAGCAGGTCTGGGACAGGTAGCACGTCCGGTGAACAGGTCAGGGTTCCATAGCCGCATGCAGAACAGTTGAACCTGGAGCAGCAGCACGGCCACATGGACTGGGGACAGCAAGGAGTCATCAGGCCAGGTAGTCCTGAGGCATGGTCCTCAGAGAGAAAAAAAGAAAGAAAAATAGAGAGAGAAAGAGAGAGAGAATTAGAGAGAGCATACAACCTCACACAGGACTCCGGATAAGACAGGAGAAATACTCCAGATATAACAGACTGACCCTAGCCCCCGACACATAAACTACTGCAGCGTAAATACTGGAGGCTAAGGCAGGCGGAGTCGGGAGACACTGTGGCCCCGTCCGACGATACCCCTGGACAGGGCCAAACAGGCAGGATATAACCCCACCTACTTTGCTAAAGCACAGCCCCCACACCACTAGAGGGATATCTTCAACCACCAACTTATCATCCTGAGACAAGGCCGAGTATAGCCCACAAAGATCTCCGCCACGGCACAACCCAAGGGGGGGCGCCAACCCAGAGCTGTCAATTGTGGGACCTTTATATAGGCAGGTGTGTGCCTTTCCAAATAATGTCCAATCCATTTTAGAATAAGGCTGTAACGTAACAAAATGTAGAGAAGGAGAAGGGGTCTGAATACTTTCCAAATGCACTGTAAGTAGGTAGAATGAAAGAGGATTAACGTCTTCACAGCCATCTCTCTGAGTTGCGGGTATTCTCTGCTTCTGAACAGCCAGAATGTCGACAGGCGAATCTCATTAAAACAAGTGCGCAGGACTTGGTCTGGACAGCTCCAATAGTTAATCATCAAGAACCAGTGACATGCTTAAGTGCGGGTGAAGGGATTACACATCCACTGCTTTCCCGGGCTTAGATCAGATTGTGAAGGGAAGTAATCCTTGAATTTGAGCAAAGTTTGGCTCAGATGTGACCTCATCAATTTACAAATGTGATCCATGTCTACATAACCCATGTCAGCCAGAATTGAGAATAGGGGGAGGATATCGAAAATTATTCTATCCTCTCGGTCTCTCCAGATGCCCCGTTTTTTTTCTTGAAATCAGCATTTTTATTGTTTGCTGGGAAGTTGTCACTTGCGCATCCCTAGGTAGGTTGATAGGTTGAGCCGTAGTCTCGTCGGTAGACTTACAGATCCCGATATAACAGTCCCATCATAATCCATGTCCCATTATGTAGTCATTCAGAACACATAATATTTCACCTGCATTTGTATTCTGAGGCAACTCTTTAAAACAAAGACATTCTTCATGTAGTGAATATACAGTGGGACAAAAAAGTATTTAGTCAGCCAATTGTGCAAGTTCTCCCACTTAAAAAATGAGAGAGGCCTGTAATTTTCATCATAGGTACACTTCAACTATGACAGACACATTTTTTTTTTATCCTGAAAATCAACATTGTAGGATTTTTTTGTGAATTTATTTGCAAATTATGGTGGAAAATAAGTATTTGGTCAATAACAAAAGTTTATCTCAATACTTTGTTATATACCCTTTGTTGGCAATGACAGAGGTCAAACATTTTCTGTAAGTCTTCACAAGGTTTTCAGAGTATGTATGAAGTCTTCAGTAAACTCTCATTGTCTGGGAAACTATTGTGCATCTTTTTTGTTAGATTGGTTCATCTCTTTTGATAATATTTTTTTAATGGTCTGGTTTATCCTTGGGATATGGATGCTTTGTTTCTAAACGCATTTTCGATGGTGTCGTTGCTGAGGCAAATATGACATAACACACAGACCGGTTTTGGCGGGCAGCTGTTATTTGAAACAAATCCAGAGAGAGAGAGAGCGAGCATGTGTGTGTTTTGGTGTAGCTAGACTTAGTCATGGCAACACAATTATTTTATTGCGGCATGCATAGTTCAGCGCATTATGAAGGTAGGCCTATGGCAAGTATTTATTTGAGTCAGATAGGGCGCAGACCATAAACCCCCCCACCCAAATCATATTCAATACAAATATGCTGCAGTCAGACACGCATTCCTCCACAGACCCGGGGTTTGAGAAAGGCCGGTATAGGCTATGGATCATTTTACTGAGACCAAACCAGGTGCACTTGATATTGCACGCCAAGCAGAAAATCATGGATGAGGGGCATCATTGGGCACACATGAGATATTATAATAAGCAACTCATTTTCAAACCCTGAGCAATATGACATTCAATTGATTACAAATTACATGACCCTCCCCTGGACAAAATAAAACAGATACTAAAACCTCCCCGACTGAAATGAAACCCATTGCCTCCAGATACCTATTATGTAAATGTGGACCTCTCCCTAACACGCTGCAACAATGTATGTACTGTATATCCATCATGAAGAGCAGGGGTTCAAGCCCAAAGGGGGGCACATTCCTTCTCAGAATATATATTGTTTCTCTGTAATACTACTAGCCGCCTATTTTATGAAGTTGGCTTTAGCTAGTCTAGATAGGTTCCCAACCTCATAACTAGATTCCAAGAAGACATTTCAGCCTATCAATCAAGTTAGTTTGACAAGCTGGCTACTCTATCATAGCTGGCATGACTGCTGGCAAGGTTGGTAGACTTTAGAAAAGCAAGCAATAACTAAATGTGCTGAATAAGACTCACATTCCTTTCAATATTTTACCCAGATTTTAGCAGACATGCAGAGAAGCAATATATTGTTTTTATTTTTTCTTTAGTTTCTTTAAAATTAAAGAATCGCCAGTCAGGAGGATACAGAGGCTCAACATGTATACTTAGATATGCAGACATTTTTATGTGATGATTATGGCTCTAGATTGCAGAAAAAAACTGTTTCAGGTGTTTGAAATATGCAAAATTCTCCAATATACGGTTGGATGGCTTAGTACCCCTATGGACCATCCTCGCGTACTTTGTGCCCCCTCAGATTTTTGGTGTGCCTCACGCCCCTGATGAAGAAAATAATGACTAAATTATATAGACCTAACTATTCTCTCTACCTCCCTCTCTCTCTCTCTCTCTCTCTCTCTCTCTCTCTCTCTCTCTCTCTGTGTTTGTTTAGGATTCACCTTGAGGAGAGTACACTGATGCCTACTGGAGTGTTACGTGAGCTTTTTAAGCACTCCAAAAATCTCTCTCTCTCACTTCCATCAGCATCGCTCTGTTGTATTTTATATAATCCTCCATGCTATTCTCTCTCAGTGGGTGTGACTCTCACAGTCAGTGACCTCAGGAAGGTCCCTGTTTCCTTTATTCTATTCCTTATGTATTCCACTAGGGCTTCACTGTATCAGAGCTACTGTAAAACACATAGGAGACTGTCCAGGAGTAATCAAAACATCTTTCCTATTCATTTGGAACAACTTCTTTTTGTTCTGCTGTGTGTGAACCGCTGCTGCACCCAGTACCTGCATCCCAAAATCAGGATAAATAAAGAGTGACTTAGGAAGCCATACAACTGTCAGTTACTGGCCGGAGGTCAATACCTTGGCCCCGTATCCACAACGTGTCTCAGAGTAGGAAACTGCTGAGAATAGAAACATTCTAATCCTACTCTTATGGGTCAAAATAAAAGCTATAGGTGAAGCCTCTTTAGTCATAAGATTCCCACCTAGTCGACGGATACTTTTGGTCATGTAGTGTACAGTATGGACACCTGCTTGTTGAACATTGAGTTGGTCCCAGCGTTGCTGCTATATCACCCTCCACTCTTCTGGGAAGGCTTTCCACAAGATGTTGGAACATTGCTGCAGGGACTTGCTTCCATTTAGCCACAAGCATTAGTGAGGTCGGCCACTGATGTTGAGCGATTAGGCCTGGCTCACAGTTGGCATTCCAATTCATCCCAAAGGTGTTCGATGGAGTTGAGGTCAGGGTTATGTGCTAGCCAGTCAAGGTCTTCCACACTGATCTTGACAAACCATTTCTGTATGGAGCTTGCTTTGTGCATGGGGGTATTGTCATGCTGAAACAGGAAAGGGCCATCCCCAAACTGTTGCCACAAAGTTGGAAGCACAGAATCATCTAGAATGTCATTGTTTTCCCTGTTTTCCTTCACCCAAAACATGAAAAACAGCCCCAGACCATTATTCCTCCTCTACCAAACTTTATAGTTGGCACTATGCATTCGGGCAGGTAGCGTTCTCCTGACATTCACCAAATCCAGATTCGTCTGCCGGACTGCTGCAAAATGGTGAAGTGTGATTCATCACTCCAGAGAATGTGTTTCCACTGCTCCAGAGTCCAATGGCGGCGAGCTTTACACCACTCCAGTCAACGCTTGGCATTGTGCATGGTGATCTTAGGCTTGAGCGTGGCTGCTCGGCCATAGAAACCCATTTCATGAAGCTCCCGATTAACAATTATTGTGCTGACGTTGCTTCCAGAGGCAGTTTGGAATTCGGTAGTGAGTGTTGCAACACCGGACAGACAATTTTTACTTGCTTCAGCACTCAACGGTCCCGTTCTGTGGGCTTGTGTGGCCTACTACTTCGCGGGTGAGCCGTTGTTGCTCCTAGACGTTTCCCCTTCACAATAACAGCACTTACAGTTGACTGAGGCAGCCCTAGCAGGGGAGAAATCTGACTAACTGACTTGTTGGAAAGGTTGCATCCTATGACGGTGCCACATTGAAAGTCACTGAGCTCTTCAGTAAGGCCATTCTACCTGGAATGTCTTAAATCAAAATATATATGGGCAGCATGATGTGACTATAGGCTCTTGATGATTTGAGAAAGTCGCTGTTCTCTCATCAAGTGATCATATTTTCACCCATCAGACTATTCTCAATTTAATCTTGTCTTTACTAATATGTCAAATTAGTTGAGATTCAGAATGCTCCATTATCAAATGGGCAGGAACAGGGGCAGAGGAAAAATGGAGTCCACTTTCCTACGGTTCGTTTTTCAATAATGCAGGTAGGCTACTGTTTCACTCCCTGCATCAACCACTGTTCAAAGTGCATGCAGCCTCTTGCTGTGGGACTTGGGATATTTCGCCCCAAACTCTGTATGCCATGGGCTCTCCAACCCTGTTCATGCAGCTAACCAGTGCTCTGTATGCCATGAGCTCTCCAACCCTGTTCATGCAGGTAACCAGTGCTCTGTATGCCATGAGTTCTCCAACCCTGTTCATGCAGCTAACCAGTGCTCTGTATGCCATGGGCTCTCCAACCCTGTTCATGCAGGTAACCAGTGCTCTGTATGCCATGGGCTCTCCAACCCTGTTCATGCAGCTAACCAGTGCTCTGTATGCCATGGGCTCTCCAACCCTGTTCATGCAGGTAACCAGTGCTCTGTATGCCATGAGCTCTCCAACCCTGTTCATGCAGCTAACCAGTGCTCTGTATGCCATGAGCTCTCCAACCCTGTTCATGCAGCTAACCAGTGCTCTGTATGCCATGAGCTCTCCAACCCTGTTCATGCAGGTAACCAGTGCTCTGTATGCCATGGGCTCTCCAACCCTGTTCATGCAGCTAACCAGTGCTCTGTATGCCATGGGCTCTCCAACCCTGTTCATGCAGCTAACCAGTGCTCTGTATGTCATGGGCTCTCCAACCCTGTTCATGCAGCTAACAAGTGCTTAATTTGGGAAACCAAGTGCAATCTGTTTGGGAACATCAATAGTAACATGTTTTCACTACAAAACATATTTCATTAAACTGTTTGACAGCCCTTCTTTCTACATGCTGGAGAAAGGAATGAAGGAGAGAGAGGAGGAGATGGAAATGCACAAAGAATATATATTCTGTAGCTAAAGGTAATGTGTCAGCCTATTAATTATAGAAATATGCCTTTTTACTAGGCTATACAAAATCAAATACAAATTCTATGTAATTGTAGGTGAACCAACAGCATAGCATAGGCCTATAAGTTCTCCCCCAGACTCACGAATAGAACGTTTGGAGCGTAGCAGGAGGTAACCAGTCCATCAGTATGCATAACAATAGAGTCCACACTCAAAGGTGATTACTAGAATTAGTTTAATTCTGGAGTATAGGCTAGACCAATTATGTACTAAAGACATCTTAAAATCAGTAAAAAAAAATAAAGTCTGTAATAAATCGTAAAAATCCAAATAACTTCACAAGATGCCATCCCTGCCAAAATAAATCAATCTGGTATTATATAATGGCACAATCATTATTTTATTTAAGTTTTTTTGTGGGGCTTGGGCTCATACAGTGCCTTGCGAAAGTATTCGGCCCCCTTGAACTTTGCGACCTTTTGCCACATTTCAGGCTTCAAACATAAAGATATAAAACTGTATTTTTTTGTGAAGAATCAACAACAAGTGGGACACAATCATGAAGTGGAACGACATTTATTGGCTATTTCAAACTTTTTTAACAAATCAAAAACTGAAAAATTGGGCGTGCAAAATTATTCAGCCCCCTTAAGTTAATACTTTGTAGCGCCACCTTTTGCTGCGATTACAGCTGTAAGTCGCTTGGGTTATGTCTCTATCAGTTTTGCACATCGAGAGACTGAACATTTTTTCCCATTCCTCCTTGCAAAACAGCTCGAGCTCAGTGAGGTTGGATGGAGAACATTTGTGAACAGCAGTTTTCAGTTCTTTCCACAGATTCTCGATTGGATTCAGGTCTGGACTTTGACTTGGCCATTCTAACACCTGGATATGTTTATTTTTGAACCATTCCATTGTAGATTTTGCTTTATGTTTTGGATCATTGTCTTGTTGGAAGACAAATCTCTGTCCCAGTCTCAGGTCTTTTGCAGACTCCATCAGGTTTTCTTACAGAATGGTCCTGTATTTGGCTCCATCCATCTTCCCATCAATTTTAACCATCTTCCCTGTCCCTGCTGAAGAAAAGCAGGCCCAAACCATGATGCTGCCACCACCATGTTTGACAGTGGGGATGGTGTGTTCAGCTGTGTTGCTTTTACGCCAAACATAACGTTTTGCATTGTTGCCAAAAAGTTCAATTTTGGTTTCATCTGACCAGAGCACCTTCTTCCACATGTTTGGTGTGTCTCCCAGGTGGCTTGTGGCAAACTTTAAACGACACTTTTTATGGATATCTTTAAGAAATGGCTCTCTTCTTGCCACTCTTCCATAAAGGCCAGATTTGTGCAATTTACGACTGATTGTTGTCCTATGGACAGAGTCTCCCACCTCAGCTGTAGATCTCTGCAGTTCATCCAGAGTGATCATGGGCCTCTTGGCTGCATCTCTGATCAGTCTTCTCCTTGTATGAGCTGAAAGTTTAGAGGGACGGCCAGGTCTTGGTAGATTTGCAGTGGTCTGATACTCCTTCCATGTCAATATTATCGCTTGCACAGTGCTCCTTGGGATGTTTAAAGCTTGGGAAATCTTTTTGTATCCAAATCCGGCTTTAAACTTCTTCACAATAGTATCTCGGACCTGCCTGGTGTGTTCCTTGTTCTTCATGATGCTCTCTGCGCTTTTAACGGACCTCTGAGACTATCACAGTGCAGGTGCATTTATACGGAGACTTGATTACACACAGGTGGATTGTATTTATCCTCATTAGTCATTTAGGTCAACATTGGATCATTCAGAGATCCTCACTGAACTTCTGGAGAGAGTTTGCTGCACTGAAAGTAAAGGGGCTGAATAATTTTGCACACCCAATTTTTCAGTTTTTGATTTGTTAAAAAAGTTTGAAATATCCAATAAATGTCGTTCCACTTCATGATTGTGTCCCACTTGTTGTTGATTCTTCACAAAAAAATACAGTTTTATATCTTTATGTTTGAAGCCTGAAATGTGGCAAAAGGTCGCAAAGTTCAAGGGGGCCGAATACTTTCGCAAGGCACTGTATATAGGCCCCACTTAGTTTCAACTTGTTGTTGAACTTCTTTCTTGAAATTGATCATCACAGTGATGTGAGTTTTAAAATAACAATACTGTTATGATGATAAGTGTTTGATGTGATTTTTGAATACGTGTGCATTGATGCCAGAGTGGTTAAAGGGACAATAGAGCCCTGAGTACCAGGCCATTAGCTATCTGATGGTCGTTAGCGAGTGGGTACTACCAACGCATGTCCAGAATGCATAAGAGGACATTACCGTGACTCAATGGTCACGTGGAATTTGACTGCGGTCATGACTCATGACTGCCAGTGTTGCTGTGTCAACAGTCCTATGTACCTGTATGACAGATTGGTTGTATGACAGAGTGGTTGTATGACAGAGTGGCTGTATGCCAGAGTGGTTGAAGGATGCCATTCCTGCCAGGGCCTCCAGACTCCTGATACCAGTGGTGCCTACTGCCAGTGGTGCCTACTGCCTCGGACTAAAACACATTACCAACTAAACTCAGCAAGAAAAGAAACGTCCCTTTTTCAGGACCCTGTCTTTCAAAGATAAATCGTAAACATCCAAATAACTTCACAGATCTTCATTGTAAAGGGTTTAACTTCTTTGGGGTAGGGGGCAGTATTTTCACGTCCAGATGAAAAGCGTTCCCAGAGTAAACTGCCTGCTACTCAGGCCCAGATGCTAGGATATGCATATTATTAGTAGATTTGGATAGAAAACACTGAAGTTTCTAAAACTGTTTGAATGATGTCTGTGAGTATAACAGAACTCATATGGCAGACAAAAACCTGAGAAAAAATCCAACCAGGAAGTGGGAAATCTGAGGTTTGTAGGTTTTCAAGTCTTAGCCTTTCCAATATACACTGTCTGTGGGGTCATATTGCACTTCCTAAGGCTTCCACTAGATGTCAACAGTCTTTAGAACCTTGTTTCAGGCTTCTACTGTGAGGTGGGAGAGAATGAGAGCTGATTGAGTCATAGGTCTGCCAGAAGGCCATGTGCTCAGTCAGGCGCACGCCCGTGAGAGTTAGTTCCGTTCCCTTTAATTTCTAAAGACAAAGGAATTCTCTGGTTGAAACATTATTGAAGATTTATGATAAAACATCCTAAAGATTGATTATATACATTGTTTGACATGTTTCTACGAACTGTAATATACATTTTTTGACTTTGTCTGAACCTTGTGCCTGCGCATTTGGATTACTGTACTAAACCCTTGAACAAAAAGGAGGTGTTTGGATAGAAATGATGGACTTTATCAAACAAAACTAATATTTATTGTGGAACTGGGATTCCTGGGAGTGCATTCTGATGAAGATCATCAAAGGTAAGTGAATATTTATAATGCTATTTCTGACTTTTGTTGACTCCATAACATGGCGGGTATCTGTATTGCTTGTTTTGGTCTCTGAGCTCTGTACTCAGATTATTCCATGGTGTGCTTTTTCCGTAAAGCATTTTTGAAATCTGACACAGCTGTTGCATTAAGGAGAAGTATATCTTTAATTCCATGCATAACAGTTGTATTTTCATCAATATTTATGATGAGTATTTCTGTAAATTGAAGTGGCTCTCTGCACTTTCACCGGATGTTTTGGAGGCAAAACATAACAACGCGCCAATGTAAACAGAGATTTTTGGATATAAATATGAACTTTATCGAACAAAACATACATGTATTGTGTAACATGAAGTCCTATGAGTGCCATCTGATGAAGATCATCAAAGGTTAGTGATTAATCTCTATTTCTGCTTTTTGTGACTACTCTCTTTGGCTGGAAAAATGGCTGTGTTTTTTTGTGACTAGGTACTGACCTATCATGGTATGCTTTTGTCGTAAAGCCTTTTTGAAATCGGACATTGTGGTGGGATTAACAAGTTTATCTTTAAAATGGTGTATAATACATGTATGTTTGAGGAATTTTAATTATTTAGCTCCCTGCACTTTCACTGGATGTTGGTCAGGTTAGCATCCCACGTACCCTAGAGAGGTTAAACACTGTTTCCCATGCTTGTTCAATGAACCAAGAACAATTAATGAACATGTACAGTACCTGTGGAATGGTCGTTAAGACACTAACAGCTTACAGACGGTAGGCAATAAGGTCATAGTTATGAAAACCTAGGACACTAAACAGGCCTTTCTACTGACTCTGAACAACACCAAAATAATGATTCCCAGGGTCCCTGCTCATCTGTGTGAATGCGCCTCAGGCATGCTGCAAGGAGGCATGAAGACTGCAGATGTGGCCAGGGCAATAAATTGCAATGTCCGTACTGTTAGACACCTAAGACAGCGCTACAGGGAGACAGGATGGACAGCTGATCGTCTTCACAGTGGCAGACCACATGTAACAACACCTGCACAGGATCTGTACATCCGAACATCACACCTGCGGGACAGGTACAGGATGGCAACAACAACTGCCCGAGTTACACCAGGAGCGCACAATCCCTCCATCAGTGCTCAGACTGTCTGCAATAGGCTGAGAGAGGCTGGACTGAGGGCTCGTAGGCCTGTTGTAAGGCAGGTCCTCACCAGACATCACTGGCAACAACGTCGCCTATGGGCACAAACCCACCATCGCTGGACCAGACAGGACTGGCAAAAAGTGCTCTTCACTGACGAGTCGCGGTTTTGATTCACCAAGGGTGATGGTCGGATTTGCGTTTATCGTTGAAGGAATGAGCATTACACCGATGCCTGTACTCTGGAGCGGGAGAGATTTGGAGGTGGAGGGTCTGTCATGGTCTGGGGCGGTGTGTCACAGCATCATCGGACTCAGCTTGTTGTCATTGCAGGCAATCTCAACGCGTGCGTTACAGGGAAGACATCCTCCTCCCTCATGTGGTACCCTTCCTGCAGGCTCATCCTGACATGACCCTCCAGTATGACAATGCCACCAGCCATACTGCTCGTTCTGTGCCTGATTTCCTGCAAGATAGGAATGTCAGTGTTCTGCCATAGCCAGCGAAGCGCCCGGATCTCAATCCCATTGAGCACGTCTGGGACCTGTTGGATCGGAGGGTGAGGGCTAGGGCCATTCCCCCTAGAAATGTCCAGGAAATTTTAGGTGCCTTGGTGGAAGAATGGAGTAACATCTCAGAGCAAGAACTGGCAAATCTGGTGCAGTCCATGAGGAGGAGATGCACAGCAGTAGGTAATGCAGCTGGTGGCCACACCAGATACTGACTGTTACTTTAGATTTTTACCCTCGCTTTGTTCAGGGACACATTATTCCATTTCTGTTAGTCACGTGTCTGTGGAACTTGTTCAGTTTATGTCTCAGTTGTTGAATCTTGTTATGTTCATACAAATATTTACACATGTTCAGTTTGCTGAAAATAAATGCAGTTGACAGTGAGAGGATGTTTCTTTTTTTGCTGAGTTGATAAACCAAAAGCTTCCCTGGCAGCAGATACCCTCACTGCCAAATAAACTAAACCAGCTTGCAGATTGCAGATTTGACTCACAAAGGCTTTTCAACCACAAAGACAATAACACCCACATCTCCCTCCTTGCCACTTCCCCCTCTTACACATCTACCCCACCCCTACCTCCCCATTCCTTTCCAGGTTCCTCTCTCCTCTAGGTCTCTGCCATCCCAGGAACCCCCCACGCTCCCTCCCCCTGCCTGTCCAAGGCTGCCCTCCCCTTCCCCAACCACTTGTCATCACAGAGCAGGAGGTCAACAGACTCTTTAGAAAACAGAACAGCAGGAAGGCTGCTGGCCCAGATAAGGTATCTCCATGCAGCCACACTTAAGCGCTGCACTGACCAGCTCTCCCCGGTTTCCACAGACGTATTCAACCAGTCACTAGCGCAATGCACTGTTCCTGCCTTTTTCAAATCTTCCATCGTTGTCCCAGTCCAGAAGAAACAAAAGATGTCCTGCCAGAACGACTACGGACCTGTAGCACTCCCCTCGCTCATGAAAACCTTTGAGCTCCTGGTACTCTCATCACAAAACCAGCACTCCCTCGACCCACTACAGTTCGCCTACAGAGCCAACAGGTTGTTGGACGACGCTGTCAACTTGGGCCTTTACTACATCCTCAAACACCTCGATAACCCAAAGACATACAGTATACAAGGATATTGGGCTCTGCGTTCAACACCATCATCCCAGAGCTGCTACAAGATAAACTCTCCCAGCTGAACATGTTCAGCTCAATCTGTCAGTTGATCACTGACTTCCTGACCAACAGGACGCAACACGTGTCGCTTGGAAAATCCCTTTCAGACTCTTTATCCCTCAGCACCGGAGCGCCGCAAGGATGTGTGCTCTCACCTCTACTCTACTCACTCAACACCAACGACTGCATCTCCAACATCGCATCTGTCAAACCACTCAAGTTTGCAGATGACATCACTCTGGTTGGTCCATGTACCATGGAGAGTTCGACTGGCTGATTGTCATTAGGGAATTGAATACTACCAGTGCAAGTCCAGAGTGCATAAGAGGACATTACCGTGACTCAATGGTCATGTGGAATTTTACTGCGGTCATGACATGACTGTCAGTGTGGCAGTGTCACTGCAACAGCTCTGTGTACCTGTATGACAGAGTGGTTGTATGACAGAGTGTTTCTTTGACAAAGTGGTTGAAGGATGCCCTCCCTGATAGGGCCTCCAGACACCTGATACTAGTGGTGCCTACTGCCTATGTGTGTCTGGCCTTGCATCCCTTATTTATACAGTCTCTGGTCTGACCTGGGTATTTACACTACAGAAAGCAAGGGCACGTGATGCACACAGATCATGTGGGTTACTCAAATCAAATGTTATTGGTCACATATACATGGTTAGCAGATGTTATTGTGAGTCTAGCGAAATGTTTATGCTTCTAGATCTGACAGTGCAGCAATATCTAACAGGTAATATCTAATTCCACAACAAAACCTAATACACACAATCTAGTAAAGGAATGGGATGAGAATATATAAGTATAAAATATATGGATGAGCAGTGACAGAGTGGCTAAGATGCAATAGATAGTAAAGAATATATAGTGAAGGACACAGTATATACAGTGGGAAAAAAAAGTATTTAGTCAGCCACCAATTGTGAAAGTTCTCCCACTTAAAAAGATGAGAGAGGCCTGTAATTTTCATCATAGGTACACTTCAACTATGACAGACAAAATGAGGGGAAAAATCCAGAAAATCACAATGTAGGATTTTTAATGAATTTATTTGCAAATTATGGTGGAAAATAAGTATTTGGTCACCTACAAACAAGCAAGATTTCTGGCTTTCACAGACCTGTAACTTCTTCTTTAAGAGGCTCCTCTGTCCTCCACTCGTTACCTGTATTAATGGCACCTGTTTGAACTTGTTATCAGTATAAAAGACACCTGTCCACAACCTCAAACAGTCACACTCCAAACTCCACTATGGCCAAGACCAAAGAGCTGTCAAAGGACACCATAAACAAAATTGTAGACCTGCACCAGGCTGGGAAGACTGCATCTGCAATAGGTAAACAGCTTGGTTTGAAGAAATCAACTGTGGGAGCAATTATTAGGAAATGGAAGACATACAAGACCACTGATAATCTCCCTCGATCTGGGGCTCCACGCAAGATCTCACCCCGTGGGGTCAAAATGATCACAAGAACGGTGAGCAAAAATCCCAGAACCACACGGGGGGACCTAGTGAATGACCTGCAGAGAGCTGGGACCAAAGTAACAAAGCCTACCACCAGTAACACACTACGCCGCCAGGGACTCAAATCCTGCAGTGCCAGACGTGTCCCCCTGCTTAAGCCAGTACATGTCCAGGCCCGTCTGAAGTTTGCTAGAGAGCATTTGGATGATCCAGAAGAAGATTGGGAGAATGTCATATGGTCAGATGAAACCAAAATAGCACTTTTTGGTAAAAACTCAACTCGTCGTGTTTGGAGGACAAAGAATGCTGAGTTGCATCTAAATAACACCATACCTACTGTGAAGCATGGGGGTGGAAACATCATGCTTTGGGGCTGTTTTTCTGCAAAGGGACCAGGACGACTGATCCGTGTAAAGGAAAGAATGAATGGGGCCATGTATCATGAGATTTTGAGTGAAAACCTCCTTCCATCAGCAAGGGCATTGAAGATGAAACGTGGCTGGGTCTTCCAGCATGACAATGATCCCAAACACACCGCCCGGGCAACGAAGGAGTGGCTTCGTAAGAAGCATTTCAAGGTCCTGGAGTGGCCTAGCCAGTCTCTAGATCTCAACCCCATGGAACATTTTTGGAGGGAGTTGAAAGTCCGTGTTGCCCAGCAACAGCCCCAAAACATCACTGCTCTAGAGGAGATCTGCATGGAGGAATGGGCCAAAATACCAGCAACAGTGTGTGAAAACCATGTGAAGACTTACAGAAAACATCTTACATCTTACATCTTACATGACATCTGTCATTGCCAACAAAGGGTATATAACAAAGTATTGAGATAAACTTTTGTTATTGACCAAATACTAATTTTCCACCACAATTTGCAGATAAATTCATTAAAAATCCTACAATGTGATTTAATGGATTTTTTTTCTCATTTTGGCTGTCATAGTTGAAGTGTACCTATGATGAAAATTACTGGCCTCTCTCATCTTTTTAAGTGGGAGAACTTGCACAATTGGTGGCTGACTAAATACTTTTTTGCCCCACTGTACATATGAGATGAGTAATGTGAGATATGTAAACATTCTTCAAGTGACATTAATAAAGTGACTAGTGTTCCATTTATTAAAGTGGCCAATGATATCAAATCTGTAGGTAGGCAGCAGCCTCTCTGTGCTAGTGATGGCTGTTTAACAAACTGATGGCCTTGAAATAGAAGCTATTTTTCAACCTCTCTGTCCCAGCTTTGATGTACCTGTACTGACCTCGCCTTCTGGATGGAAGTTTGGTAAACAGGCAGTGGCACGGGTGGTTGTTGTCCTTGATGATCTTTTTGGCCTTCCTGTAACATCGGGTGTTGTAGGTGTCCTGGAGGGCAGGTAGTTTGCCCTTGGTGATGCGTTGTGAAGACCGCACCACCCTTTGGAGAACCCTGTGGTTTTGGCTGGTGCAGTTGCCATACTAGGTGGTGATACAGCCCGACAGGATGCTCTCAATTGTGCACCTGTAAAAGTTAGTGAGGGTTTTCGGTGACAAGCCACATTTTTTCAGCCTCCTGAGGTTGATGAAGCGCTGTTGCGCCTTCTTCACCACACTGTCTCTGTGTGTGGACCATTTCAGTTTGTCGGTGCTATGTATACTGGGGAATTTAAAACTTTCCACCTTTTCCACTGCTGTCCCATCAATGTGGATAGGGGGGTGCTCCCTTCGCTGTTTCCTGAAGTCCACGATCATCTATTTTGTTTTGCTGACATTGAGTGAGAGGTTATTTTACTGACACCACATTCCGAGGGCCCTGACCTCCTCCCTGTAGGCCATCTCGTCGTAGTTGGTAATCAAGCCTACCACTTAGTGTCGTCTGCAAACTTGGTGATTTGAGTTGGAGGCTTGCATGGCCACGCAGTCATGGGAGTACAGGAGAGGGCTGAGAACGCACCATTGTGGGGCTCCAGTGTTGTGGATCAGTGGAGTGGAGATGTTTCCTACCTTCACCACCTGGGGGCGGCCCATCAGGAAGTCCAGGACCCAGTTGCACAGGGCGGGGTCGAGACCCAGGGTCTCAAGCTTAATGAGGAGTTTGGAGGGTACTATGGTGTTGAATGCTGAGCTGTAGTCAACAAACAGCATTCTTACATAGGTGTTCCTCTTGTCCAGATGGGATAGGGTAGTGTGATGTCGATTGCGTTGTCTGTGGACCTACTGGGGTGGTAAGCAAATTGGAGTGGGTCTAGGGGGACAGGTAGGGTGGAGGTGATATGATCCTTGACTCGTCTCTCAAAGCACTTCATGATGACAGAAGTGAGTGCTACGGGGCGGGGCGATAGTCATTTAGTTCAGTTACCTTAGCCACCATTGTTCCTGTTCCGAAGAAAGCTATCTTGAAGCATGTGGGGACAACAGACTGGGATAGGGATTGATTGAATATGTCTGTAAACACACCAGCTAGCTGGTCTGCGCATGCTCTGAGGTCGCAGCTAGGGATGCCTTCTGGGCCGGCAGCCTTGTGAGGGTTAACACGTTTCAATGCTTTACTCATGTTGGCCACGAAGAATGAGAGCCCACAATCTTTGGTAGCGGGCCGTGTCGGTGGCACTTTATTGTCCTCAAAGCGTGCAAACAAGTTTTTTAATTTGTCTGGGAGTGTCACGATCGTCGTCAAGGAAATGACCGGACCAAGGTGCAGCGTGACGCCTGTAAGGCTATACATGCCACTAACAAAGACAACAACTCACAACTGAGAAAAGGAAAAAAAAGGCTGCCTAAGTATGATTCCCAATCAGAGACAACTATAGACAGCTGTCCCTGATTGAGAATCATACCAAAACACAAATCATACCAAAAACAAAGAACCAGAAAGCATAGACTTTCCCACCCGAGTCACACCCTGACCAAACAAACATAGAGAATAAAAGGATCTCTACGGTCAGGATGTGACCGCAACACGTCGATGTCCACGAAAGGGCTGATTTTCTGTGATTGGTTGTAGACCCTGCCACAAGTTGTTGAATTTCGACTCCATTTTCTCTATACTTACGCGTTTCTTGTTTGATTGATTGTTTGATTACTCTCTATATATGATAACATTGTGTTGAGCCTGATTCCAGGGGCCATATGTAGCTTCTCAGAGTAGGAGTCCTGATCTAGGATCAGGTCCCCCCTCTTTATGCAATCTTATTAATTGTGATCTAAAAGCAAAACTGATCTGAAATCTGTACCCCTACTCTCAGACTCTTGATACATATAGCCCCAGATATGTAATATTAAGGGTCTCCGCAGTGCCAAAAAGGAATCCTACAGGGCTCACTGCTCTGCCAAAGAGGAAGACTACAAGAACAACAAGAACAGGGGGGCCAAGAAAAAGCTCCACTCAGGAATGAAGGAACTAACATCAGTACAAAGTCAGCCTAGAGCAGCAGTCCTCCAACAACGGCTGCTTGTCTGTCTGGAAACTAAAATACATGACCAACTACAAACCTAAAGCTCCCCCGGCAGCAGATGACTCACTGACAAATAAACTAAACCAACTTTATTTCAGATTTGACTCACAAAGGCTTTTCAATCACAAAGACAATAGCACCCACATCTCCCTCCTTGCCACTTCCCCCTCTTACACATCTACGCCACCCCTACCTCCCCACTCCGTTTCAGGTTCCTCTCTCCTCTAGCTCTCTGCTATCACAGGACCCCCCACACTCCCTCCCCCAGCGAGTCCAAGGCCGCCCTCCCCTTCCCCAACCACTTGTCATCACAGAGCAGGAGGTCAACAGACTCTTTAGAAAACAGAACAGCAGGAAGGCTGCTGGCCCAGATAAGGTATCTCCATGCAGCCACACTTAAGCGCTGCACTGACCAGCTCTTCCCAGTTTCCACGGATGTATTCAACCAGTCACTAGCGCAATGCACTGTTCCTGCCTTTTTCAAATCTTCCATCGTTGTCCCAGTCCCGAAGAAACAAAAGATGTCCTGCCAGAACGACTACAGACCTGTAGCGCTCCCCTCAATCATCATGATATCCTTTGAGCTCCTGGTACTCTCATCACAAAACCAGCACTCCCTCGACCCACTGCAGTTCGCCTACAGAGCCAACAGGTTTTTGGACGACGCTGTCAACTTAAGCTCTGCGTTCAACACCATCATCCCAGAACTGCTACAAGACAAACTCACACAGCTGAACATGTTCAGCTCCATCAGTCAGGCCAAAGTGTTCAATCTTGGTTTCATTAGACCAGAGAATCTTGTTCTCTGGTCTAATGAAACCAAGATTGAACACTTTGGCCTGACAGATGGTGGTTGTTCTTCCAGAAGGTGGTTGTCCTTCCGGAAGGTTCTCCCATTTCTCTGGTCTAATGAAACCAAGATTGAACACTTTGGCCTGACAGATGGTGGTTCTCCCATTTCCACAGAGGAACTTTGGAGCTCTGTCAGAGTGACCATCAGATTCTTGGTCAACCCCCTGACCAAGGCCCTTCTCCCCTGATTGCTCAGTTTGGCTGGGCATCCAGCTCCAGGAATAGTCTTGGTGGTTCCAAACTTCTTCCATTTAAGAATGATGAAGGCCACTGTGTTCTTGGGGACCTTCAGGTCTGCAGAAATTGTTTGGTACCCTTCCCTAGATATGTGCCTCGACACAATCCTGTCTTGGAGTTCTATTGAGAATTCCTTCGACCTCGTGGCTTGGTTTTATGCTCTGACCTGCACTGTCAACTGTGGGACTATAGCTCTATGCTCACTCTACTTAGTTGTATAAAATGTGCAGTACCAATCAAACGTTTGGACACACCTACTCATTCAATGGTTTTTCTTTATTTGACTATTTTCTACATTGTAGAATAGTGAAGACGTCAAATATCATTGGTCAAATAGCCCTTACACAGTCTGGAGGTGTGTTTTGGGTCATTGTCCTGTTGAAAAACAAATGATTGTCCCACTAAGCACAAACCAGATAGGATGGTATGTCGCTGCAGAATGTTGTAGTAGCCATGCTGGTTAGGTGTGCCTTGAATTCTAAATAAATCCCGGACATGGCCACCAGCAAAGCACCCCCATACCATCACACCACCTCCTCCATGCTTCACGGTGGGAACCACACATTCGGAGATCATTAGTTCAACTATTCTGCACCTCACAAAGACACAGCGGTTGGAACCAAAAATCTTACTTTTGGACTCATGAGCCCAAAGGACCGATTTCCACCAGTTTAATGTCAATTGCTCATGTTTCTTGGCCCAACCAAGTCTCTTCTTCTTATTGGTGTCCTTTCGTAGTGGTTTCTTTGCAGCAATTTGACCATGAAGGACTGATTCACAGTCTCCTCTGAACAGTTCATGTTGAGATGTGTCTGTTACTTGATCTCTGTGAAGCATTTATTTGGGCTGCAATCTGAGGTGCAGTTAACTCTAATGAACGTATCCTCTGCAGCAGAGGTTACTCTGGGTCTTCCTTTCCTGTGGCGGTCCTCATGAGAGCCAGATTCATCATAGCGCTTGATGGTGTTTGCAACTGAACTTGAAGAAACGTTCAAAGCTCTTGAAATGTTCCAGATTGACTGACCTTCTTGTCATAATATGGACTTGGTATTTTACCAAATAGGGCTGTCTTCTGTATACCACCCCTACCTTGTCACAACACAACTGATTGGCTCAAACGCATTAAGAAGGAAATCAATTCCACAAATTTACTTTTAACAAGGCACACCTGTTAATTGAAATGCATTTCAGGTGACTACCTCATGAAGCTGGTTGAGAGAATGCCAAGAGTGTGCAAAGCTGTCATCAGGGCACAGGGTGTGAAGAATCTCAAATATATAATATATTTTGATTTGTTTAACACTTTTTTTGGTTACTACATGATTCCATGTGTTATTTCATAGTTTTGATGTCTTCACTATTATTCAACAATGCATGAAATAGTCAAAATAAAGAAAAACACCTTGACTGAGTAGGTGTCCAAACTTTTGACTGGTACTGTATGTAAACTTTGTGTAAACTCCGCTGTCTGTATTCTCTCTCTAAATGTTGTCTATCACTAGCAGCACCATATCACCAATAATCATTTTTAGTATGTGTAAATGTATTTGGTGAATAAAGTTTATTGCAAACTTTATGATCCGTCGTTTTACTGCTTCTCTCGGTTCTATAAATGAAAACTGACATGGTTTGAAATGCAAACTGATGTTGATTGAGGACCGGTAGCCAACAACGTTAGAAAGGAATGGTCAGAGTCCTCTACCCACCTAGAGTTGAATCATTAGCAGTCGGTGTACCTTCCACAATAGGCCTATTGTCTGTACTTAAACCAGTCATTGTAATACTCTGTGCACCATCACCACAAGGACACAAGGTTTTAGAGAGCCAGAGTAGCTCTGTTACTCCTGTCTCGTTCTATAACGCCACACTGCCTAACTCACTTTTCTCTCCTTTATCCCTCTCAGACCTGTATTTCTCACTTTTCTCTCCTTTATCCCTCTCAGACCTGTATTTCTCACTTTTCTCTCCTTTATCCCTCTCAGACCTGTATTTCTCACTTTTCTCTCCTTTATCCCTCTCAGACCTGTATTTCTCACTTTTCTCTCCTTTATCCCTCTCAGACCTGTATTTCTCACTTTTCTCTCCTTTATCCCTCTCAGACCTGTATTTCTCACTTTTCTCTCCTTTATCCCTATCAGACCTGTATTTCTCACTTTTCTCTCCTTTATCCCTCTCAGACCTGTATTTCTCACTTTTCTCTCCTTTATCCCTATCAGACCTGTATTTCTCACTTTTCTCTCCTTTATCCCTCTCAGACCTGTATTTCTCACTTTTCTCTCCTTTATCCCTCTCAGACCTGTATTTCTCACTTTTCTCTCCTTTATCCCTCTCAGAACTGTATTTCTCACTTTTCTCTCCTTTATCCCTCTCAGACCTGTATTTCTCACTTTTCTCTCCTTTATCCCTATCAGACCTGTATTTCTCACTTTTCTCTCCTTTATCCCTCTCAGACCTGTATTTCTCACTTTTCTCTCCTTTATCCCTCTCAGAACTGTATTTCTCGTCCACGGGATAAAAGGAGAGGGATGGTCATAATGGTGTAATTGAACAGGGGACCTCTCACACACCAAACCAACCATTAGACCAAGAGAAAATCCTTCAGGTCTCAAAGTGACATTTGGGCATAAAACTCTCAGGCACGACTACCTCATCACCCCTACTACAATGGCAACCACAGCCCCTACGCCGGTGCCTCTGACTGTCCTGTGTCGCTGGTACCTGTACGCCATCCACGGCTACTTCTGTGAGGTCATGTTCACCGCCGCCTGGGAGTTTGTGGTCAACCGCGACTGGAAGTTCCCTGGTGTTACCAGTGTGTGGGCTCTGTTCATCTACGGGACCTGCATCCTCATTGTGGAGCACATGTATCTGACCCTCCGAGCTCTCCACTGCCCCCTGCTGCTGCGATGCCTCATCTACACCCTATGGACGTACATCTGGGAGTTCAGTACAGGGCTGTTGTTGACCCAGTTCGGGGCATGTCCCTGGGATTATTCCCATTTTCAGTATAACTTCATGGGGTTGATCACGGCAGAGTACGCCCTGCCATGGTTCTGTGCGTCGTTCATGACGGAGCAACTGGTTATACGCAACACACTGCGGCTAAGGATGGACACAGACGGAACAGAGGACGTCAAGTCAGATGGAGGGGGGAGGAGACAACGGGTTGAACAAGGAGGTACAGAGGTCAATGGTTTCCTGAAAGTGGACTGAGGACTGAGCAAAGAACACTGAGGTCCGGTTTTAAAGACACTGATAACCCTAATAGTGGACTAAAAAGCCTTCTCAAGGGATAATCTCTATTGAAAGTGCTTTTTAGTCCAGGACTAGGCTTAATCTGGGTCCAGAAAACGGTCCCTGAATCGTAACTCTTCCTTCTGGGAAATGTACATTGAATTTTTATTTAACAACATTCAAAGTACTGTAGTTATGTAGCTTCAGGTTGTAATCTGAAGTAAATTCTGTATTGACTATCAAATTTGGATGGTTCCTAAAGCAATGCAATAGCTTCAATTCATTGTCATGTGGCGAATGTTTTTCTAAAGTTAGTGATAGTGTTCTGTATGCACTGCAGTCTGTTTCAAAAGGCAGTTGATTTAGAGTAGTCTACAACTCAGTTAGGTGTACTCTTATAATGTACTGTATGTATTGCACATGCCCTAGCCTGCTATATGAATGATGTCTCAGGTACCTACATTAACTGTGGGCTGTATCTACTGTTCTTCCAAATGAAAGAAATCAGGATTTCTATGTTCAGAACCTTGTCAATGTCTAGAGTTACCCTCCTGTTTATTTGCACTCTAACCCCACTTGTCATTGTATTTGACCTTTATTTAACTAGGCAAGTCAGTTAAGAACAAATTCTTATTTACAATAACAGCCTAGGAACAGTGGGTTAACTGCCTTGTTCAGGGACAGAATGACATATTTTCACCTTTGTCGGCCCGGGGATTTGATCTAGCAACCTTTCAGTTACTGGCCCAACACTATAACCACGAGGCTACCTGCTGAACTTGGTTCAGTTTATCAACCAGCTAATTATTAGATTATCAGGTGCGGTAGACTAGGGTTGGGGTGAAAACCTACAGGAGAGTAGTGCTCTAGGAATTGATAAGATACTGCACCTGAACACTTGATCTGAAGTGTCATATGAATACTGTATTACCACACATCTTTCCCAACATCCAAATCCTGTAGTTGGTGCGAGATTTGGTTCTGGGTTCCTTCAGAGATTATATTGGCACCAACAACAACCATAGGATTTGACAAGACAGCACAAACAGATGTGGGACCTTAGAGATAGAATTGCATTCTGTGTGTGGGACAACCAGGCTACCTCAAGCCACGCGGATTCAAAAGCAGTAGATCAACAATGCAAAGTGATGACGATTATAGTATATATATTTTTTTCAATCGCTTTGGTGCTATTTCCACAAGTATGTGGGGAATTTTCAAAACTCTTCGTACAAAACTCCAAACTGTACTGCACTTGTGAAACTTTTTGTGCATTCATTTTGTTTGAAGACATCTTTCACCACACAACCATTGATCCTAAGATCCCAGTTTACTGTGAAATACCATGAGAACATTGACCTAATCACCAAAACACAACAATGATATCTTCTCAATTTAGTTATTTTAACAACCAGTTAATCAATAGTAAAAAATGCAAAAAATATATGTTTAAAAATTGCCCTTTGAATGTAACATGCTACTGTACTATAAATTACAGTACATTACACTGTTTTCACATTACACTTGCACTACCCATTCAAATGTACTGAACCTCAAATGTCCATCATTTCTATACCATGTGTGATCAAAGGTGTGAAAATGGAAGACATCTTTCATCTTTCACAATCATTGATGCAGAAATGTAATGTATTGTTCAAATATCATTACAGCATACTGTATGTGTATTGTAACCAATTGAAATGTTTAACAGGCATTAGTTTGCATCAAAGGTTGTCTTGAGAATTTGGCCATAGGCTCATACCGACATGGCAGTAAATGTCCTCATTGTTCATGCTCGTGGAGAAAAACATTTTGTCATGGTGAATCCAAGCCTTAGTTCTGGATTTGGTGTCACTGCATCCATGGCCTGAATGAGGCTGGTACGCTCATGGGGATTGCAATCATACATCTTCTACCTGTATTGTAATCATGTATTGTATTTTACAGTATTGAATTGTAATTATAAGTATTATAGTGGTCCTGCACGTGGCTCAGTTCATAAGAGCACGGCACAAGCAACACCAGAGTTGTGGGTTCAATTCCCATTGGGGTCACAGATGAAAATCTTCAGACTCACTGTTGTCACTTTGGATAAAAACGCATGCTATGTAAATTAAATATATTACAGTTACAATGCAATTTTATTTAAGCGGTGTGACCCCCCCCCCATCAAAACGACCCCAGCAACTTCATTCTGGACACACATTTACTGTATAGGGGATGCAGTTGTTACATACATCACATCTCTGATCTTGTTAATATCAGATTTTTATAAACTTACTGTGAAGTCAAATCCTAGTCATCATCATTGTGCGTTATAGTATACAGCATATCATACTTTATGTGTTTCTAGTTTACAGACATACATTGTCATTATGTACAACATCTGTGGTAGACAAAACACTTTCAAATCTATAGGTTTAACAAACTGTTCAGTGATGAGCAATTAAGAGCAGTCGGATTAAGTAATAGGATAATGTATTTTAACAAAAGAGACGAGCATGATATAAAAAGTCATGTGAGCACTGCATTGTGAAACGAAATTACCCGTATATGAGCATGTCTTGCAATGCGTAAATATGTATTTGTAGATGAAACACAGATTGTTTGGTGAAAAAGTGATTGTATCATTCTGTGTGTTGTACTTAGGCAATTCAAAATGAGCTTCTAGTTTTGAAACAACTGCCTTTTTGATTATCTGTTTTGAGTTTTGTTAAACAGTTGTGAAAATGTACCACGTGTTTGTGAAAATGTACCACGTGTTTGTGAAAATGTACCACATGTTTGTGAAAATGTACCACATGTTTGTGAAAATGTACCACATGTTTGTGAAAATGTACCACATGTTTGTGAAAATGTACCACGTGTTTGTGAAAATGTACCACATGTTTGTGAAAATGTACCACATGTTTGTGAAAATGTACCACATGTTTGTGAAAATGTACCACATGTTTGTGAAAATTGCACCAAAGGTATTTATGTTTTTGATTTAAAAATGTATTCAAACATGTAGGCCCTAACTGGTTATTTGAGTCTAATTTACAACTACCGGTATATGTCAGTAGGCCTAGAACATTGGGTGCTGCAAATCTCTTTATACAAGAAATCCATTGCTTTGATGATACAATTATAGTAATGAGAATTTACAAGCCACACAAATGAAATATGCAATGGAAAGTGTGTGTGTGTGTGTGTGTCTGCATGTTTAGTGATGGTGGGGGAGAGGCTGATCTCTCACCACATAAACCTAAGACTTAGTATGCATGTAACAAAGTTATTGTCAGGTGTACTTATTTCCAAACTTTAGTTTTCATGGTTCGACAAAAACAAAAAAATATTATGAATTACTGCGCTGTATTATATCACACATATTAACAGTGTATTGTGTATAGTTTGTGGAATAAATGTATTTATTTGACCATAAAATCTGTTGCTCTTTGGTTTTAGGCTGGGTATCTGTAAAGCACTCAATGACAACTGGTGATTTCAAAATAACTTTATAAAATACATTTGTGAGTTGGGTAAATAACCACTTCGCTTCACTACAGTCTCAGATCAAATCAAATGTATTTGTCACATACACATGGTTAGCAGTTGTTAATGCTAGTGTAGCGAAATGCTTGTGCTTCTAGTTCCGACAATGCAGTAATAACCAACGAGTAATCTAACCTAACAATTCCAAAACTACTGTCTTATACACACAAGTGTGAAGGGATAAAGTATATGTACATAAAGATATATGGAGTCAGTGTGTTGGCAGCAGCCACTCAATGTTAGTGGTGGCTGTTTAACAGTCTGATGGCCTTGAGATATGTTTTTCAGTCTCTCGGTCCCAGCTTTGATGCACCTGTACTGACCTCACCTTCTGGATGATAGCGGGGTCCTTGATGATCTTTATGGCCTTCCTGTGGCATCGGGTGGTGTAGGTGTCTTGGAGGGCAGGTAGTTTGCCCCCGGTGATGCGTTGTGCAGACCTCACTACCCTCTGGAGAGCCTTACGGTTGTGGGCGGAGCAGTTGCCGTACCAGACGGTGATACAGCCCGACAGGATGCTCTCGATTGTGCATCTGTAGAAGTTTGTGAGTGTTTTTGGTGACATGCCAAATTTCTTCAGCCTTCTGAGGTTGAAGAGGCGCTGCTGCGCCTTCTTCACGACGCTGTCTGTGTGGTTGGACCAATTCAGTTTTGTCCGTGATGTGTACCCCGAGGAACTTAAAACTTTGGTTGCCCAGCCCGGGGGTGATACAATCTTCGGCAAAATCATTCGCAAGGAGATTCCTGCAAAAATATTATTTGAAGTTGACTACTGTCCTGTCGATGTGGATAGGGGGGTGCTCCCTCTGCTTTTTCCTGAAGTCCACAATCATCTCCTTTGTTTTGTTGACGTTGAGTGTGAGGTTATTTTCCTGACACCACACTCCGAGGGCCCTCACCTCCTCCCTGTAGGCTGTCTCGTCGTAGTTGGTAATCAAGCCTACCTCTGTAGTGTCGTCTGCAAACTTGATGATTGAGTTGGAGGCGTGCATGGCCACGCAGTCGTGGATGAACAGGGAGTACAGGAGAGGGCTCAGAACGCACCCTTGTGGGGCCCCAGTGTTGAGGATCAGCGGGGTGGAGATGTTGTTACCTACCCTCACCACCTGGGGGCTTCCCGTCAGGAAGTCTAGTACCCAGTTGCACAGGCCGGGGTCGAGTTTGGAGGGTACTATGGTGTTAAATGCTGAGCTGTAGTCGATGAACAACATTCTCACATAGGTATTCCTCTTGTCCAGATGGGTTAGGGCAGTGTGCAGTGTGGTTGCGATTGCGTCGTCTGTGGACCTATCTCCATATAGTAGACAAACCAGTTTATAATCTATATGTTTACCAAACGTTTAAGTGATTAACCATTAAGCACAGTTGTATTAAGTGAAATGTGTTTAAACAAATGAGAAGAGAATCATATGGAAAGTATTGTGAGCATTGCATTGTGAAAGGCAATTACATTATATGAAAGGTATTTCTAGATGAAACACTGATTAGTTTTGGTGAAAAGGTTATTGTGTGATTTAGTGTGTTGTACTTAGTCAATTGAAAATGTGCTTAAAGTTTTGAAAAAAAATCCAGCATTTTTGATGATCTGTTTTGAGTTTTGTACTATGAGTTGTGACATTTTACCACATACTTGTGAAAATAGTACCAAAACGATTAAAAAAAGCTAAGATAGATGTGAAACAGGATAAATGGGAAAGTCATATTTCCTCGGCTCAAATCATGTGGTCATTTAGAAAGTACACAATGCAGTTATCCTACATACAGTATATGATGAACTTTACTATCCAGAGGCGGCACTCCTAGTGGACAGGGACGTTAATGCAGGGAACTTAAATCTATCAGCATGTTAAATGTGCAACCAGAGGGGGAAAAAACTCTAGACCACATTTACTACCCACACAGAGATGCATACAAAGCTCTCCCTCTAGACCACATTTACTCCACACAGAGATGCGTACAAAGCCCTCCCTCCCCCTCCATTTGGCAAATCGGACCAATATTCTATCCTCCCGATTCCTGCTTACAAGCAATAATTAAAGCAGGAAGCACCAGTGACTCGGTTAATAGAAAAGTGGTCAGATGAAGCAGATGCTAAACTACAGGACTGTTTTGCTAGCACAGACTGGAATATGTTCCGTGATTCTTCCGATGGCATTGAGGAGTACACCACATCAGTCACTGACTCCATCAATAAGTGCATCGATGATGTCGTCCTCACAGTGACTGTACGTACATACCCCAACCCAAAGCCATGGATTACAGGCAACATCTACACTGAGCTAAAGGGTAGAGCTTCCGCTTTCAAGGAGTGGGACTCTAACCCGGGAGCTTATAGGAAAACCCTGCTATGCCCTCCGACGAACCATCAAACAGGCGATGCGTCAATACAGAACTAAGATAGAATTGTACTGTACTACATTGGCTGCGACGCTCATTGGATATGGCAGGGCTTGCAAAGTATGACAGACTACAAAGTGAAGCACAGTGACATGAGCCTACCAGATGAGGTAAATTACTTCTATGCTCCCTGTGCCCAAGAACACTAAGGTAACCTGCCTAAATTAATACCGACCCATAGCACTCAAATATGTAGCCATTAAGTGCTTTGAATGGCTGGTCATGGCTCACATCAACACCATTATCCCAGAAACCCTAGACCCACTCCAATTTGCATACAGCCCCAACAGATCCACAGATGATGCAATCACTATTGCACTACACGATGCCCTATCCCACATGGACAAAAGGAACACCTATGTGAGAATGCTATTCATTGACTACAGCTCAGCGTTCAACACCATAGTGCCCTCAAAGCTCATCACTAAGCTAAGGACCCTGGGACTAAACACCTCCCTCTACAACTGGATCCTGGACTTCCTGACGGGCCGCCCCCAGGTGGTAAGGGTAGGTAACAACACATCCGCCACGCTGATCCTTAACACGGGGGCCACTCAGGGGTGCGTGCTCATTTTCCTCCTGTACTCTCTGTTCTCTCATGACAGAACGGACAGACACGACTCCAACACCATCGTTAAGTTTGCCGATGACACAACAGTGGTAGGCCTGATCACCAACAACGACAAGACAGCATATAGGGAGAAAGTCAGAGACCTGGCCGTGTGGTGCCAGAACAACAACCTCTCCCTTAACGTGATCAAGGAGGATGATTGTGAACTACAGGAAAAGGAGGACCGAGCATGCCGCCATTCTCATCGACGGGGCTGTAGTGGAGCAGGTTGAGAGCTTCAAGTTCCTTGGTGTCCACATCACCAACAAACTAACATGGTCCAAGCACACCAAGACAGTCGTGAAGAGGGCACAACAACACCTATTCCCCCTCAAGAGACTGAAAAGATTTGGCATGGGTCCTCAGATCCTCAAAAGTTTGAGAGCATCCTGACTGGTTGCATCACTGCCTGGTATGGCAACTGCTCGGCCTCTGACCGCAAGGCACTAGAGAGGGTAGTGTGTATGGCCCAGTACATCACTGGGGCCAAGCTTCCTGCCATCCAGGACCTCTATACCAGGCGGTGTCAGAAGAAGGCGGTAAAAATGGTCAAAGACTCCAGCCACCCTAGTCATAGACTGTTCTCTTTACATCCACACGGCAAGCGGTACCGGAGCACCAAGTCTAGGTCCACGAGGCTTCTAAACAGCTTCTAGCCCCAAGCCTTAAGACACTGAACATCTAATCAAATGGCTACCCAGACTACTTGCATTGGCCCCCCCATTACTCTGCTGCTACTAACTGTTATTATCTATGCATGAGTCACTTCACTTTATTAACTCTACCCACATGTATATATTACCTCAATTATCTCAACTAACCGGTGCCCCCACACATCAACTCTGTACCGGTTACCCCCTGTATATAGCCTCGCTATTGTTATTTTACTGCTGCTCTTGAATTATTTGTTACTTTATATCTTACATTTTTTTGTATTTTTCTTAAAACGGCATTGTTGGTTAAGGGCTTGTAAGTAAGCCTTTCACTGAAAGGTGAATACCTGAATACCTGTGAATACCTGTTGTATTCGGTGCATGTGACAATAAAATTTGATTTGATTTGACATTTCTCATTCTCGCCCACCTCAAGCTGCACAGTGTTGCAGTGCATTAACGTTGTTCTGCCACACAGTGTCGCTCTTTCACTACAAAATAATGAGATCAGCTGGGTTTTTTTGTCAGAGGCCAGTTGCAGGTTGGGTTTCGGAACACACAGTTTGGGGGCTTCTGGTTTTATTTAGGTCTACAGTGTAGGCCCACTAATTCAATTCCAAAAATAGTTGTAGTTTGGCATCAAAAATGGTTAAAGTTTTAAAAAATCATCCAAAGTAGGCCTAGGCAAAAACTTAAACACTCACACATACATGAGCTAAAGCAAGAGCTCTACACCAGACCAACCAACCCGACCAACAAGAGCAAATGGCTTAAATATCACCTTAAAACTAGATAGGCTACAATAAGCATTTATTTAACATTAAAAAAAAGTAATAAATAGTACAAAACGTAATATTATGTCACTGACATTTCAGAATGGGCGGTGATCTAGGCCTACGTGGGTGAAGTGCGCGCTCTCTAGAACATGAGATTCTCAAACTGGTGGGTAGCCCAGGCCAGGGGCTCCCAAACGCCACGTCTGTTTCAAAGGCCACAAGCACTGTTCATGACACAAACTGTTCACAACTCTCTTGTTGGTGGAGAGAACATTTTGCAGGTTTAAAGTTTATTCCCTGCAATTCTACACATTTTGTCATGGGGCACAGAGAACAATTTGCAGTTGTAAAGCTAATTTTCTTGTAATTCTATACATTTTGCCATGTCTTATGTGTATTCGTGTGATATTTGAGTGACTCGAACATTACGACAACATCTATGGGCGTAAACACGTAGATAAAAACAAACGTTAGCTGACTTGGGGGTAGTTGATCTGGACGTTTCTGACAAGTTATAAAGAGCTCTCTAAGGTCTACAATTTCCACTTGTGCATTCTAATATTACAACTTTCAAAATTGAGTTCCTTAAAGAAAAGAGGAACCACAGGTTGGCAACCACTGTCCTAGGCCTAGACATGGCGGTAGTAATGGTACAAATTAAACAGTGTTTTTTAGGCAAAATAAGAGATGCCTCGGTCTAAGCATGAACATAAATAATCAATATCGCTAACTAATACAGATGCGAGCTCTCATCTGAGCATGAAAAAAGAGGCAACTCAAATTACACGTGACAGCGCGAGATAACAGACAATGGGGAATGCATCAGCGGTACTCTAAAAGGGATGTTAGGCTTGAGCACAAGCAGAAATATCAGTTACCATACATACCACATGTTCAGATGGGCCTTTAAGACAATTTCCTGTTTCACGTCATCTTCATGGAATTTGCTTTCTTCTGTTTTTAAATTGTCAATGACATTACAGCCTTGAAGGGATTTCTTCATCATCTCCTTACACTGCATCCCTCACCTTTTCTGTGTCTGTCAGAAACCCATACTTGTTTGTGTGTGTGTGTTTGTGTGTGTGTGTGTGTGTGTGTGTGTGTGTGTGTGTGTGTGTGTGTGTGTGTGTGTGTGTGTGTTTGTGTGTGTGTTTGTGTGTGTGTTTGTGTGTGCGTTTGTGTGTTTGTGTGTGTGTGTGTGTGTGTGTTTGTGTGTGTGTTTGTGTGTGTGTGTGTGTTTGTGTGTGTGTTTGTGTGTTTGTGTGTTTGTGTGTGTGTGTGTGTGTTTGTGTGTGTGTGTTTTTAAGGTTAATTACTTATCTTGACAGATCCTTTAAGTGCCAGTTGCTGGCCCCTGGGCTCAGTGCTTGGCCCTCAGTTCAGTCACGGCCCTGCCAGTAGAGATATGAGCTCACTTCAATCACAGGTGAGGTGAGAGAGGGTGTGTCCTCTCTGCCCCTGAAGACAGACACACACACACACACACACACACACACACACACGTCAGGCCCCACCCTCTTTCACCTGTACCTTACTTTACCAGCTCTCCTCCAACCACAGTCCAGCTCAAATATGGAAAGGGGGTGTTATCCACCTGTATTAATGGAATCCACTTTCCCAGGAGCTACTGTATTTGTCTTTAAACCTTGTGTGTTTCAGTTATTCTTGGAAAGTTTTCAATTGAATCAAGAATCAAGGAGGAAGCAGCTGCAGCGACACTAGACCTCCCTTTCCACATTACATGTGGTTTATAAAGGCATGAAGATAACGAGGGCAGGACTGGAGGGTGGTATGAGGGCAGGGCTGGAGGGTGGTATGAGGGCAGGGCTGGAGGGTGGTATGAGGGCAGGGCTGGAGGGTGGTATGAGGGCAGGGCTGGAGGGTGGTATGAGGGCAGGGCTGGAGGATGGTATGAGGGCAGGGCTGGAGGATGGTATGAGGGCAGGGCTAGAGGGTGGTATGAGGGCAGGGCTAGAGGGTGGTATGAGGGCAGGGCTGGAGGGTGGTATAAGGGCAGGGCTGGAGGGTGGTATAAGGGCAGGGCTGGAGGGTGGTATGAGGGCAGGGCTGGAGGGTGGTATAAGGGCAGGGCTGGAGGGTGGTATGAGGGCATGGCTGGAGGGTGGTATAAGGGCATGGCTGGAGGGTGGTATAAGGGCAGGGGTGGAGGGTGGTATGAGGGCAGGGCTGGAGGGTGGTATGAGGGCAGAAGTGGTGGGTGGTATGAGGGCAGGGGTGGGGGTGGTATAAGGGCAGGGGTGCAGAGTGGTATGAGGGCAGAGGTGGGGGTGGTATGAGGGCTGGGGTGGGGGTGGTATGAGGGCAGGGGTGAGGGGTGGTATAAGGGCAGGGGTGGGGGGTGGTATGAGGGCAGGGGTGGGGGTGGTATAAGGGCAGGGGTGGGGGGTGGTATGAGGGCAGGGGTGGGGGTGGTATAAGGGCAGGGGTGGGGGGTGGTATGAGGGCAGGGGTGGTATGAGGGCAGGGGTGGGGGTGGTATGAGGGCAGTGTTGGAGGGTGGTATGAGGGCAGGGGTGGGAGTGGTATGAGGGCAGGGTTGGAGGGTGGTATGAGGGCAGGGGTGGGGGGTGGTATGAGGGCAGGGGTGTGGGTGGTATGAGGGCAGGATTGGGGTGGTATGAGGGCAGGGGTGGGGGGTGGTATGAGGGTAGGGGTGGGGGGTGGTATGAGGGCAAGAGTGGGGGGTGGTATGAGGGCAGGGGTGGGGGTGGTATAAGGGCAGGGGTGGGGGTGGTATAAGGGCAGGGGTGGGGGGTGGTATGAGGGCAGGGGTGGGGGTGGTATAAGGGCAGGGGTGGGGGGTGGTATGAGGGCAGGTTGGGGGTGGTATGAGGGCAGGGGTGGAGGGTGGTATAAGGGCAGGGGTGGGGGTGGTATGAGGGCAGGGGTGGGGGTGGTATGAGGGCAGGGGTGGGGATGGTATAAGGGCTGGGGTGGGGGGTGGTATGAGGGCAGGGGTGGAGGTGGTATGAGAACAGGGGTGGGAGTGGTATGAGGGCAGGGGTGCAGGGTGGTATAAGGGCAGGGGTGCAGGGTGGTATGAGGGCAGGGGTGGGAGGTGTGTGAGGTATATACTTTTCTATAGATTTGTTTAAAACTACCAAGAAACACTCTGTGTGACCCTGATTAATCCCACTGCAGTCAAAGAGGAACTGTTTTCTGGTTGGTCTGAGTGACCTTTCTGTTCGAGCATATAGCTCTAGAAAAATAAATAAATGGTACTCTATATACTGCTACCAACGCCTGAAGACGGCAGTGCTAAACCCTAGATTTACCTACTGCAGTCAATTGTTGGGAGCATATTTAGAGGGTGAACTTACCTCCTTCAGTCAATTGTTGGGAGCATATTTAGAGTGTGAACTTACCTACTGCAGTCAATTGTTGGGAGCATATTTAGAGTGTGAACTTACCTACTGCAGTCAATTGTTGGGAGCATATATACAGTGCATTGCGAAAGTATTCGGCCCCCTTGAACTTTGCGACCTTTTACCACATTTCAGGCTTCAAACATAAAGATATAAAACTGTATTTTTTTGTGAAGAATCAACAACAAGTGGGACACAATCATGAAGTGGAACGACATTTATTGGATATTTCAAACTTTTTTAACAAATCAAAAACTGAAAAATTGGGCGTGCAAAATTATTCAGCCCTTTTACTTTCAGTGCAGCAAACTCTCTCCAGAAGTTCAATGAGGATCTCTGAATGATCCAATGTTGACCTAAATGACTAATGATGATAAATACAATCCACCTGTGTGTAATCAAGTCTCCGTATAAATGCACCTGCACTGTGATAGTCTCAGAGGTCCGTTAAAAGCGCAGAGAGCATCATGAAGAACAAGGAACACACCAGACAGGTCCGAGATACTGTTGTGAAGAAGTTTAAAGCCGGATTTGGATACAAAAAGATTTCCCAAGCTTTAAACATCCCAAGGAGCACTGTGCAAGCGATAATATTGAAATGGAAGGAGTATCAGACCACTGCAAATCTACCAAGACCTGGCCGTCCCTCTAAACTTTCAGCTCATACAAGGAGAAGACTGATCAGAGATGCAGCCAAGAGGCCCATGATCACTCTGGATGAACTGCAGAGATCTACAGCTGAGGTGGGAGACTCTGTCCATAGGACAACAATCAGTCGTATATTGCACAAATCTGGCCTTTATGGAAGAGTGGCAAGAAGAAAGCCATTTCTTAAAGATATCCATAAAAAGTGTCGTTTAAAGTTTGCCACAAGCCACCTGGGAGACACACCAAACATGTGGAAGAAGGTGCTCTGGTCAGATGAAACCAAAATTGAACTTTTTGGCAACAATACAAAACGTTATGTTTGGCGTAAAAGCAACACAGCTCATCACCCTGAACACACCATCCCCACTGTCAAACATGGTGGTGGCAGCATCATGGTTTGGGCCTGCTTTTCTTCAGCAGGGACAGGGAAGATGGTTAAAATTGATGGGAAGATGGATGGAGCCAAATACAGGACCATTCTGGAAGAAAACCTGATGGAGTCTGCAAAAGACCTGAGACTGGGACGGAAATTTGTCTTCCAACAAGACAATGATCCAAAACATAAAGCAAAATCTACAATGGAATGGTTCAATAATAAACATATCCAGGTGTTAGAATGGCCAAGTCAAAGTCCAGACCTGAATCCAATCGAGAATCTGTGGAAAGAACTGAAAACTGCTGTTCACAAATGCTCTCCATCCAACCTCACTGAGCTCGAGCTGTTTTGCAAGGAGGAATGGGAAAACATTTCAGTCTCTCGATGTGCAAAACTGATAGAGACATACCCCAAGCGACTTACAGCTGTAATCGCAGCAAAAGGTGGCGCTACAAAGTATTAACTTAAGGGGGCTGAATAATTTTGCACGCCCAATTTTTTCACGCCCAAAAGTTTGAAATATCCAACAAATGTCGTTCCACTTCATGATTGTGTCCCACTTGTTGTTGATTCTTCACAAAAAAATACAGTTTTATATCTTTATGTTTGAAGCCTGAAATGTGGCAAAAGGTCGCAAAGTTCAAGGGGGCCGAATACTTTCGCAAGGCACTGTACATACAGACACCGGTTAGTCAGGCTGATTGAGGTAGTATGTACATGTAGATATGGTTAAAGTGACTATGCATATATGATGAACAGAGAGTAGCAGTAGCGTAAAAGAGGGGTTGGTGGGTGGTGGGTGGGACACAATGCAGACAGCCCGGTTAGCGGCTGTGCGCGAGCACTGGTTGGTCGGCCCAATTGAGGTAGTATGTACATGAATGTATAGTTAAAGTGACTATGCATATATGATACACAGAGAGTAGCAGCGTAAAAAGAGGGGTTGGGGGGGGCACACAATGCAAATATTCCGGGTAGCCATTTGATTACCTGTTCAGGAGTCTTATGGCTTGGGGGTAAAAACTGTTGAGAAGCCTGGGGACTGGGGTGGCTGGGGTCTTTGACAATTTTTAGGGCTTTCCTCTGACACTGCTTGGTGTAGAGGTCCTGGATGGCAGGCAGCATAGCCCCAGTGATGTACGGGGCCGTACGCACTACCCTCTGAAGTGCCTTGCGGTCGGAGGCCGAGCAATTGCTGTACCAGGCAGTGATGCAGTTGGTCAGGATGATCTCGATGTTGCAGCTGTAGAACCTTTTGAGGATCTCAGGACCCATCCCAAATCTTTTTAGTTTCCTGAGGGAGAGTAGGCTTTGTCGTGCCCTCTTCACGACTGTCTTGGTGTGTTTGGACCATGTTAGTTTGTTGGTGATATGGACACCAAGGAACTTGAAGCTCTTAACCCGCTCCACTACACTCCACTTGCCTACTACAGTCAATTGTTGGGAGCATATTTAGAGTGTGAACTTGCCTACTACAGTCAATTGTTGGGAGCATATTTAGAGTGCACAACTTACCTACTGCAGTCAATTGTTGGGAGCATATTTAAAGTGTGCAATTTACCTACTGCAGTGAATTGTTGGGAGCATATTTAGTGTGCAACTTTCTTTTGTTCTTTTAATGCTGTTTTCTTTTGGGTGTGCGCACATTTCAAAGGTTTCTCTTATGAAGTGTTTTGCTACAGCGTGCACTAATGAATACACCCCTGATAATATAATCCATATTCTGTCCTGCATCCGTGCATCCGCCTTTGTGATCGACCTCAACCGATCTCAACCTCAACCAAGCTGTATGTTTACTTGGCAACCCTCATCTGTCGATGCCAAAACAAACATCAGGTTCTGAGTGCTATGTTTGATGTTGGCTGTTGACAGTTTGGAACGGTGGACATTTGGTCTTCCAGGCCGCTCCTCTCGCCACACGCACGCACGCACGCACGCACGCACGCACGCACGCACGCACACACACACACACACACACACACACACACACACACACACACACACACACACACACACACACACACACACACACACACACGTTGTGGCCGTTATGTAAACGGTTGCATGGCGTGTTCTTATCTCTCGCCAAGCTTTGCATAACGAGATGCAGAGCCACAGCGGAGAGTGGATGTTTCCCACGGTGTTTTGCATTGTTGTACACAGACGTGTTTGATGGTAAACAGAGAGTTGTCCTGTGATGCTGAAGATAAGAATTGTAACAATTTCTCCCTCTCTTAAATGTGTTGTCATTATCTTATTCAATTATGCCAAATGAGTAGGAGCTTACAGGTCTCACAATACACCAGTATCTTCTTCAGAAGACGCTGCATATTAGCGTCATGCGTCTATATAGGCTAAATGTGCTGTGAAGGCAACATCATTATCCACCCCAGGCCACAACAGACAAGAGGGCCAAGGTAGGATGTTTAGTAGTGTGTCTCAAGTTTACAGGATGGAGCGTTGTTCTCAATCCCAACCAGCTGTGATATTGTTCTGGTAGTGTTTCAGTGAGCAGGCGCAAACTAATGGTCCTGAAGCTTTTCATGCTTATTGTGGTCAGTTTTTAAATGTATGAAGACATTTCAAGTGAAACTAATCTCAAAGGATAACTTGCCAAACAGTCATGTGTTCCACTGACAACCTTTTCACATTTTATCACACATTTGACTATATTCAAATTCAATTAGCTTTATTTGTAAAGTAAACATCAGTGTTCTAATCCATAAGTGTGTTTGGCGTTTCTCTCTCTCCCCCTCTCTCTCAATTCAATTCAATTCAAGGGGCTTTATTGACATGGGAAACATATGTTAACATTGCCAAAGCAAGTGAAGTAGATAATTGTTACGCACGCCTCTATGAAGAGGGAACGCAACACCCTGCTACAACTAAACTCTCTGTGAAGTGAAAGAGGTGTGGACTGTAGGCGTGAGTAAGGATGACAACAGACAGAATGTGGTACCGTTTACAAGGACTTTATTCCTTTACACGGTAATATGGGGAAAAGGGGCTGGACGGAACCAAAGCAAAGAAAGTAAATCTCAAAGCCCCCTCTCCTATCTTACCTGCCTAACCAATACTTACCTAATTTAGCACCACCTGGTGCCCTAACCAAAATACAGGGGGTGGTCCGCCCAGGTCTTACCTAGTGTGCCTAGACAGTGAATATACTACGGGTATATGTATGCCCGCGGGCCTCTTGCCTAAACACTCCCTAGGTGCCTTCCCCTTCCCCCCTGGGAACAAATGAAACAGGAGAACAAATAATTTCTCAAACAAACTAAGAAACAAAGGACATCAAATAAGCTCTATCTGAGCAACAAACTCACAGAACATACCAACTGCTACCAACAACTAACATAGTCAATTATCCACAGCCATCAGCCTCCTCTCTCAGCAATGACCTCCCTCACATTCAATCTCTCTGCAATGACCTCCCAGCAATGACTCTCTCCTGAACAGAACACTGGCTTTTATATAGCTTCAGAATGAATGTGTAACTGGAGACAGCTTCGTCTTGACGAGTGGGCGGGGTCAGCTCTCCAATTAGCCATGGAGTCGACCAATCAGCTGCTTGAGGGATTTCAGGAAGCCATTTCCTGAAATAAACACATGCAAATACACAAACTACAACACATAAACTGGGGAACGTAACAATAATATACAAAAGTTAAATAAACAATAAAAATGAACAGTAAACATTACACTCACAGGCATTCCAAAATAATAAAGACATTATAAATGTCATATTATCTATATATATATACAGTGTTGTAATGCTGTGCAAATGGTTAAAGTACAAAAGGGAAAATAAATAAACATAAAAATGGGTTGTATTTACAATGGTGTTTGTTCTTCCCTGGTTGCCCTTTTCTTGCGGCAACAGGTCACAAATATTGCTGCTGTGATGGCACACTGTGGTATTTCACCCAATAGATATGGGAGTTTATCAAAATTGGATTTGTTTTTGAATTCTTTGTGGATCTGTGTAATCTGGGGGAAATATGTGTCTCTAATATGGTCATACATTTGGCAGGAGGTTAGGAAGTGCAGCTCAGTTTCCACCTCATTTTGTTGGCAGTGTGCACATAGCCTGTCTTCTCTTGAGAGCCAGGTCTGCCTATGGCAGCCTTTCTCAATAGCAAGGCTCTGCTCACTGAGTCTGTACATAGTCAAAGCTTTCCTTAATTTTGGGTCAGTCACAGTGGTCAGGTATTCTGCCACTGTGTATTCTCTGTTTAGGGGCAAATAGCATTCTAGTTTGCTCTGTCTTTTTGTTAATTCTTTCCAATGTGTCAAGTAATTATCTTTTTGTTTTCTCATGATTTGGTGTGGTCTAATTGTGTTGCTGCCCTGGGGCTTTGTGGGGTCTGTTTGTGTTTGTGAACAGAGTCCCAGGACCAGCTTGCTTAAGGGACTCTTCTCCAGGTTCATCTCTCTATAGGTGATTGCTTTTTTTATGGAAGGTTTGGGAATCACTTCCTTTTAGGTGGTTTTATTTAACAGCTCTTTTCTGGATTTTGATAATTAGCGGGTATCGGCCTAACTATGCTCTGCGTGCATTATCTCTCTCTCTCTCTCCCTCCCTCTTCTTTGTGTTCATCCTCTTAACAGCACGGCTACTTTCGTCTCCAGGTAGCGCACACACACACACACACACACACACACACACACACACACACACACACACACACACACACACACACACTCACACTCACACACACACACACTCACACTCACACTCACACTCACACACTCACACTCACACTCTCTCTCACACACACACACACACACACACACACACACACACACACACACACACACACACACACACACACACACACACACACACCTGCTCCAACCATCGGACCGCAGGAGAAGCAGCAATCACTAATTTTAATAACTGATCTAATTTTCTCTCCTGACAGAAACTATTAATATAATTCACGCTCTGTCAAGTACCTCTGGGGCGGCAGGTAGCCTAGTGGTTTGAGCGTTGGGCCAGTAACCAAAAGGTTGCTGGATTCAATCCCCGAGCTGACAAGGTAAAAATCTGTCGTTCTGCCCCTGAACAAGGCAGTTTACCCACTGTTCCCCGGTAGGCCGTTATTGTAAATAAGAAATTGTTCTTAACCGTTTTTATGATTCTGCGTGAAGTTTGAAGGAAGTTGCTATCTAAGGTTTGTGCAATTTCTAACTAGTGTTAGCTGTTCCCGTAGACTTCTAGTCCTTGCCCTAATGCTAGTTAGCATTGGCTCGTGAAACAACCTGACTCTGGGGAAGTAGATAAAGGGGCTTCATTGTCAAAATCCCAAACTCTCCTATAAGGGTTAAAACAAAACGTTGAATATCGCCTTGGATTTCGAGTGACCTGGCAGGTGTGAATGTCTCTCCTGCTATAGATATCTGTCCTCTGACCTGGCAGGTGTGAATGTCTCTCCTGCTATAGATATATGTCCTCTCCCCTCTGGTTCTTCCATTGTAACTAGGTTTTGGGCAATACTTCTAATGCTTCACCCCCGCCACCCTGCTCTAATGCCAGCCAGATATCAGTCAGTCACCCTGGCCTGTGGCCCTAGTCTGCTTAATGTCTTTGCATGCTCCATTGGGCTCCAAACAGACCAGGCTCAGTACTGGAGCCTAGTCCCAAATGGCACCCTATTCCCTATATAGTGCACTTCTTTTGATCAGAGCCCTGTGGGACCTGGTCAAAAGTAGTGCACTACATAGGGATTAGGGTGTCACTTGGGACGCAGACCTGGAGTCTAGTTCTCACTGCCACTACTTTGAAGTGGGGATCCTTATGCTTAGCCCATTCTGACATCATAGAAAGGTTCTGATAGGAAGTAAGTTCCGAAAACCAGGGCTGTTCTGCCTGTTTGTCCAGGCGAGACAAGGCCATGTGGGATGACTAACTAACACACAGCGAGCTTGATCCTACAAACAGATAACTAACTAACACACAGCAAGCTTGATCCTACAAACAGATAACTAACTAACACACAGCGAGCTTGATCTTACAAACAGATAACTAACTAACACACAGTGAGCTTGATCTTACAAACAGATAACTAACTAACACACAGCGAGCTTGATCCTACAAACAGATAACTAACTAACACACAGCGAGCTTGATCCTACAAACAGAATGCTAACTAACACACAGCGAGCTTGATCGTACAAACAGATAACTAACTAACACACAGCGAGCTTGATCTTACAAACAGATAACTAACTAACACACAGTGAGCTTGATCTTACAAACAGATAACTAACTAACACACAGCGAGCTTGATTCTACAAACAGAATGCTAACTAACACACAGTGAGCTTGATCCTACAACCAGAAAGCTAACTAACACACAGCGAGCTTGATCCTACAAACAGAATGCTAACTAACACACAGTGAGCTTGATCCTACAACCAGAAAGCTAACTAACACACAGTGAGCTTGATCCTACAAACAGATAACTAACTAACACACAGCGAGCTTGATCCTACAAACAGATAACTAACTAACACACAGTGAGCTTGATCCTACAATCAGAAAGCTAACTAACACACAGCGAGCTTGATCCTACAAACAGAAAGCTAACTAACACACAGTGAGCTTGATCCAACAACCAGAAAGCTAACTAACACACAGTGAGCTTTATCCTACAACCAGAAAGCTAACTAACACACAGTGAGCTTGATCCTACAACCAGAAAGCTAACTAACACACAGTGGGCTTGATCCTACAACCAGAAAGCTAACTAACACACAGTGAGTGTCACGCCCTGACCATAGAAAGCTGTTTATTCTCTATGTTGGTTGGGGCGTGATAGTGACTAGGGTGGGCCATCTAGGTGATTTGTTTGTTTATCTTGGCCTGGTACGGTTTCCAATCAGAGACAACTGTTTATCGTTGTCTCTGATTGGAGATCATATTTAGGCAGCCATCTCCTCATTTGTGATTTGTGGGATCTTGTCTACGGAGAGTTGCCTGTGTGGACACCAGTCCAGTACGTCCTGTGCCTCCTCCCCACACTCGCCCTGAGGTGCGTGTCATCAGCCCGGGGCCACCTGTACCGGTCCCACGCATCAGGCCTCCAGTGCGCCTCCACAGTCCAGTAAGTCCTGTGCCTCCTCCCCGCACTCGCCCTGAGGTGCATGTAATCAGCCCGGTGCCACCTGTACCGGTCCCACTCATCAGGCCTACAGTGCGCCTCCACAGTCCAGAGCTTCTGGCGACAGTTCACAGTCCGGAACCTTCTGAGACGGTCTACAGTCCGGAACCTCCCGAGACGGTCGGCAGTCCAGAGCCTCCTGAGACGGTCGGCGGTCCTGAGCCTCCAGTGACGGTCTGCGGTCCAGAGCCTTCAGCAGGGATTCTCAGTCCAGAGCCCGCTGCAATGATCTACGGTCTGGTTCCTCCGGCGACGATCCACGGTCCGGTACCTCCGGCGAAGACCCACGGTCCGGTTCCTCTGGCGAGGATCCACGGTCTGGAGCTCCCGGCGATGATCCCCGCACCAGAGCCGCCATGGAGGAAGACGTATCTCAGAGCGGAGTGGGTACTTCGCCCTGCACCAGGGCCGCCCCCGACGGTAGATGCCCACCCGGACCCTCCCCTATTGAGTCAGGTTTTGCGGTTGGAGTCTGCACCTTTGGGGGGGGGGGGGGGGGGACTCTACGCACGCTGCGCCTTGGTCCAATCATTATGACGATTGTGACAGTGAGCTTGAACCTACAACCAGACATGTTGGAATAGACTTTATTTCCGTCAGTGTGTAAAGAAGTCGGTCGCCTGGAAGGGGAAGATGTATTCAGAGGAATGTAGAGGATTGTTAAAGCTATGGCACTAGCTATGGCTTTGGCACTATGTGGTGTGATCGCTATAATGGAGTTAAGAGCTGCACTTAGGTCACCAATGGAGAATCTGGAAGAACAGTTGTACCTATTTAAAAAACATTTAGTGATCTTTTACCTAACCGTCAACTGAAGCTGACATTACTGCTACAGGCATCTCTTCAGGCATCTCTATCTTGCTCCAGACACCAAAACATCCACTCTACCTCATCACTCCCCTCAAGTATCTCACAATACTCCTCACTCAGTCTATCCTAATGCCTGCAAGGCCTGCAGGCATTCAAAGCCTCCTCATCAGAATCTGCATGTGGAGGTTGGAATCAGGTTTTCATTTTACTGCAGTAACTTTGCAGTGTAACTGCAGTTAGACTGCAGTGTAACTGCAGCCCAACTGCAGTTATTCTACAAAATCTGCGTCCTAAATACCATCATCAACTACAATTACTGCACTTTTACTACAGTTTCATACCTGCAATCTTTCTCTGTAAGGGTAGTGCAAAACCCCAAAGGTGCACCCCCTGGGGTCACGAGGATCGAGTTTGGGAAACGCTGGTGCAACTTGTAGAATTTACTGTACTATGGAAAGCATTAAAGCATTGGGCCTGTGTCAGACGAGGAGAATTACAGTGGGAATGCTGTTTGTGCAGGTGTGTGCCACGTGTATGACGTCTGGTTATGAAAATATGTGAGACATTCAACGCCTTTGCTTTTTTAACCAATTGCTCTCAGATCTGCCATTTTAGAGTCAAGAAAAACATCTTGGTTTCCTCTGTGGGAAAACACGGAGAGGGGCTCTAGTATCCCAGTAGACCGGCTGAGGGCCGCGTGCGTGTATAGTATCCAAGTAGCCCGGCTGAGAGCCGTGTGGTTGTATAGTATCCAAGTAGACCGGCTGAGAGCCGTGTGGGTGTATAGTATCTCAGTAGACCGGCTGAGAGCCGTGTGGGTGTATAGTATCCAAGTAGACCGGCTGAGAGCCGTGTGGGTGTATAGTATCTCAGTAGACCGGCTGAGAGCCGTGTGGTTGTATAGTATCTCAGTAGACCGGCTGAGGGCCGTGTGCGTGTATAGTATCTCAGTAGACTGGCTGAGAGCCGTGTGGGTGTATAGTAAACCGGCTGAGAGCCGTGTGGTTGTATAGTATCCAAGTAGCCCGGCTGAGAGCCGTGTGGTTGTATAGTATCCAAGTAGACCGGCTGAGAGCCGTGTGGGTGTATAGTATCTCAGTAGACCGGCTGAGAGCCGTGTGGGTGTATAGTATCCAAGTAGACCGGCTGAGAGCCGTGTGGGTGTATAGTATCTCAGTAGACCGGCTGAGAGCCGTGTGGATATATAGTATCCCAGTAGACCGGCTGAGGGTCATGTGCTTGTATAGAATCCAAGTAGACCGACTGAGAGCCGTGTGGTTGTATAGTATCCCAGTAGACCAGCTGAGAGCCGTGTGGTTGTATAGAATCCCAGTAGACCGGCTGAGGGTCATGTGCTTGTATAGTATCCCAGTAGACCGGCTGAGGGTCATGTGCTTGTATAGAATCCAAGTAGACCGGCTGAAAGCCGTGTGGTTGTATAGAATCCCAGTAGACGGCTGAGGGTCATGTGCTTGTATAGAATCCCAGTAGACCGGCTGAGGGTCATGTGCGTGTATAGTATCCCAGTAGACCGACTGAGGGTCATGTGCTTGTATAGAATCCCAGTAGACCGGCTGAGGGTCATGTGCTTGTATAGAATCCCAGTAGACCGGCTGAGGGTCATGTGCGTGTATAGTATCCCAGTAGACCGGCTGAGGGTCATGTGCTTGTATAGTATCCCAGTAGACCGGCTGAGGGTCATGTGCTTGTATAGTATCCCAGTAGACCGGCTGAGGGTCATGTGCTTGTATAGTATCCCAGTAGACCGGCTGAGGGTCATGTGCGTGTATAGTATCCCAGTAGACCGGCTGAGGGTCATGTGCTTGTATAGTATTCCAGTAGACCGGCTGAGGGTCATGTGCTTGTATAGTATCCCAGTAGACCGGCTGAGGGTCATGTGCTTGTATAGAATCCCAGTAGAGAAACTGAGTGCCAATGGGAAGAGACTGGGTTTATTTACAGGAAAGTCTGATGTGACAGAAGTGTGATAGAGATGTAGGATACGTCCCAAATAGCATGTGCCACATAGGACTGGTCAAAAGTAGTGTATTATGTAGTGAGTAGGGTGCCATTTGGGATGCAACCCATGTAATTTGATTGGAATAGGGCCAGTGTGGACTAAATGTTATTGGAACCAGGCCAATGTTGAGCTGTCATTCATCAGTTATATCCTAGGGGGAGAAACGGCTCTAGTTATAAAAAAACATCCTCTCATTCCAATCAAAGTCTGATCCAACCCTGTGGGGTTCTAGGGCCTTGTTCAGATTTGTTACAGATATGTCCTTTCCTTTCTCCCTTTTCTTGAAGTAGTCTCTGATCCCATATGGCTCTGGTCTGAAGTAGTGCACTAATTAGGGAAAAGGGTGCCATTTGGGATGCAAGCCTGTGGCTGTCTATAAAGAGGGTGAAATAGTAAAGTAAGAGCATCATTTAAAGGGAGAAAAAGCATCTGTTTCGTGTAACTGATGTTGATGTTGGCTGTGGGGCTCAGCTTGGTTTGTGTAAACAAACTATGGCTGCCAGCTATCCCACTCGCTCTCTCTCATTTTGTGGATACCAGGATATCGATATAAAGGCATGATGATGTGACCAGTGAGATTTGAAATCTGTGAGATTTGTAGTGTTTGTATCAGTGCCAAACCTACATACAGAGAGAGAACATGGCCTAATCCACATCCATCAACTAATCATGATTGGCCCTTCCCACTGTGCTATTTACCCTAACTGGTGACACATCACACTGTGTTCTGATTGGCCCAGATCCAGTCACCAGACAAAGTGGAGAGTTGAGAGCCATTGTGATGTAACACAGGGGAAGTCTACCTGAGGGATCTGCCTCTGACCTCTCTAAGCTCCTTATGTGATGGATGCATTTGGTCTGTAAACACACACACAGTTGAATGAAAGAGCACAGACACACAATAGTTCCTAGCTATAAGGCCTGGCTATAAGGCCTGGTTTTAGGGCCTGGTTATAGGACCTAGCTATAAGGCCTGGCTATAATGCCTGGTTATAGGACCTGGCTATAGGGCCTGGTTATAGGGCCTGGTTATAGGACCTGGTTATAGGGCCTGGCTATAGGGCCTGGCTATAGGGCCTGGCTCTAGGGCCTGGTTATAGGGCCTGGCTATAGGGCCTGGTTATAGGGCCTGGCTATAGGGCCTGGCTATAGGGCCTGGCTATAGGGCCTGGCTATAGGGCCTGGCTATAGGGCCTGGCTATAGGGCCTGGTTATAGGGCCTGGCTGGCCACAGCACCGTAGGAGAACATAATGCGCCCATTGACTCAGTTTCAAGCCCCAACCAGCCAGTCAGAGTTGTGTGTCGGCCAGGGAGTGAGGTTTATTGTAAAAGGTTTTAAAGCGCCAATTAAGGAACATTAGGTGTGAGGGGAAAACTCTTATAGGATGCTTGTTTTTACATCTTTTCTGACAGGAAACATAGGAAAAAGAGCTAAGGGTATAATGAAGCATAACTCATCTCACTTTTTGCACAGTAAGAGAGAGAAAACAGTTCGTTGGAAGCCTTGGTGGAAAAAGCTATCAGGAATCACTCCCAAAAACCAGACTCATGCTTTTTTTCTCCCCCTCACTTTCTCTGTGGTTTGTTGGGTAATGTTTTGATGAGGTAATGTTTTGTTGAGGTAATGACTAGCTCTATAAAAGGTATACCTGCTGGCATTGACAAAACATAGAACAACATACTGTACTGTAAATGCTGGTGTTAACATCATTCAACACACGCGTGTGTGTGTGTGTGTGCGTAAGTCCTGATGTAACACTGAGGTGAGTCAAGTGTGTGACATTAGTCAACGTTGTAGAGAACACTGAGTATGACTTGGTGACACATAGCCACATCAACCCAGAGGTGCCAGATAAAGAGCAAGGACGGACAGACGGACGGACGGGTGGGCGGACGGGCGGACGCAGACCTGCACTTGCTGTTATTAGGATGACTGTGGTATTAGGATGACTGTGGTATTAGGATGACTGTGGTATTAGGATGACTGTGGATGACTGGGAGTTGAAAAGAAAGACAGAGAGAAAGAAAGAAAGAAAGAAAGGAAGGTGTGTGCGTTCACACAGCAGTCTTAATGTCCCAGCCTCCACAGGGTCAGGAAGGTTTTATACTCTGTCTTATCCTCCCTCTCCAGACACACAGACAGTCACAGGACTCTGTCCTTCCCAGAGGATGCCAGGCAGGCGGGCAGACAGTCACAGGACTCTGTCCTTCCCAGAGGATGCCAGGCAGGCAGGAAGACAGTCACAGGACTCTGTCCTTCCCAGAGGATGCCAGGCAGGCAGGAAGACAGTCACAGGACTCTGTCCTTCCCAGAGGATGCCAGGCAGGCAGGCGGGCAGACAGTCACAGGTCTCTGTCCATTCCAGAGGATGCCAGGCAGGCGGGCAGGCAGGCAGACAGTCACAGGACTCTGTCCTTCCCAGAGGATGCCAGGCAGGCAGGCAGGAAGACAGTCACAGGTCTCTGTCCATTCCAGAGGATGCCAGGCATGCGGGCAGGCAGGCAGACAGTCACAGGACTCTGTCCTTCCCAGAGGATGCCAGGCAGGCAGGCAGGAAGACAGTCACAGGACTCTGTCCTTCCCAGAGGATGCCAGGCAGGCGGGCAGACAGTCACAGGACTCTGTCCTTCCCAGAGGATGCCAGGCAGGCAGGAAGACAGTCACAGGACTCTGTCCTTCCCAGAGGATGCCAGGCAGGCAGGAAGACAGTCACAGGACTCTGTCCTTCCCAGAGGATGCCAGCCAGGCAGGCGGGCAGACAGTCACAGGTCTCTGTCCATTCCAGAGGATGCCAGGCAGGCGGGCAGGCAGGCAGACAGTCACAGGACTCTGTCCTTCCCAGAGGATGCCAGGCAGGCAGGCAGGAAGACAGTCACAGGTCTCTGTCCATTCCAGAGGATGCCAGGCATGCGGGCAGGCAGGCAGACAGTCACAGGACTCTGTCCTTCCCAGAGGATGCCAGGCAGGCAGGCAGGAAGACAGTCACAGGACTCTGTCCTTCCCAGAGGATGCCAGGCAGGCAGGCAGACAGTCACAGGACTCTGTCCTTCCCAGAGGATGCCAGGCAGGCAGGCAGACAGTCACAGGACTCTGTCCTTCCCAGAGGATGCCAGGCAGGCAGGAAGACAGTCACAGGACTCTGTCCATCCCAGAGGATGCCAGGCAGGCAGGCAGGAAGACAGTCACAGGACTCTGTCCATCCCAGAGGATGCCAGGCAGGCAGGAAGACAGTCACAGGACTCTGTCCTTCCCAGAGGATGCCAGGCAGGCAGGAAGACAGTCACTGGACTCTGTCCATCCCAGAGGATGCCAGGCAGGCAGGCAGGCAGGAAGACAGTCACAGGACTCTGTCCTTCCCAGAGGATGCCAGGCAGGCAGGAAGACAGTCACAGGACTCTGTCCATCCCAGAGGATGCCAGGCAGGCGGGCAGACAGTCACAGGACTCTGTCCATCCCAGAGGATGCCAGGCAGGCAGGCAGGCAGTCAGGGGACTCTGTCCATCCCAGAGGATGCCAGGCAGGCAGGCAGGCAGACAGTCACAGGACTCTGTCTATCCCAGAGGATGCCAGGCAGGCAGGACAGGGTCTCATTCAGACTATAGATACTCCTAGTGTTATCAGTGTTGTGGATGAAGAACCGGCAGGGGTTGACTCTGTAGCGTTTGGCTTGAAGGCTCCAGTAGACATCACTGTCAAGCAGTGGTAGTTAAGCTGCTGTGCTGAAGGCAATCCCTCCTGGAGTGCCACAGGTCCTGCAGGATTTTGTTCCAACTCGGCACCACACCTGACCAACCGAGCTAATTGATCAGTTCAGTGATTGCCTAAATTCAACACACCTGGTCTTCCAGGTCAGTTAAATCCCCAGCAAAAGGACCAGGGTTGCCGACCCCTGACATGAAGGATGAGGACATCAGTATGTATTCTATGAATTATTGTCACGTTATTATTGGCATGTTAGACTTGATAATATGTATTAACTTACAACACAGACACATAATATATAAGCCAGGCAACACAATGATCACTGTACACCACGCAAACACACTGTACACCACACACACACTGATCCCTGTACACCACGCAAACACACTGTACACCACGCAAACACACTGTACACCACGCAAACACACTGTACACCACACACACACTGATCCCTGTACACCACACACACTGATCCCTGTACACCACGCGAACACACTGTACACCACGCAAACACACTGTACACCACGCAAACACACTGTACACCACGCAAACACACTGTACACCACACACACACTGATCACTGTACACCACGCAAACACACTGTACACCACACACACACTGATCACTGTACACCACACACACACTGATCCCTGTACACCACACACACTGATCACTGTATACCACACACACACACACACACACACACTGATCGCTGTACACCACACACACACTGATCACTGTACACCACACACACACTGATCCCTGTACACCACACACACTGATCACTGTATACCACACACACACACACACACACACACTGATCGCTGTACACCACACACACACTGATCACTGTACACCACACACACACACACTGATCACTGTACACCACACACACACTGATCGCTGTACACCACACACACACTGATCACTGTACACCACACACACACTGATCACTGTACACTACACACACAGATCACTGTATACCACACACACACACACACACACACTGATCACTGTACACCACAAACACACACTGATCGCTGTACACCCCCGGACACATATCGTTGTACACCACACTCAGCGACAGCGATCGCTGTGGGGTGTCCCAGGTTAAGAGGGGTACAGATGGGCTGGGATCTGGCAGTGACGAGCCTGGCAGAGGGAGACACATTCCTATGAAAACCTAAACCTGGCAGGACATTCCTGATGGTCTGGGTGGTCTGATAGTGTTACGGTGGAGGGGCAGAGAGGGACCAACTGTTGTGCGTTCCAAGAGGAGACATCAAAGCAGCCCAGTGGAAAATGACCCGGTAGCCCAGACGGTCCCACCCACAACAACACACACCCCCCCCCCCCCCACACACACACACACACACACACACACACACACACACACACACACACACACACACACACACACACACACACACACACACACACACGTTGACAGACAGACATGCTAACTCACCTAGTGCTCTGTGACTGCACCATTCTCACACATTCTATTCTACAGCTACAGCCCAGAAAACCAGCTTTTCCAGTCATAGAAACACCCTTTCCTTTATCTTGCTAGTGTGTGTGTGTGTGTGTGTACGTGCGTGTGTGTGTGTGTGTGTGTGTGGGTGTGTGTGTGTGTGTGTGCGTGTGTGGAACTTCTCCTTGGATCTGGAATGATCCCTCTGGTGTGTCTGCGTTTCGTGGGTCTCCCTCTGTCCGTCTGTGTGTGGGGGCTCTACTTCTGCAGGCACTCTTCAAAAGGACAAACCAAAGATCTTCTCTGAATCTCTCTGAGGCCAAAACGAATACTTTCTTAACCATCCCTACACAGGCCTTCAAAGAGCTTCTTCCTCTGGAGGGGTTGAATCCGAGGCAACAGTCAAGCAATGATGCATTAGGTAAGGGTCATTCACTGAGTGTGTCCAGTCCCACCAGGGGGCAGTAGAAGTTCCCAGAGGAGAGGACAGTTGTAGGTGATCTGGTCTGGTGACTGCAGGATGGTCACTCTCCCCTCACAAAATGCACCTCAGCTAACACAACACACAGCTAACACACCTCAGCTACTTCTCACATCCTATAAACCTTTCTATATTCACTACATCCTTATGGCTGTCTCACTTCTTTCACTATTCCTACCACACACACACACACACACACACACACACACACACACACACACACACACACACACACACACACACACACACACAAAAAAAAGACCCTGGGTCAACAGGGTCTTTCACAAGTAATTTAGTCTCCCAGTATTGTAGTATTGTAGTAAGGGATACAGGAATAAGACTGGGCTGTATATCTCTTGCGTTTATGTCACAGGTGTGACTAATTGCCTGCGCTGTCAACCAAGAGCTCCCATTGGCTAATTGATGATCATCTGACTTCTGTTGTGTGTATTTAAACCCCTGTTTATTTTGTGTTCTAGGCAGCCACACTCATTGAGTGTTTCATGGTGGATTACCGGTGGTAGACAGCATGTTGGTGAGACACATGGTAACTAATGAGCTGTTTGAGCTGAACTGTGAAAGGCAATGGACGCCTGCCTCCTGGGCTGCACCACTTCCTGTCTTTTGTGTTTGGTATTTATTATTTTTAATTTGCGTTGACTAAAGAAATTTGACTCTAACTTCTTAGATGTTACCAACTAAGCTGTGTCCTATTAAATAATTAGTTTTAAACTGTTGTCTGCCTTTAGTTCACTTTGTCCAGTCAACCCAGATCTAAAGAACCTTATACATGTTCCACCATTTGACATATGTGGTGTTTGTAGGAGTGTGTGTCGGTTCCTATGGGGGTGTAAAGTGAACTATACGTGGTGTTTCTTGACATAGAACATCAAATGGATTTAAAGTGGTGAAGTCCAGCCAGAACGGTTAATTTCTCAACAGTTGTGTGCCGTGAAAGTGTTTAAAATCCACTGTGGTTAAGGTGGGTGGTGGGGAGGAATCTGATTGTGTTAGTATGTCTGACCAAGCTGGGAAGACAATCTTTCCATTGGGGAGTTGCAATCAGTCCCTGGATATGGTACAGAGTGTAGTGTCTTTATACACAGTATGTGTATCATATGGTGAAATGAGCAGCAGAAAAGCATTCTGGGGAGAGAAAGCTGCAGGAGTTCCATGATTCAGGTTCTACAGCTGGGGTGTGGGTTTGGCTTTCCTCAACATTAATGACAGAGAGACAGGGAATCTGTATTATTAGGAGTTAATGGGCCAAACCAAACAAGTGTTTGGGTCCAAGAAAAGTGTTTATAGATAATGAACCATGACAAAGAGGGAAAGGAGAGAAATCACACAAGCCTGAACCATTTAAGTAACAAGTCTAAGTGATAAAATGTGACCGATGCCCTAGTTTGAACAGTTCACTGCAGCAGACCTCGTAGCCAAACTGACTGCTAATGAACTTGATTAGCATCCATGAGCGGTTGGTGGTGAATGGGCTCTTTCATTCTACCACTCTTTCTCCCCTTGCCAAGACAGAGAGAGCCCCTGGATAGCTGGGGAAATGTCAGCAGGGGGTTTTCTCTCTCGCCTTTTCTCTCCCTCTTTCTCTCTCCTTCCTTTTCTCTCTCACTCATGGGTGAAAAGAAAACACTGATTTGTGTCATTCCTGTTTATTATTCTGTGGGACTCTGTGGCTAAATGACGATGGCAAATCAGATATGGAGAGAAGCCTATTATATTTTTTTGCTTCTCTGTGTGTGTCCGTGTGTGTGCCCATTTCTGGGCGTCTCTTTGTGTGTGTGTGTTTGGCTCGTGTTGTGACCCAGAGACAAACTACCTCAGAGGGGTGTGTGTGTGTGAAGTTAAACTAAAGGATATACAGCAGATGCTTCTCTAGCCCAGTCTCACTTCCTTTCAGAGTGTTGTCATGTCTGTCTACTTCTTCTTTCCCTTCCTCTTTTCTCTACAGTGAAGAAGGCTGTTGTTGTGGAGGGAGAGACGGACGGTCAGGTGGCTAGGAGGAGTCAAGGATGTTAGCCAGGCCGTTCACACTGTTTGGACACAGTACATGGCAGCCTATTTTGTCTGTCTGTCCATATGTCTGTCTGACTGTCTGTTTCTATTTGATTAGAATTTGGTTACTAGACCAAATTTGGCCCCAACACGCACAGGCAGAGTGGAATAAGTTCATCAGTTTCAATACAAACACATGGTTGTGGGATCTGTATCTGTGGTCACATCTCTCAGTATCAGGGATGGGGGACTTTTCTTAGTTTTATTTAATTAACCAAAACAGTGAAAGCGTTGCAGAAGTGAAAGCATTAAATCGACAATATTTGTCTCCACTGTTTGTCTGCCTGACTGGCTGTCTCTGTCTGTCTGTCTCCAATGACTGTCTGTCTGCCTTCCTCTCTGTCTCCACTGTCTGTCACGTCTGTCTGTCTGTCTGTCTGTCTATCTGTCTGTCTGTATGTCTCCAGTTTCTGCATGTCTGTCTGTCTGTCTGTCTGTCTGTCTGTCTGTCTGTCTGTCTGTCTGTCTGTCTGTCTGTCTGTCTGTCTGTCTCCAGTGTCTGTCTGTCTGTCTCCAGTGTCTGTATGTCTGTCTCCAGTGTCTGTATGTCTATCTCCACTGCCTGTCTGTATTTGACCCATGTATGCATATGCCAGATGTTGCCTGGCTACCTAATCCTCAGATTCTGTTTCCTTTTCTTCATCCCTCTCTGCTTCTATCTTTTCCAGGACCTTCCAGGACCTATCAGATTGAAAACTTGTCCTACGACATCACCCCTTTCTCTTTCTGTACCCCTCTACTATTTCTCATTTCATCAAAGACAAAGGCCTCTTCAGAGTTTTGTGTTTAAATATCAGCTGGTGTCTGGCCTCCACCTCTCCCCATATTAGTGGCTCCTACAGTAGGGGATATGAGTGAGAGCTCCATACCACAAGATCTCACTGTCCATACAGTACAATATGTATGAAAGGGATAGGTGTCTACTCAGACTGATAAACGTAGATGAAGGACATCATTGATTTACATGTAGTGTAAACAGGTACTGCCACACTCAGCTACAGGATATGATGAGGGATGGCACTGTTAGCAAATATACCATACATCACCAAATCATTTACCATCCACCATGAGGTTGGAGAGCCCCTCAAACAGCCAGAAGATCATATCGCCAAATAATTTACCATCCACCATGAGGTTGGAGAGCCCCTCAAACAGCCAGAAGATCATAAGATGAAAGAACACACTGGAATGTCCTGAACCACTGTGTTGACTTTTGTACCGGTCAATTTAACTACAGGGATTAGGTTCTAATATAGATCAGGTTCTGTATCTCGTGGAAAGAAGGACTGACCTCATGTGTTATGTTATATCCATTCAATAATAATTCCTCCCATATAGGACACCTCTGGCAGCCCTCAAACCCTTTTATTTTCCTCCTCACTAGTCGCTATCAACATCTGGACGGCATATGAACGCATCAGGCTTATGACGGTAAAGAGTATAGATGTGGGGGAAGAGAGTCCATAGTATAGCCAGGGTACTGTACTGTAGATGTTGTTTAGCAGTGTTTCCATTATAGAACTACAAAGTGTTTCAACCTGCTCAGAAGCAGCAGATGGCTTTTATTAGTGTGAAAGGGACTTGGGCTGGGCAGCTTTTAGTGTAGAGTGATATATTACTACGTCTTCAATCTCAGTTTATTTTGGAGGGGGACTGTGAAGAAACTGTCCCTCCACTTCCTGTCTCTCTTCTCACTTCCTTTATGGCCTATTTCCAGTTCCACCACATCGTTCTAGAACCTCCATCTCCATAGTGATGACAGTGTGTGTGTGTGTGTGTGTGTGTGTCTTTGAAAGAGCTGTGCAGGCCATGAAAGGATTATCTGTGATGTCTGCGGTCTTCCTCTCTCCATCCCACTGTGTCCCAGCCAGCCAGGCAGGAAGCTGCTGGTATCTCCTCTCTTCCTCCTGGAGCCACAGATCTTCCCATCCATCCATTCAACTCCACTATTTTATTTTCTTTCCTCCAGGTGTGTGAGCGTGTGTGTGTGCGTGCGCCTGTATGTATGTATGTATGCTAGTGTGTGTACGTGTGTGTGTGTGTGAGTATGAGTCCAGCTCCAGCTATAGCTGTGCAGCATTGACCCACTTTTATGAGAACTCAATAGAGAGTGGTTGTGCAAAACAGCTTCCCGCTACAGATTTAAGCCAGAAACACAGGTCTGGGACCAGGCCCTGCCAGATAGTGTCATAATATAAGATCTTTGGTGCAGGGATGTAGGAACCAGAGAATGAAACAGCTAACCTGGGATACACACAGCTAACCAGGGACTGACCCAGCTAATCAGGGACTGACCCAGCTAATCAGGGACTGACCCAGCTAACCAGGGACTGACACAGCTAACCAGGGACTGACACAGCTAACCTGGGACTGACAGACTGACACAGCTAACCTTGGGCTGACACAACTAACCAGGGACTAACACAGCTAACCAGAGAGTGACACAGCTAACCAGGTAATGACACAGCTAACTAGATACTGACAAAGCTAATCAGATGCTGCCGCAAGTAACCTGGGACTGACCCAGCTAATCAGGGTTTGACACAGCTAAACATGGACTGACACAGCTAACCAGTGACTGACACAGCTAACCAGTGACTGACACCGCTAACCTGGGACTGACAGACTGACACAGCTAACCTGGGTCTGACACAGCTAACCTGGGACTGACAGACTGACACAGCTAACCTGGGGCTGACACAACTAGGGACTGACACAGCTAACCAGGGACTGATACAGCTAACCAGATACAGACACAGCTAACCAGATACGGACAAAGCTAACCAGGTAATGACACAGCTAACCAGGGACTGACAAAGCTAATCATATACTGACGCAAGTAACCAGGGGCTGACACAGCTAACAAGGGACTGACACAGCTAATCAGGAAGCGACACAGCTAACCAGGGACTGACACAGCTAACCAAATACTGACACTGCTAACCAGATACTGACACTGCTAACCAGAAACTGACACTGCTAACCAGGGACTGACACTGCTAACCAGAAACTGACACTGCTAACCAGGGACTGACACAGCTAACCAGAGACTCACACAGCTAACCATGCAATGATACAGCTGACCAGAGAGTAACACAGCTAACCAGATACTGACACAGCCAACCAGAGACTGACATAGCTAACCAGGAAGTGACATAGCTAACCACTGACACAGCTCAGTTCAGAAGTAGTGTACAGTATGTACCAGATGAGGTTAGTGGGAGGGTGTATAGGAGGACAGGTTCATTGTAATGGCTGGAATGGAATCAATGGAACAATATCAAACACATCAAACATATGGAAATCATGTTTCACTCCGTTCCATTAATTCCATTCCAGCCATTACAATGAGCCTGTCCTCCTATACCTCCTCCCACTAGCCTTCTCTGGTATGTACAGTCGTGGCCAAAAGTTTTGAGCATGACACAAATATTAATTTTCACAAAGTTACAAGCATTTCATAAGTGTCAAAGGATTTTATTGACAATTACATGAAGTTGATGCAAAGAGTCAATGTTTGCAGTGTTGACCCTTCTTTTTCAAGACCACTGCAATCCGCCCTGGCATGCAGTCAATTAACTTCTGGGCCACATCCTGACTGATGGCAGCCCATTCTTGCATAATCAATGCTTGGAGTTTGTCAGAATTTGTGGGTTTTTGTTTGTCCACACGCCTCTTGAGGATTGACCACAAGTTCTCAATGGGATTAAGGTCTGGAGAGTTTCCTGGCCATGGACCCAAAATATCTATGTTTTGTTCTCCGAGCCACTTAGTTATCACTTTTGCCTTATGGCAAGGTGCTCCATCATGCTGGAAAAGGCATTGTTCATCACCAAACTGTCCCTGGATGGTTGGGAGAAGTTGCTCCCGGAGGATGTGTTGGTACCATTCTTTATTCATGGCGGTGTTCTTAGGCAAAATTGTGAGGGAGCCCACTCCTTTGGCTGAGAAGCAACCCCACACATGAATGGTCTCAGGATGCTTTACTGTTGGCATGACACATGAATGATGGTAGCGCTCACCTTGTCTTCTTCAGACAAGCTTTTTTTCCGGATGCCCCAAACAATCGGAAAGGGCATTCATCAGAGAAAATGACTTTACTCCAGTCCTCAGCAGTCCAATCCCTGTACCTTTGGCAGAATATCAGTCTGTCCCTGATGTTTTTCCTGGAGAAAAGTGGCTTCTTTGCTGCCCTTCTTGACACCAGGCCATCCTCTTGACACCAGGCCATCCTCCAAAAGTCTTCGCCTCACTGTGCGTGCAGATGCACTCACACCTGCCTGCTGCCATTCCTGAGCAAGCTCTGTACTGGTGGTGCCCCGATCCCGCAGCTGAATCAACTTTAGGAGACGTTCCTGGCTCTTGCTGTACTTTCTTGGGCGCCCTGAAGCCTTCTTCACAACAATTGAACCGCTCTCCTTGATGTTCTTGATGATCTGATAAATGGTTGATTTCGGTGCAATCTTACCGGCAGCAATATCCTTGCCTGTGAAGCCCTTTTTGTGCAAAGCAATGATGACGGCACGTGTTTCCTTGCAGGTAACCATGATTGACAGGGGAAGAACAATGACTCCAAGCACCACCCTCTTTTTGAAGCTTCCAGTCTGTTATTCAAACTCAATCAGCATGACAGAGTGATCTCCAGCCTTGTCCTCGTCAACACTCGCACCTGTGTTAACGAGAGAATCACTGACATTATGTCAGCTGGTCCTTTTGTGGCAGGGCTGAAATGCAGTGGAAATGTTTTTGGGGGATTCAGTTCATTTGCATGGCAAAGAGGGACTTTGCAATTAATTGAAATTCATCTGATCACTCTTCATAACATTCTTGAGAATATGCAAATTGCCATCATACAAACTGAGGCAGCAGACTTAGTGGAAATGTATATTTGTGTCATTCTCAAAACTTTTGGCCACGACTGTAAAGTACATCCAGTTACTTGCAGGTGTAGTGTACAAAAAAGTGAAGTCATGAAAGAAAGATGGATGCCTGCACCCATTCAACACCCATTCAACACCCATTCAATAGTGTGTGTGTTCTGGGTCGGGTGTATATCGCAGCCAGCCCTATTTGCCACTGCACTGAGAGAGAGTGAGAACCCTCCTAGCCAGTCTTTCTCCTCTCCTCCCTGAGGCATTTAAAATTATATTTATGGCAACCAGGAATATTAATATGCATGAAAGGGTGGGAAAATCTGATTTGAAAAATTACAAGATGTTTTCTATTGGGCTCTTTAACACAGAGTTTTAATTGTGCTGACCTGAGCTCTCCAACCCCCCTAACCCTAGCTTCCACCACTATCAGAACATTCTCCATCCAGTTGGCAGGCTGGCTCTTCCAGCTCTCTGGATCTTGGGTACAGAGCTACATCATGGAGAAGCTGCATCACCAGTTACCACAATCTGTCTGCGTGTGTCGAGTAGTTTTCTGTCGGCCGGTCAGAGTAATGAGCAGCTCTCTTCACTGCGCCAGGTTTAACCAGGTTGATGGCGCTATTCCAGCTTCAGTCATTAACACACACACGGCTGTCAGCTTCAGTCATTAACTTCTTTGGGACTGGGGGGGTGGGCAGAATTGAGTAGCTTGGATGAATAAGGTGCCCAGAGTAAACTGCCTGCTACCCAGGCCCAGTTGCTAATATATGCATATTATTAGTAGATTTGGATAGAAAACACGGACGTTTCTAAAACTGTTTGAATGATGTCTCTGAGTATAACAAAACTCATATGGCCATCAAAAACCAGAGAAAAAATCCAACCAGGAAGTGGGAAATCTGAGGTTTGTATTTTTTCAAGTCATTGCCTAACGAATATACAGTGTCTGTGGGGTCATATTGCACTTCCAAAGGCTTCCGCTAGATGTCAACAGTCTTTAGAACCTTGTTTGATGCTTCTACTGTGAAGGAGGGGGGAATGGGAGCTGAATGAGTCAGAGGTCTGCCAGAGTGGCATGAGCTGACCACGCACGCTCATGTGAGAGGTAGCTGCGTTCCATTGCATTTCTACAGACAAAGGAATTCTCCGGTTGGAACATTATTGAAGATTTATGTTAAAAACACCCTAAAGATTGATTCTATACTTCGTTTGGCATGTTTCTACGGACTGTAATATGGCTTTTTGTCTGAACTTTCACCTGGACTTGCCCTCGCTTCGTGAGTTTGGATTGTGTACTAAAAAGGAGGTATTTGGACATAAATGATGGACTTTATCGAACAAATCAAACATTTATTGTGGGACTCCTGGGAGTGCATTATGATGAAGATCATCGAAGTTAAGTGAATATTTATAATTCTATTTCTGACTTTGTTGACTCCACAACATGGCGGATATATGTATGGCTTGCTTTGTTGTCTGAGCGCTTTACTCAGATTTTTGCATGGTGTGCTTTTTTGGTAAAGCTTTTTGAAATCTGACACAGCAGTTGCATTAAGGAGAAGTGCATCTAAAATTCCATGCATAACACTTGTATCCTTTAGCAATGTTTATTATGAGTATTTCTGTAAATTGATGTGGCTCTCTGCAAAATCACTGGATGTTTTGGAACTACTGAACGTAACATGCCAAAGTAAATTGAGATTTTTGGATATAAATATGAACTTTATCGAACAAAACATACATGTATTGTGTAACATGAAGTCCTATGAGTGTCATCTGATGAAGATCATCAAAGGTTAGTGATTATTTTTATCTATATTTCTGCTTTTTGTGACTCCTCTCTTTGGCTGGAAAAATGGCTGTGTTTTTTTGTGACAATGTACTGACCTAATGTAAGGGTTTTCCTCCTCTTCATCTGAAGAGGAGAGGCGAGAAGGATCGGAGGACCAATATGCGGCGTGGTAAGTGTCCATGGTTCTTTTAATAAGAAAATCTCAACATGAACACAACTGATACAAAAACAATAAGCGTGAAACGAACGAAAACTGAAACAGTACCGTGTGGTGAAAAACACAGACACGGAAACAAACACCCACAAACAAACAGTGAAACCCAGGTTACCTAAGTATGATTCTCAATCAGAGACAACTAATGACACCTGCCTCTGATTGAGAACCATACTAGGCCGAAACATAGAGATCCCCAAATCATAGAAAAACAAACAGACTGCCCACCCCAACTCACGCCGTGACCATACTAAATAATGACAAAACAAAGGAAATAAAGGTCAGAACGTGACACCTAACATAATCGTTTGGTGTGCTTTCGTCGTAAAGCCTTTTTGAAACCGGACACTGTGGCTGGATTTACAACAAGTTTATCTTTAAAATGATGTGAAATACTTGTATGTTTGAGGAATTTTAATTATGGGATTTCTGTTGTTTTGAATTTGGCGCCCTGCACTTTCACTGGCTGTTGTTGAATATCCCAGAGAGATTAACACACACACGGCTGCCAGCTTCAGTCATTAACACACACTCGGCTGCCAGCTTCAGTCATTAACACACACACGGCTGCCAGCTTCAGTCATTAACACACACACGGCTGCCAGCTTCAGTCATTAACACACACTCGGCTGCCAGCGTCAGTCATTAGGACACGCTCATAATTACCCTTTCCAGCTAAAAACACAAAGCTGAATCATCTGCTGGTTACTTTACCCTCTTCTGTTCCGCCCCTCGCATTGAACTGAAGAGCCTCCATGCCCCAAGAGCACCACCACCTCTATACCCCCCACTATCACCACTACCATATCCCCACCAACCTCCCATAGCAACCATTCCCAGACTGCTCTTTTAGTGGCATCTTGTCACCATAGTAATGTGTCTCGCCAGATTGTACCAAGAGAACTAGAGGAGACCTGTCCCTGCCACTATTGGCATGCACTGCACTTTTTCTAGTAGTCCTGCCCCCCCACCCCCACACACACACTACGTCTGTGAATAAACCTCCCTCCCTCCCTTGTCTGCTGTAGAGACTGACATGTCATGTTGATGACAACAGCATGGAATACCTAGGTGTTTAGACTGTAAACTCTCCTTCCAGACTCACATTAAACATCTCCAATCCAGAGTTGTATCTAGCATCGGCTTCCTATTTCACAATAAAGCCTCCTTCACTCATGCTGCCAAACATACCCTCGTAAAACTGACTATCCTACCCATCCTTGACTTCGGCAATGTCACTTACAAAATAACCTCCAACACTCTACTCAGAAAATTGGATGTAGCCTATCACAGTGCCATCCGTTTTGTAACCAAAGCCCCATATACTACCCACCACTGCAACCTGTATGCTCTCGTTGGCTGGCCCTCACTTCATATTCGTCGCCAAACCCACTGACTCCAGATCATCTATAAGTCTTTGCTAGGTAAAGCTCTGCCTAATCTCAGCTCACAGGTCACCATAACAACACCCACCCGTAGCACGAGCTCCAGCAGGTATATTTCACTGGTGATCCTCAAAGCCAACACCTTTGGCCACCTTTCCTTCCAGTTCTCTGCTGCCAATGACTGGAACAAATTGCAAAAATCACTGAAGCTGGAGACTTATATCTCCCTCTTTAACTTTAAGCATCAGCTGTCAGAGCAACCTACAGATCACTGTACCTGTACACAACCCATCTGTAAATATGCTCTTTTTCACCCCAGTATCTCTACTTGCACTTCATCATCTGCATATCTATCACTCCAGTGTTAATTATTGTTTTACATCCCTAATCTTGCTACATTTGCACACACTGTACATAGACTAGTTCTATTGTGTTATTGACTGTACGTTTGTCTATGTGTAACTCTGTGTTGCTGTTTTTGTTGGACTGCTTTGCTTTATCTTGGCCAGGTCGCAGTTGTAAATGAGAACTTGTTCTCAACTGGCCTACCTGGTTAAATAAAGGTGAAATAAAAAAATGGAAAGTGAAAAGGGACTTGCATAGAGACAGTTCATTGTCCAGTTTTAGATCCAATGGGGCCTAATTCACTGTGTGTGACAAGGGGAAGCCAGGCAGAATTCCTGGGGTGCCAGACTAACTGGCGGACAATAACAACACTGTGTCTGGAGATGGTGAGGGGAGAGGAGGAGAGGACGGGATAGGGGAGGAGGAGAGGACGGGATAGGGGAGGAGGAGAGGAGAGGAGGGGAGGAGAGGAGAGAAGGAGAGGGGGGAAGGAGAGGAGGGGAGGGTTAGAGAAGGGAGAGGGAAGGAGGGGGGATGGGATGGGAGGAGGGGAGAGGGTATGCTTTACAAATTGATGGAAAGTAGTGTTGGGGGAAAAACATACGACATTATAAAATCCATGTACACAAACAACAAGTGTGCTGTTATAATTGGCAAAAAACACACACATTTCTCTCCACAGGTCCGTGGGGTGAGACAGGGATGCAGCTTAAGCCCCACCTTCTTCAACATATATATCAACGAAGTGGTGAGGGCACTAGAACAGTCTGCAGCACCGGCCTCACCCTACTAGAATCTGAAGTCAAATGTCTACTGTTTGCTGATGATCTGGTGCTTCTGTCACCAACCAAGGAGGGCCTACAGCAGCACCTAGATCTTCTGCACAGATTCTGTCAGACCTGGGCCCTGACAGTAAATCTCAGTAAGACCAAAATAATGGTGTTCCTAAACAAGGCAGTTAACCCATTGTCATTGAAAATAGGCAGTCATTGAAAATAAGAATTTGTTCTTAACTGACTTGCCAAGTTAAATAAAGGTAAAATAAATAAAATAAAACATTTAAAAGGTCCAGTTCCCAGGACCACAAATACAAATTCCATCTAGACACCATTGCCCTAGAGCACACGAAAAACACTACGTACAGTGCCTTGCGAAAGTATTCGGCCCCCTTGAACTTTGCGACCTTTTGCCACATTTCAGGCTTCAAACATAAAGATATAAAACTGTATTTTTTTGTGAAGAATCAACAACAAGTGGGACACAATCATGAAGTGGAACGACATTTATTGGATATTTCAAACTTTTTTAACAAATCAAAAACTGAAAAATTGGGCGTGCAAAATTATTCAGCCCCCTTAAGTTAATACTTTGTAGCGCCACCTTTTGCTGCGATTACAGCTGTAAGTCGCTTGGGGTATGTCTCTATCAGTTTTGCACATCGAGAGACTGAATTTTTTTCTCATTCCTCCTTGCAAAACAGCTCGAGCTCAGTGAGGTTGGATGGAGAGCATCTGTGAACAGCAGTTTTCAGTTCTTTCCACAGATTCTCGATTGGATTCAGGTCTGGACTTTGACTTGGCCATTCTAACACCTGGATATGTTTATTTTTGAACCATTCCATTGTAGATTTTGCTTTATGTTTTGGATCATTGTCTTGTTGGAAGACAAATATCCGTCCCAGTCTCAGGTCTTTTGCAGACTCCATCAGGTTTTCTTCCAGAATGGTCCTGTATTTGGCTCCATCCATCTTCCCATCAATTTTAACCATCTTCCCTGTCCCTGCTGAAGAAAAGCAGGCCCAAACCATGATGCTGCCACCACCATGTTTGACAGTGGGTATGGTGTGTTCAGGGTGATGAGCTGTGTTGCTTTTACGCCAAACATAACGTTTTGCCTTGTTGCCAAAAAGTTCAATTTTGGTTTCATCTGACCAGAGCACCTTCTTCCACATGTTTGGTGTGTCTCCCAGGTGTCTTGTGGCAAACTTTAAACGACACTTTTTATGGATATCTTTAAGAAATGTCTTTCTTCTTGCCACTCTTCCATAAAGGCCAGATTTGTGCAATATACGACTGATTGTTGTCCTATGGACAGAGTCTCCCACCTCAGCTGTAGATCTCTGCAGTTCATCCAGAGTGATCATGGGCTGCATCTCTGATCAGTCTTCTCCTTGTATGAGCTGAAAGTTTAGAGGGACGGCCAGGTCTTGGTAGATTTGCAGTGGTCTGATACTCCTTCCATTTCAATATTATCGCTTGCACAGTGCTCCTTGGGATGTTTAAAACTTGGGAAATCTTTTTGTATCCAAATCCGGCTTTAAACTTCTTCACAACAGTATCTCGGACCTGCCTGGTGTGTTCCTTGTTCTTCATGATGCTCTCTGCGCTTTTAACGGACCTCTGAGACTATCACAGTGCATGTGCATTTATACGTAGACTTGATTACACACAGGTGGATTGTATTTATCATCATTAGTCATTTAGGTCAACATTGGATCATTCAGAGATCCTCACCGAACTTCTGGAGAGAGTTTGCTGCACTGAAAGTAAAGGGGCTGAATAATTTTGCACGCCCAATATTTCAGTTTTTGATTTGTTAAAAAAGTTATCCAAAGTTATCCAAAATATCCAATAAATGTCGTTCCACTTCATGATTGTGTCCCACTTGTTGTTGATTCTTCACAAAAAATACAGTTTTATATCTTTATGTTTGAGGCCTGAAATGTGGCAAAAGGTCGCAAAGTTCAAGGGGGCCGAATACTTTCGCAAGGCACTGTACCTCTGTCTAAACATCAGCGCCACAGGTAACTTCCACAACGCTGTGAACAATCTGAGAGACAAGGCAAGAAGGGTCTTCTATGCCATCAAAAGGAACATACAATTTGACATACCAATTTGGATCTGGCTAAAAATACTTTAATCAGTTATAGAACCCATTGCCTTTTATGGTTGTGAGGTCTGGGATCCGCTCACCAACCAAGAATTCACAAAAATGGGACAATCACCAAATTGAGGCTCCAAATGCAGAATTCTACAACGTAAAACACCAAATAATGCATGCAGAGCATAATTAAGCCAATACCTGCTAATGATCAAAATCCAGAAATGAGCCATTACATTTTGTAACCACCTAAAAGGAAGCGATTCCCAAACCTTCCATAACAAAGCCATCACCTACAGAGAGATGGACCTGGAGAAGGGTCCCCTAAGCAAGCTGACCCTGGGGCTCTGTTCACAAACAGACCCCACAGAGCCCCAGGCCAGCAACACAATTAGACCCAACCAAATCATGAGAAAACAAAAATATAATTACTTGACACATTGGAAAGAAATAACAAAAGAACAGAGCAAACTACAATGCTATTTGGCCCTAAACAGAGAGTACACAGTGGCAGAAAACCTGACCACTCTGACTGACCCAAACGTAAGGAAAGCTTTGACTATGTACAGACTCGGTGAGCATAGCCTTGCTATTGAGAAAGGCCGCCATAGGCAGACCTGGCTCTCAAGAGAAGACAGGCTATGTGCACACTGCCCATAAAATGAGGTGGAAACTGAGCTGCACTTCCTAACCTCCTGCTAAATGTATGCCCATATTAGATACACATATTTCCCTCAGATTACACAGACCCACAAAGAATTAAAAAACAAATCCAATTTTGATAAACTCCTATATATTTTGGGTGAAATACCCGTGTGCCATCACAGCAGCAAGATTTGTGACCTGTTGCCACAAGAAAAGGGCAACCAGTGAAGAACAAACACCATTGTAAATACAACCCATATTTATACATTTTTCCTTTTTTTTCTTCCTTTAACTATTTGCACATCGTATAGTATAGTATATAGACATAATATTTTATTTGAAATGTGTTTATTCTTTTAGAGCTATTTACTGTTCATGTTTTATTGTTTATTTCATTTTTGTTTATCCATTTCACTTGCTTTGGCAATGTTAACATATGTTTCCCATTTCAATAAAGCCCCTTGAATTTAATTGGGAGAAGGGATAAGTGGAGGAGAGAAGAGAGTAGGGCAGGAGAGGATGGGAGGAGAGGGGAGAAGAGAGAGTAGGGCAGGAGAGGAGAGTAGAGTAGGGCAGGAGAGGAGAGGAGAGAGTAGAGTAGGGCAGGAGATGAGAGGAGAGGAGGAGAGTAGAGTAGGGCAGGAGAGGAGAGGAGAAGAGAGTAGGGCAGGAGAGGATGGGAGGAGAGGGGAGAAAAGAGAGTAGAGTAGGGCAGGAGAGGAGAGGAGAAGAGAGAGTAGAGTAGGGCAGGAGAGGAGAGGAGAAGAGAGAGTAGAGTAGGGCAGGAGAGGAGAGGAGAGAGTAGAGTAGGGCAGGAGAGGAGAGGAGAGGAGAGAGTAGAGTAGGGCAGGAGAGGATGGGAGGAGAGGGGAGAAAAGAGAGTAGAGTAGGGCAGGAGAGGAGAAGAGAGAGTAGAGTAGGGCAGGAGATGATGGGAGGAGAGGGGAGAAGAGCGTAGGGCAGGAGAGGAGAGGAGAGAGTAGAGTAGGGCAGGAGAGGAGAGGAGAAGAGAGAGTAGAGTAGGGCAGGAGAGGAGAGGAGAAGAGAGGAGAAGAGCGTAGGGCAGGAGAGGAGAGGAGAGAGTAGAGTAGGGCAGGAGAGGAGAGGAGAAGAGAGAGTAGAGTAGGGCAGGAGATGATGGGAGGAGAGGGGAGAAGAGCGTAGGGCAGGAGAGGAGAGGAGAGAGTAGAGTAGGGCAGGAGAGGAGAGGAGAGAGTAGAGTAGGGCAGGAGAGGATGGGAGGAGAGAGGAGAAGAGATGAAAACAGAACAGAAGAGAAGAGAGGAGAATAGAAGAAAAGAGAGGGAGAGGCAGGCTTTATGGTCTTCTGTTCATTTTTTTTAATGACCCATTTTACTAGGGCTCTTTAAACAGTTCCTTTTACCTCCCCCCTCTGTATTGCATTGTGTTTTGGACATCTATGCTGTTAAAAGTAATTATAATTTTGCAAACTTTTAATAATATTTAACATCACCTTCCAGACATTTTTGTTTTTTACAAAGGCTGAGATAAGTAACAATGGCAATGTGTGACTGATATAATAATGTTACAAGAATAAAACAAAACAACAAAAAGTATTTATGCTATAAATGAATGTTCAGTAACCATAGAAACAAACAGACTGCCTGTGGAATGGCTGGCGACAGATTTGTTTTGTGGAGTCAGTGTGTCAAAACAGTTCGTTTAGCATGGATATCTGAGTTTCTGGCCAAACAGATAGTTATCTACACATCTTGTGTGTGTGTGTGTCTCCTATTGATAACCTGGCTGGGCGAGAGATGGTGGTGGTGGGGGGGGAGCTGTGTGTGGTGAGATTTGTCCTGGATTGTCAGGCTGTGAGAAGATGGATAGAGAGGGAGAGAGGACGAAAGAGAGAGGGATGAAAGCTGTGTGTGGTGGGGGAGAGTTGCTACAGCTCAGGGATGGTATGCTGTAGACAGCTGGACTCGCGTGTCTAATTTCCCCTCACACTAAGGCTGAAATTTCATAGCCCCTGAAAATTGAGGCTAATAAACGATTTGGCTCTAAAAAAGAACCTCTATGCGGTTTCCCGCCCTTTTCCTTGTTTTTCTTCTCCCCATTCCTCCGTCTACTTTAACAGAAATCCATAACACTGCAACTTTTGGGTATATAACACTGTCTGGTATTATAGATATGAATTGTGATTATGTAAAAAATCTTTCACTCCAAACATAGTTCAATGGTTAGGAAATGAAATTCACTCCATCCACAAGGTTGATATTATGTTTGAACTTTCCCTTCACACGGCTTGTATATTATGTTGAATGAGCAGTTGGGCAGCACAGCCTTTCTGGGTGCTGTGTGTCCTTCACGTGGTTGGGGTCAGAGCCATGGACAAACTTTGTCTAATTCTAGACATTCAGTTACAAAGCAATATTTAAATATTTCCCATGTAATGTTAATGGGGAGGTAACATGGCTGCCATCAAATTTAGAATTGTCATGTAAATGATTCATAATGCTCATTCTATCTAGACATTATATTCCCAATGTAATGTTAAGGGGGGGGGGGGGGGCTAACATGGAATGTTGTAGTGTCATGTAAATGTGTCTCTAACTCTCTAAATACAGGGCTCTGTTTGGGTTTATTTTCTGACTTCACCATTGTTTCATCTGACCAAGGGTCAGTCTTTCTGGAGGGAAGTGTTGGGAGGAAGTGAAAGGTGCTGACAGGACAGTAGTTAGGCTTAACCCCCTGGCTGGCAGGATGATGCATATCTGCCCGCAAAAACACACACACACACACACACACACACACACACACACACACAGACAGAGGGAGAGAGAAAATAGTTGGTGTGGCCTTTCATATGACTTGGGAGGTGTGGGGTTGTAGAGGTGACCCAGCAGACCGTGAACATTCCCAGAACATTATCTAAGAATCCCATTAAGTTAAAATTAGAGTTTTATCTAACATTAGGGTGATAACATCCCAAAAACAACAAATACAGCAGAACATTCCCCAAAAGTTCTCATTAGGTTTCCAGGTAATGTAATAACACAATAAACTAGTAATGTTTTCACAGCAAGACAAAATTGGTTCTGTGAAAGTTCCCAGAACATTCGTTACGTCTCGGCAAATGTTCTCATAACACAAAAACTGTCCAGTCGTGGCGATGAAAAAAAAAACATGTTTGTGTTAAACATTTGTCTGATGTTGCAAAAACGTTCCTATAAGACACATGTCAAACTCATTCCACTCATTAATGAATTAAGGTCACTGATTAGTAAGGAACTCTCCTCACCTGGCTGTCTAGGTCTTTAATTGAAAGGAAAACCCAAAAACCGGCAGACACTAGGCCCTTCATGGAATGAGTTTGACAGACAAGATATTTCATCTGATCTGTAAAGCTCCCAGAATGTTTCATTACGTTGTGGGAACAGTCTGGTGAGAACAATGTAGGGACATCATATTCCCAAAACACAAACTGTCCAGTTGTGCTGATGATTCTACTGAAAAAAGCTGCAGCTACACCCGCCCCCACACTGGAATACTGTCATAGGATGCCACCTTTGCAAAAAGTATGTTCTCCAAATATCTGCCCTGCTAGAGCTGCCCCGGTAAACTGTAAGTGCTGAGCAACAACGGCTCAGCCGCGAAGTGGTGGGCCACACAAGCTCACAGAATGGGACCATCGAGTGCTGAAGTGCGTAAAAATTGTCGGCCCTCGGTTGCAACACTCACTACCGAGTTCCAAACTGCCTCTGGAAGCAACATCAGCACAAGAACTGTTCGTTGGGAGCTTCATGAAATGGGTTTCCATGGCCGGGCAGCCTAACACAAGCCTAAGACCACCATGCTCAATGCCAAGAGTCGGCTGGAGGGGTGTAAAGCTCGCCGCTATTGGACTCTGGAGCAGTTGAGTGATGAATCACGCTTCACCATCTGGCAGTCCGACGAACAAATCTTGGTTTGGCGGATGCCAGGAGAATGCTACCTGCCCAAATCCATAGTGCCAACTGTAAAGTTTGGTGGAGGAGGAATAATGGTCTGGGGCTGTTTTCATGTTTCGGGCTAGGCCCCTTAGTTCCAGTGAGGGGAAATCTTAACGCTACACAATGACATTCTAGAGGATTCTATGCTTCCAACTTTGTGGTAACAGTTGGGGAAGGCCCTTTCCTGTTTCAGCATGCCAATGCCCTTGTGCACAAAGCGAGGTCCATACAGAAAGGGTTAATAGACATTGGTGTGGAAGAACTTGACTGGCCTGCATAGAGCCTCGTGCTTCTACACCTGCATTGCTTGCTGTTTGGGGTTTTAGGCTGGGTTTCTGTACAGCACTTTGAGATATCAGCTGATGAACGAAGGGCTATATAAATACATTTGATTTGATTTGAGCTCAACCCCATCGAACACCTTTGGGATGAATTGGAAAGGCAGACTCCGAGCCAGGCCTAATCGCCCAACATCAGTACCCGACCTCACTAATGCTCTTCTGGCTGAACGGAAGCAAGTCCCCACAGCAATGTTCCAACATCTAGTGGACGGACGGATGGACGGACGGACGGACGGACAGACAGATAGATAGTCTCAGAATACTCCTCAGAGTGAAACATGTCTGCTAGGTCAGCATTAAGGACAGGAAAAAAAACAGTGCTGATGTCGCTAGTAGCCTCACTCTCTCTTCTGTGATGAATGGAAGGTATGTATTCTCTGTGGCTTCCCTGGTTCTCTCTTAGAGCCCTTTAGCAGCTGAACAAACAACTCAACCTCCCCTCACCTCAAACACATGCAGCCCGATATCCCAGCCTTACCTTCGCTCAGCCCCACTACCCAGCATCAACCTGTGTTCCCCCAGAACTATACCTCAGCCCCACTACCCAGCATCAACCTGTGTTCCCCCAGAACTATACCTCAGCCCCACTACTCAGCATCAACCTGTGTTCCCCCAGAACTATACCTCAGCCCCACTACTCAGCATCAACCTGTGTTCCCCCAGAACTATACCTCAGCCCCACTACCCAGCATCAACCTGTGTTCCCCCAGAACTATACCTCAGCCCCACTACTCAGCATCAACCTGTGTTCCCCCAGAACTATACCTCAGCCTCACTACCCAGCATCAACCTGTGTTCCCCAGAACTATACCTCAGCCCCACTACCCAGCATCAACCTGTGTTCCCCCAGAACTATACCTCAGCCCCACTACTCAGCATCAACCTGTGTTCCCCCAGAACTATACCTCAGCCCCACTACTCAGCATCAACCTGTGTTCCCCCAGAACTATACCTCAGCCCCACTACCCAGCATCAACCTGTGTTCCCCCAGAACTATACCTCAGCCCCACTACTCAGCATCAACCTGTGTTCCCCCAGAACTATACCTCAGCCTCACTACCCAGCATCAACCTGTGTTCCCCAGAACTATACCTCAGCCCCACTACCCAGCATCAACCTGTGTTCCCCCAGAACTATACCTCAGCCCCACTACTCAGCATCAACCTGTGTTCCCCCAGAACTATACCTCAGCCTCACTACTCAGCATCAACCTGTGTTCCCCCAGAACTATACCTCAGCTCCAGTCTTCCAGCTCCAATCACTGCCCTCTACCCCAGCCTCAGTATTGTACGGCCTGGTGGGGAGGATAGGATATGGTAACTGGGGAGTATTGTACGGCCTGGTGGGGAGGATAGGATATGGTAACTGGGGAGTATTGTACGGTCTGGTGGGGAGGATAGGACAGGGTAGCTGGTGAGTATTGTACGGTCTGGTGGGGAGGATAGGACAGGGTAGCTGGTTAGTATTGTACGGTCTGGTGGGGAGGATAGGATATGGTAACTGGGGAGTATTGTACGGTCTGGTGGGGAGGATAGGATATGGTAACTGGGGAGTATTGTACGGTCTGGTGGGGAGGATAGGATATGGTAACTGGGGAGTATTGTACGGTCTGGTGGGGAGGATAGGATATGGTAACTGGGGAGTATTGTACGGTCTGGTGGGGAGGATAGGATATGGTAACTGGGGAGTATTGTACGGTCTGGTGGGGAGGATAGGACAGGGTAGCTGGTGAGTATTGTACGGTCTGGTGGGATATGGACAGGGTAGCTGGTGAGTATTGTACGGTCTGGTGGGGAGGATAGGACAGGGTAGCTGGTGAGTATTGTACGGTCTGGTGGGATATGGACAGGGTAGCTGGTGAGTATTGTACGGTCTGGTGGGGAGGATAGGATATGGTAACTGGGGAGTATTGTACGGTCTGGTGGGGAGGATAGGATATGGTAACTGGGGAGTATTGTACGGTCTGGTGGGGAGGATAGGATATGGTAACTGGGGAGTATTGTACGGCCTGGTGGGGAGGATAGGATAGGATATGGTAACTGGGGAGTATTGTACGGTCTGGTGGGGAGGATAGGATATGGTAACTGGGGAGTATTGTACGGTCTGGTGGGGAGGATAGGATATGGTAACTGGGGAGTATTGTACGGTCTGGTGGGGAGGATAGGATATGGTAACTGGTGAGTATTGTACGGTCTGGTGGGGAGGATAGGATATGGTAACTGGTGAGTATTGTACGGTCTGGTGGGGAGGATAGGATATGGTAACTGGGGAGTATTGTACGGTCTGGTGGGGAGGATAGGATATGGTAGCTGGTGAGTATTGTACGGTCTGGTGGGGAGGATAGGATATGGTAACTGGGGAGTATTGTACGGTCTGGTGGGGAGGATAGGACAGGGTAACTGGGGAGTATTGTACGGTCTGGTGGGGAGGATAGGACAGGGTAACTGGGGAGTATTGTACGGTCTGGTGGGGAGGATAGGACAGGGTAGCTGGTGAGTATGATAGGTCTAGTGGCTGGGGGGGTGGTCTGGTGGTCAGGTCAGGAAATGTAGAGTGTAGTTCTTGTATGTAGTTCTTTTCATCCATACCATAGTCACAGTTAGTCTCTGGGTTTTGTGGTAGGAAGAAGTAAGCAGTGCAGATCTAAGGCATTGCTTATGAAGAGTCGAGACGGAAAGAGAGAGAATTGGCAGGATGGATATGTGAAGAGAGAGACAGGGAGACAGAGAGGGAGAGAAGAGGGATGGATGGATGAAGGGAGTCGAGGGAGAGAAGGAGAGGGGGGGGATATGGATGAATGGATAACAAGAAGCAGATGGAGGGTGCGGTTGAGAAGACACTCGGTCTGTGACACAGGTTCTGCTCTTCAGGTGCATTGTGGGTCTGGGCTGGATGTTCCCAGAATGCTGTGGTTCTGTGGTGAGGCTGTGGCCTCAGTCCTCATTCCTCAGTCATGTTATAAGGAGTACAGGCGTGTGTTTGTGTGTGTGTAGCTAGTGGGAAATGATGCTAAATGAACACACAGTCGAGCGCTGGAGGCTTGGCAGCTCCTTAAAACCATCTGCAGGCGACACACACCAGCAGCAGCAGCCAGAACATTCCTCACACATCTGGCCCTGCTGAAGTCCCCTTTCTCTCTCTCACTCTCGTTTTCCCCTCTCTCTCTCGCCCTCTCGCTCTCCCACTACCAACCCCATAATAACCCACAACCCTCCATTTCTCTTATCGTCTCCCTCCACTAGAATCATTAAAGTGTGCAGCTCTGAATACATAATTTTCAGTCCTGATTTAGGAGGAAAGAGGCATGTTGTGTCCATAGCAACGTGCCATCCAAAAACATTACATTAAGTCAGCGTGATTGAAATTTAAAGGCAATGTTCCCGCTTTAGCAGACACTGCATTCACTGTAAACACGGCATTCACTGTAAACACTGCATTCACTGTAAACACTGCATTTATCGGAAATGACCTTTTAATTTATATTGCAGAATCTGTAACGTTTAAGCTTGACAGATTGAATAGAGGCCTAACACATGGATGTGTGGGAGTCTGGTGATGGGGTTTGGGGGAGAGAGGTCAGAGCAATGGCTGGTTACGAGAGCAATGTTTTGAGCACCTGCCCTGGCCCTAAACAGGAAATGAGAGCGCAAGAGCAGGAAGTGAACCGGGAGTAAGTGCGCATGTGGCTTCATACAGGAAGTAAGGGCACATGCAAGGGGGCAGGCATGGAGGAAGTGTCTTTGGAGCTGTTTCCTGCCAGGAAGAAGCTATTGTTATAAAGTGCTAGACTGTTGTATCTTAAAGGAGCATTTACTCCTGCTTTGTCTGTCATCTCCCTCCCACCTTCACACCACTGGCAGTCTGCCCTGTGTTTGTCTTAAAGCTCTACTTGTATTTCATGTTAGTGCCTTACTTTCACGCTCAGGAAAGTAATATTGTGACACTGGACTTCTCTCTGTCTGACTGAAAGTGTTTAAAAGCTTTTTGCACGGGCATTCATCGGAACTCGTCGTGAGGATTCACATGAGAGGATTCTCGTTCTATCTCCTTTTCTCTTTCTCTCTCTCTCTCTCTCGCTATCTCTCTCTCTCTCTTTCTTTCTCTCTTTCTCTCGCTCCATTTCTCTCTCTCTACCTCTCTCTCTCACTCTTTCTCTCTCTCTCTAGCTCTCTCTGTCTCTCGCTCGTTCTTTCTCTCTCTCTCTAGCTCTCTCTGTCCCTCTCTCTCTCTCTCGATACCCTTTCAATTTTTTTCAATTAATTTCAATTCGCTTTATTGGCATGACGTAACAATGTACATATTGCCAAAGCTTATTTTGGATATTTACAATATAAAAATAAATAAAAATGAGAATCAAATTGTCAACGGGACAACAGTAACAACAATAACGAAGTGTCAAAATAACCATACATTCAACAATAACAATAAGTATACAGTAGAGGACATGTGCAGGTTGATTGGTCTGCCAGACACTGTCCCTCATCTTATGGCAGGCAGCAATGTAGTGCGCTGCCAACCCACAGCTCTCTGCGTCCTCCCCCAACAGGACGGGTAGCCTATCCTCATCAGAGAAGTCTTTGAAACCTTGAATAAGGGTTTCAAATTTGGGAAAATGACACTCTCTAATTGTTTTATATTTTTGACATTTTTGTCAGGAAATGCAGCTCCGTCTCAGGTACTGCTGTTGTGCAGTGGTTGCACAGCCTTTCCTCTACAGGGAGCCAGGTTTTCCTGTGTCTACCCTTCTCAATGGCAAGGCTGTGCTCACTGAGCCTGTGCTTGTCAAGGTTTTTCTAAGGTTTTGATCAGTAACCATGGTCAAATAGTTAGCCACGGTGTACTGTCGATTTAGGGCCAGATAGCACTGCTTTGTGCTTGTGCCTGTGTTTTGTTTTGACTGTGTTGTAATTTGGTTTATTCTGATTGATTGGATGTTCTGGTCCTGAGGCTTCAGTGTGTTAGTAGAACAAGTTTGTGAACTCAGCCCCAGGACCAGCTGGATGAGGGGACTGAGGCTTCAGTGTGTTAGTAGAACAGGTTTGTGAACTCAGCTCCAGGACCAGCTGGATGAGGGGACTCTTTTCTTTGCTCAGCTCTTGGCATTGCAGGGCTTGGTAATGATATGTACTGTATTTTAGATGTTTCCAAAACTTAATTGCTCTTTTTTGAGTTTTTATTCTTAGTAGATATTGGCCTAATTCTGCCCTGCATGCATTGTTTGTAGTTTTCCTCTGGACGTGTAGGAGAATCTTACAGAACCCAATGGTTTCAATTGGGTGTTTGTCCCATTTTATGAAATCTTGTTTTGCAAGTGGACCCCACACCTCGCTGCCATAAAGTGCAATTGGTTCAATGACATATTCAATTAGTTTTAGCCAAATTTTAATATGTATTTCAATTTTAATTTGCTTTTTAATGGCGTAGAATGCCCTGCGAGCTTTCTCCCTCAGTTCACTGCCTCATTAAGGTGTCCATCTTATAGCCTTCAGATATGTAGTAGGCCTAATGTAATGCTTCTTAATTCAATGTAATGTTCCAATTAAATAAAAGAGGGAATGTACCATGATAAAAAAGGGAGGTACGTATGATTTAAGTTTGTATGTGAATGCAATTTTTGAATGAATTAAGAATATACATAACCACATTAGCAGTGGTTCTAGGAATTGTTTTTGTGCTTTCAGAGTGAATCTGTGTGCATATCCATAACATCAGACAGTAATTCATCACATCAGACATTAAGACAGTCATTCATCATATTAGACAGTCATTCATCATATTAGACAGTCATTCATTATATTAGACAGTCATTCATCATATTAGACAACCATTCATCATATTAGACAACCATTCATCATATTAGACAGCCATTCATCATATTAGACAGCCATTCATCATATTAGACAGCCATTCATCATATTAGACAGTCATTCATCATATTAGACAGCCATTCATCATATTAGACAGCCATTCATCATATTAGACAGTCATTCATCATATTAGACAGCCATTCATCATATTAGACAGTTAGACAGTCATTCATCATATTAGACAGTCATTCATCATATTAGGCAGTTAGACAGTCATTCATCATATTAGACAGTCATTAATCATTTTAGACAGTCATTTATCATATTAGACAGCTAGACTGCCATTCATCATATTAGTCAGTCTTTCATCATATTAGACAGACATTCATCATATTCAACAGTTAGACAGTCATTCATCATATTAGACAGTTATTTATCATATTAGACAGCTAGACTGCCATTCATCATATTAGACAGACATTCATCATATTAGACAGTTATTTATCATATTAGACAGCTAGACTGCCATTCATCAAATTAGACAGTTAGACTGCCATTCATCATATTAGACAGTCATTCATCATTTTAGACAGTCATTTATCATATTAGACAGCTAGACTGCCATTCATCATATTAGTCAGTCATTCATCATATTAGACAGACATTCATCATATTAGACAGTTAGACAGTCATTCATCATATTCAACAGTTAGACAGTCATTCATCATATTAGACAGACATTCATCATATTAGACAGATATTCATTATATTAGACAGACATTCATCATATTAGACAGTTAGACAGTCATTCATGATATTCAACAGTTAGACAGTCATTCATCATATTAGACAGCTATTCATCATATTAGACAGTTAGACAACCATTCATCATATTAGACAGTTAGACAGTCATTCATCATATTAGACAGTTAGACAGTCATTCATCATATTAGACAGTTAGACAGTCATTCATCATATTAGATAGTCATTCATCATATTAGACAGTTGACAGCCATTCATCATATGAGACAGTTAGACAGCCATTCATCATATGAGACAGTTAGACAGTCATTCATCATATTAGTCATTCATCATATTAGACAGTCATTCATCATATTAAACAGTCATTCATCAAATTAGACAGTTAGACAGTCATTCATCAAATTAGACAGACATTCATCATATTAGATAGACATTCATCATATTAGACAGTCATTCATCATATTTGACAGTTAGACAGTCATTCATCATATTAGACAGTTAGACAGTCAATTCATCATATTAGACAGTTAGAAAGTCATTAATCATATTAGACAGTCATTAATCATATTAGACAGTCATTAATCATATTAGACAGTTAGACAGTCATTCATCGTATTAGACAGTTAGAAAGTCATTCATCATATTAGACAGTCATTCATCATATTAGACAGACATTCATCATATTAGACAGTCATTCATCATATTTGACAGTTAGACAGTCATTCATCATATTAGACAGTTAGACAGTCATTCATCATATTAGACAGTTAGACAGTCGTTCATCATATTAGACAGTCTTTCATCATATTAGACAATTAGAAAGCCATTCATCATATGAGACAGTTAGACAGTCATTCATCATATTAGACATTAAGACAGTTATTCATAATATTAGACAGTCATTCATCATATTAGATAGTCATTCATCATATTAGACAGTTGACAGCCATTCATCATATGAGACAGTTAGACAGCCATTCATCATATGAGACAGTTAGACAGTCATTCATCATATTAGACATTAAGACAGTTATTCATAATATTAGACAGTCATTCATCATATTAGTCATTCATCATATTAGACAGTCATTCATCATATTTGACAGTTAGACAGTCATTCATCATATTAGACAGTTAGACAGTCATTCATCAAATTAGACAGTTAGACTGTCATTAATCATATTAGACAGTCATTAATCATATTAGACAGTTAGACAGTCATTCATCGTATTAGACAGTTAGACATTCATTCATCGTATTAGACAGTTAGACAGTCATTGATCATATTAGACAGTTAGACAGTAATTCATCATATTAGACAGTTAGACCGTCATTCATCATATTAGACAGTTAGACAACCATTCATCATATTAGACAGACAGTCATTCATCATATTAGACAGTTAGACAGTCATTCATCATATTAGACAGTTAGACAGTCATTCATCATATTAGACATTAAGACAGTTATTCATAATATTAGACAGTCATTCATCATATTAGTCATTCATCATATTAGACAGTCATTCATCATATTTGACAGTTAGACAGTCATTCATCATATTAGACAGTTAGACAGTCATTCATCAAATTAGACAGTTAGACTGTCATTAATCATATTAGACAGTCATTAATCATATTAGACAGTTAGACAGTCATTCATCGTATTAGACAGTTAGACAGTCATTGATCATATTAGACAGTTAGACAGCAATTCATCATATTAGACAGTTAGACCGTCATTCATCATATTAGACAGTTAGACAACCATTCATCATATTAGACAGTTAGACAGTCATTCATCATATTAGACAGTTAGACAGTCATTCATCATATTAGACAGTTAGACAACCATTCATCATATTAGACAGTTAGACAGTCATTCATCATATTAGACAGTTAGACAGTCATTCATCATATTAGACAGTCTTTCATCATATTAGACAATTAGACAGCCATTCATCATATGAGACAGTTAGACAGTCATTCATCATTTTAGACATTAAGACAGTTATTCATAATATTAGACAGTCATTCATCATATTAGACAGTCATTCATCATATTAGACAGTTGACAGCCATTCATCATATGAGACAGTTAGACAGCCATTCATCATATGAGACAGTTAGACCGTCATTCATCATATTAGACAGTTAGACAGTCATTCATCGTATTAGACATATCATCATACACACTTTAGACTCTAGAGAGACTGAGATCATGTCTTGTCCTCCACTGTTTCTCTATTGTCTGTACTATTCTCTTCTGAAGACAACATTGGCTCTTCGGGGGAAGATGGTATGTGGTGGGGTGTATCGAAGTGTGTATGTGTGTGTGTGTGTGTGCGTGCCTAAATGTAACGAAAGGCTTGAAAGCCAGTGCAGTAGAGCCTTGTGTTGAGCTATGTAGTTGTCCTGGGTGATGTGATCTGTGTGTGTCAGTATTCATGGCACTCCTCCCCTCCCTTCCCACCCATGGCCCCGTCCCATCTCATCCCTCTGTTTGTGTGCGTGCATCCTATCCCTGCGTCAGAGCTCCTTATTGGACCTTCTCCTCACAAAGAGTCCCTTTGGTGAGCTTCCTGCTCCAACAGGCTTTACTATATAATTGAGTTTAGTCTCCACTAAATGCATTTGGCTTTAACAGTGTTATTGATCAGAGTAATAAGTCCCTTACTCTGTTCTGATTCTGCTTTGCAGCTAACTAGTGGGTTAGAGAGGAGATGTTGAATATAGGCTACTCGTAACACATACCTTGCAACGCAATCCACTAATAAATAAACCTTTAAATTTGGAAGCTTCATAAAAGTATGGAAATAAATCTGGGTCATTTACATGATTAATCAAACTTTCAGTGTGTGTGTGTGTATGTGTGTCGTTAAGCGTCTCGGTCTCTGTTTCTCATCTTAGACAAGATGGCTCCGACAGACATGGTCGCCCTGTTTCTAGCTCCTAGCACACTGCAGTATTTTTTGGGGTGTTATTTCTTACATTATTTGTGCAGAACGTTTTATTTTATTATTACCTACAGTTGAAAATAACTTTGGGATATTAGATTGGCAGTCACTCATCAGCATTTCGACCAGAAATTCAACTTCCCTGAATTGGATCCTATGTTTGAACTTCACTTGGCAATTCTATTCATCCCAGGGGGCTGCTCCAAGACACTGTCGCTGGAGAAGAGGAATAACAAGTGGGCTTTTAGTCAGACTCAGGAGGCATGCATACCATCTACCGCTTTTGAGTATATTACTATCTAATGCTCAGTCCCTGGACAATAAATTAGACGCGCTCAGGGCGAGGATATTCTTCCAAAGAGACATCAGAGACTGTACCATACTCTGTTTCACGGAATCATGGCTCTCTCTGCATATACTGTCCCCGTCCTTTCAGCCAGCAGGGGTTCTCCGTCCGTCATGGGGACAGAAAGAAAGACATCTCTGGGAAAAAGACAGGTGGAGGTGTATGCCTCACGGTTAACTAATGGTGTGATTGTGGTAACATACAGAAACGCAAGTACTTTTTTCTCCCGATCTGGATTACCTCACCATCAACTGCCGACCGCATTACCTCCGAAGAGAATTCTCTTCAGTCATCATCACGGCTGTGTATATTTCTCCCCAGGCCGACACCGCAACGGCTCTCAGGGAACTAACTACATTGGACTTTCTGCAAACTGGAAACGGTCTATCTTGAGGTAGCTTTTAATGTCACCATGAAGTACTTTGAGAGGCTATTTAAGGATCGTATCACCTCCAAATTACCCGGCACCCTAGACCCACAAAAATGTGCATACAGCCCCTACAGTTCCACAGGTGATGCAATCACCATAGCACTGCACACTGTCCTATCCCATCTGGACAAGAGGAATACCTATGTAAGAATTCTGTTCATCAACTACAACTCAGGGGCCTGGGTCTAAATCCCGCTCTGTGCAACTGGGTCCTGGACTTCCTCATGGACCGAGCCCAGCTGGTGAAGGTTGGCAACAACTCCTCCGCTTTGCTGGTCCTCAACACGGGGGCCCCACAAGGGTGTGTGCTCAGCCCCCTCCTGAACTCCCTGTTCACCCATGGCTGCATGGCCATGCATGTCTCCAACTCAATCATCAAGTTTGCTGACGACACAACAGGGGTAGCCCTGATTACCAATAACATTAAGACAGTCTCCAGGGAGGAGGTGAGGGCCCTGGTGGAGTGGTGCCAGGAAAATAACCTCTCCCCCTCACCGTCAATAAAACGAAAGAGCTGATCGTGGACTTCAAGAGACAGCAAAGAGAGCACGCCGCCATCCATATCGACAGGACCGCAGTGGAGAGGGTGAAAAGCTTCAAGTTCCTCGGGAACCTAAAGTGGTCCAGCCACACAGACAGTGTGGTGGAGAAGGCACAACAGCGCCTCATTAACCTCAGGAAGCTGAAGAAATTTGACTTCGCCCCTTAGACCCTCACAAACTTCTACAGATGCACCATTGAGAACATCCTGTCTTGCTGTATCAAAGCCTGGTACGGCAATTACATCATCCGCAACCAGAGGGTAGTGCGGTCCGTCCAACGCATCACTGGGGGCACACTGCCTGCCCTCCAGGACATCTACAGCATCCGGTGTCACAGGAAGGCCAAGAAGATTATTAAGGACCTCAGCCACCCGAGTCATGGCCTGTTGACCCCGCTACCATCTAGAAGGCGTAGACAGTACAGGTGCATTAAAGCTTGGACAGAGAGACTGATAAAAGCTTCTATCTCCAGACCATCAGACTGTTAAACAGTCAACACTAGCGGGCCTGCCCTGAACCTACACACTGTCATTAGCCATCATAACACCCAGTACTCTACCCTGCAAGTTAGAGACTGATGCCCTATGTCTATAGACATTGAACACTGATCACTTTAATAATGTTTACATACTGTTTTACCCACTTCATATGTATATACTGTATTCTAGCCATGGCTCATCCTATATAACTTGATGAGTAACCTAGATGGGTATAGCTTGGCAAAATCAGTCGGGAATGATTTCCAAATCACAGGGCCTCTATAGGTCATTCAGAATTGAGAATTGGTTGTTCTTGAATATGGGTGACATAGCTGTTGTCTGTTTCTGTTTGAGTAGTTATGGAATTCATCTGTAGCTGTAAAATAGTTTTTGAAGAATAAGGGTAATAAGTGATAAAGTGCCGTAAACAAATTGAGCAACTTGAAAATAATTAATGTAATATATTTTCAGGAGTCCTAATTTTTGGAAAAGTGTTGCTGAATGGTTTCTAAAACCGTCAGATGATATTATTCTTACAGAGCGTTTCTGCAGGCGATAGATTGATAGCAGTTTGGTATGGTGTGGTTTCTGCAGGCGATAGATTGATAGCAGTTTGGTATGGTGTGGTTTCTGCAGGCGATAGATTGATAGCAGTTTGGTATGGTGTGGTTCCTGCAGGCGATAGATTGATAGCAGTTTGGTATGGTGTGGTTTCTGCAGGCGATAGATTGATAGCAGTTTGGTATGGTGTGGTTCCTGCAGGCGATAGATTGATAGCAGTTTGGTATGGTGTGGTTTCTGCAGGTGATAGATTGATAGCAGTTTGGTATGGTGTGGTTTCTGCAGGCGATATGTGTAAAATATGTGTAGGCGACCAATACAATTTGATTTGATATCATCCTGGCTCTCTGCTCCCTCTTGGAACAGAAAAGCGCAGTGGGAAGGAAGGGGGTTGGGGAAATGCTAAAGTTTGTAATTCTCAGAGATGCAGTTGGAGTGTGTGTGAATGATGCCCCCCCCCCCCCCCCTTCATTCATAGTCCCTTCTCCAGGGCCAGGCGAGACGTTAAATCTCCCTTTCTTCATTCTGATGACCCATGAGTGATGTGAGGGTGTTGGGGGATGAGGGGCAGGGGGGTTCAGGGGGAAGGAGAAAGAGAGAGGGATGAGAGCTGTGGGGGGAGGCAAGTGAAGGAGGATGGCGAGGAAAGGAGCACTTGTCTTTCTACTGGTGTAATCCCTCTAATTTGGGATATTAACGTCCAATCTTATGTTCCGGGATCATCATCATTAGAGACAACATTTCATTGGTCCCTAATTGCTCCCATGTGTCCTTGTGCTGAACACACAGGCATGCATGCAAGGACAATTCTAATGGTTATTTCTAATAGGAACAGTAGTTTGGTTTGTTAAAAGCCAAAAACACATCCAGGAGTGTCGAGAGAGTGATGTAGAGTGTACATTTTTAAAGTGCTTTCAGAAAGTCACAGCCCTTGATCCACATTGTGTGTGTCGCAGCCTGAAATAGAAATGGATTAAATTGAGAATTTTAATTAATTTGTCACTGGCCTGCACACAATACCCTATCATTTAAAAGTGGAATAATTTTTTAAAGATGTTTTTTTTTATTTCAAATTAATTGTAAATTAAAAGCTGAAATGTCTTCACTCAATAAGGATTCTACCTCTTTGCAAGCCTAAGTAAGTTCAGGAGTAAAAATGTGCTTAACAAGTCCCATAATAGGTTGCATAGACTCACTTTGTGTGCAATAATTGTCACGTTCTGACCTTAGTTCCTTTTGAATGTCTTTATTTTAGTTGGTCAGGGCGTGAGTTGGGGTGGGCATTCTATGTTGTTTTGTTCTGTTGTTATATTTCTATGTGTTTGGCCTAGTATGGTTCTCAATCAGAGGCAGGTGTCAGTCGTTGTCTCTGATTGGGAGCCATATTTAGGTGGCCTGTTTTCTATTGTGTTTTGTGGGTGGTTGTATCCTGTGTTAGTGTTTTCAGTTGTTCAGCTGTTCAGTTGATTTATTAAATATATCATTATGGACACTTACCACGCTGCACATTGGTCTGATCCTTGCTACTCCTCCTCTGAAGAAGAGGAATTCCGTTACAATAATAGTGTTTAACATTATTTTTGAATGACTACCTCATCTCTGTACTCATTATACAATTATCTGTAAGGTCCCTCAGTCGAGCAGTAAATTTCAAACAAATATTCAACCACAAATACCGTGGAGGTTTTCCAATGCCTCACAAAGAAGGGCACCTGTTGGTAGATGGGTAAAAAAAAAAAGCAGACATTGAATATCCCTTTGAGCATAGTGAAGTTATTAATTACACTTTTGATGGTGTATCAATAGACCCAGTCACTATAAAAAACAGGCGTCCTTCCTGACTCGATTTCCAGAGAGGAACAAAACCACTTAGGGATTTCAGCATGTTGCCAATGGTGACTTTAAAACAGACACAGAGTTAAATGGCTGTGATAGGAGAAAACTGATGATGGATGAACAACATTATAGTTACTCCACAATACCAACCTAATTGACAGAGTGAAAGGAACGAAGCCTGTACAGAATACAAATATTCCAAAACATGCATCTTGTTTGCAACAAGGCACTGCAAAACATGTGGCAAAGCAATTCACTTTTTGTCCTGAATACAACATGTTATGTTTGGGGCAAATCCAACACATTACTGAGTACCATTCCATATTTTCAAGCATAGTGGTAGCTACATCATTTTATGGGCATGCTTGTAATCGTTAAGGACTGGGGAGTTTTTCAGGATAAAAAATAAATGGAATGGAGCTAAGCACAGGCAAAATCCTAGAGGAAAACCTGGTTCAGTCTGCTTTCCACCAGACAATGGGAGATGAATTCACCTTTCAGCAGGACAATAACCTAAAACACAAGGCCAAATCTACACTGGAGTTGCTTACCAAAATGACAGTGAATGTTCCTGAATGGCCAAGTTACAGTTTTTACTTAAATCTACTTGAAAATCTATGGCAAGACCTGAAAATGTTTGTCTAGCAATGATGAACAAATAATTTGACAGAGCTTGAAGACTTTTGAAATGTTGCACAATCCAGTTTTGGAAAGCCCTTTCCCAACTTTCCACAAGCTCCAGTTGTGGAAAGCTCTTTCCCAGAATGACTCACAGTTGTAATTAAAGGTGCTTCTACAAAGTTTGGACTAAGGGGTGTGAATGCTTTTCATTTTGTATTTCAAGCTTAATAAACATGCAAACATTTCTAACAACATGTTTTAACTTTGTCATTATGGAACATTGCTTGTAGATGGGTGTAGATTATTATTATTTGAATCCATTTTGAATTGAGGCTGTAACACAACAAAATGTGGAATAAGTCAAAGGGTATGAATACTCCCTTCATATATCTGCCTCAGTCACCAAATAAATAACACCACTAACTCCATACTGTATAACAGAGAGGAGTATAGGCCAATATAAGGGAGAGAGAAAAGGGGTGTGGCAAAGGTGAGTTGGACTTATGCTCTCGTGATGTCGCCCTGCCTGCGACTTCAAAATTGGTGACGGGCAGGAAAGGAACGTTCTCTTCCTCTACACTTCACTCTCCCTAACATTCTCTTACTCTTTCCTTCACTCTCCCTAACATTCTCTTACTCTTTCCTTCACTCTCCCTAACATTCTCTTACCATTTCCTTCACTCTCCCTAACATTCTCTTACCATTTCCTTCACTCTCCCTAACATTCTCTTACTCTTTCCTTCACTCTCCCTAACATTCTCTTACTCTTTCCTTCACTCTCCCTAACATTCTCTTACTCTTTCCTTCACTATTGCCCATTACTTCTATATGTCTTATTCCACCACCTCAGAAGATTGAGGTATGGTAGCAACCTAATGCATCATGGTTTGTCTGTTCCCTTGGCCCCAGTCAGAGGAAGCAGCTCTTTGAAGGTCTGTAGTGTCAGTCTCTCCAGATATGGGTAAAGCAATATTATTGTTGGCCTTCGCCATCAGCCTCAGTCTCAGAGATGCAGAGAAGATCTGCTATTTGACCTTCTTAAACTTACAGACACACTCCGCTAACATTATCCTCTCTGCTAACATTATCCACTCCGCTAACATTATCCACTCCGCTAACATTATCCACTCCGCTAACATTATCCACTCCGCTAACATTATCCACTCCGCTAACATTACTCACTCTGTTAACATTACGCACTCCGCTAACATTACGCACTCCGCTAACATTACGCACTCTGTTAACATTACGCACTCCGTTAACATTACGCACTCTGTTAACATTATCCACTCTGCTAACATGATCCACTCTGCTAACATTATCCATTCCGCTAAGATTACGCAGTCCGTTAACATTACGCACTCTGCTAACATTACCCACTCTGCTAACATTATCCACTCTGCTAACATTACCCACTCTGCTAACATTACCCACTCTGCTAACATTACCCACTCTGCTAACATTTCCACTCTGCTAACATTACGCACTCCGCTAACATTACGCACTGTGCTAACATTGTCCACTCTGCTAACATTATCCACTCTGCTAACATTATCCACTCTGCTAACATTATCCACTCTGCTAACATTATCCACTCTGCTAACATTATCCACTCTGCTAACATTATACAGTCTGCTAACATTATCCACTCTGCTAACATTATCCACTCTGCTAACAAATCAAATCTAATTTTAATTATCACATGCGCCGAAAACAACACTGTAGCTACCTACAGTAACCACGAGCAAAAACGTTCCTTGATTTTAACTGGTGACTTTATTCTGTAGTTTTAGTCAGAATTATCACCTTCCGTGAGAACTATAAAGTAAATGAAAATACAGTTAAACACACTCTTACAACTTTCTTGTCTTACGAGTGACTTATTAGCTTGATATAACTCTGAAGTGTTAACAGTTTAGTCTGAGCTAAAACAGTATCAGATTAAACACATGAATAAAAGAAAAATACCTCATTGGCTGCTTATTACAGAACACTTATTATTCCTGGCATGAAGTCACGCTTCATTTTTAATCATTATAACGTTACCATCCTAACATACACAATTCAACCTTTACGAACTACACCTGAAGACATGTTAACTTCTTATGGCTGGGGGCAGTATTGAGTAGCTTGGATGAATAAGATGCCCAGAGTAAACTGCCTGCTACTCAGGCCCAGTTGCTAATATATGCATATTATTAGTAGATTTGGATAGAAAACACTCTGAATTTTCTAAAACTGTTTGAATGATGTCTGTGAGTATAACAGAATTCGTATGGCCGTCAAAAACCAGAGAAAGAAATCCAACCAGGAAGTGGGAAATCTGAAGTTTGTAGTTTTTCAACTCATTGCCTATTGAATATACAGTGTCTATAGGGTCAAATTGCACTTCCCAAGGCTTCCACTAGATCTTCCACAAGCTTTAGAACCTTGTTTGATGCTTCGACTGTGAAGGAGGGGGGAATGGGAGCTGAATGAGTCAGAGGTCTGCCAGAGTGGCATGAGCTGATCACTCGCGCTCACGTGAGAGTTAGCTTGCGTTCCATTGCATTTCTACAGACAAAGGAATTCTCCGGTTGGAACATTATTGAAGATTTATAATAAAAACATCCTAAAGATTGATTCTATGCATCGTTTGCTCGCGCCTCATGAATTTGAATTACAGGGCTAAACACGCGAACAAAAAGGAGGTATTTGGACATAAATTATGGACTTTATCAAACAAATCAAACATTTATTGTGGAACTGGGATTCCTGGGAGTGCATTCTGATGAAGATCATCAAAGGTAAGTGAATATTTATAATGCTATTTCTGACTTTGTTGACTCCACAACATGGCGGATATCTGTATGGCTCGTTTTGTTGTCTGAGCGCTGTACTCAGACTATTTTATGGTGTGCTTTTTTGGTAAAGCTTTTTTGAAATCTGACACAGCGGTTGCATTAAGGAGAAGTTTATCTAAAGTTCCATGCATAACAGTTGTATCTTTTATCAATGTTTATTATGAGTATTTCTGTAAATTGATGTGGCTCTCTGCAAAATCACTGGATGTTTTGGAAGCAAAACATTACTGAACCAAAGTAAACAGAGATTTTTGGATATTAATATGAACTTTATCGAACAAAACAAATATGTATTGTGTAACATGAATTCCTATGAGTGTCATCTGATGAAGATCATCAAAGGTTAGTGATTTATTTTCTCTATTTCTGCTTTTTGTGACTCCACTCTTTGGCTGGAAAAATGGCTGTGTTTTTCTGTGACTAGGTACTGACCTAACATAATCATTTGGTGTGCTTTCATCATAAATCCTTTTAGAAATTGGACAAAAGAGTGGTGGGATTAACAACAACTTTATCTTTAAAATGGTGTAATATACTTCTATGTTTGAGGAATTTTAATTATGAGATTTCTGTTGTTTTGAATTTGGCGCCCTGCACTTTCACTAGCTGTTGTCATATCGATCTGTTAGCGGGATCTAAGCCATAAGAAGTAACACAGCACGGGATTTCCTTCACTCCAAAGGTGTGTTGCTACGATAATAATCCCCATTACAACAGTTCTTAGCCACGTAGTTCCGCTTGTCTTGTCATTTCCCCCTCTTGGCGAACCCGTAAACAATTCAAACAAAAAAAACAACGACATAGACTTACAGTGAAATGCTTACTTATAAACAATGCTTTAAGAAGTTGTAATAAAAAAAATAAGCGTTAAGTAAAAAATATAAAATAGAAAATAAAAGTAACAAATAATAAAAAAATAAGCAGTAAAATAACAAGTGAGGCTATATACAGGGGTACCGGTACAGAGTCAATGTTTAGGGGCACCGGTTAGTCGAGGTAATTGAGGTAATAGTACATGTATGTAGAGTTAAAGTGACTATGCATAGATAATAAACAGAGAGTAGCATCAGCGTAAAAGAGGGGTCTGGGTAGCCCTTTGATTAGATGTTCAGGAGTCTTATGGCTTGGGGGTAGAAGCTGTTAAGAAGTCATTTGGACATAGACTTGGCGCTCCGGTACCGCTTGCCGTGCGGTAACAGAAAGAACAGTCTATGACTAGGGTGGCAGGAGTCTTTGACAATTTTTAGGGCCTTCCTCTGACACAACCAGTATAGAGGTCCTGAATGGCAGGAAGCTTAGCCCCAGTGATGTACTGTGGGCCGTACGCACTACCCTCTGTAGTGCCTTGCGGACAGAGGCTGAGCAGTTGCCATACAAGGCAGTGATGCAACCAGTGCTCTTGATGGTGCAGCTGTATAATCATTTGAGGATCTGAGGACCCATGCCCCATCTCCTGAGCGGGAAAAGGCTTTGTCTGGCACTCTTCATGACTGTCTTAGTGTGTTTGGACCATGATAGTTTGTTGAACTTGAAGCTCTCAAGTTACATTGCGGGGCATTACAGCCCCGCAATGGGGCCGACCAATCAGATGATTGGGGGAATTTCAGGAAGCCATTTCCTGAAACACACATACAAACAAAACCACAACACAGAAACTGGGGAACGTAACGTTTAGCATCTGCTTCATCTGACCACTTTATTACTGACCGAGTCAGTGGTGCTTCCTGTTTTAGTTTTTGCTTGTAAACAGGAATCAGGAGGATAGAATTACGGTCAGATTTGCCAAATGGAGGGAGAGCTTTGTATGTGTCTCTGTGCATGGAGTAAAGGTGGTCTATACTTTTTCCCCTCTGGATGCACATTTAACAGGCTGGTAGAGATTAGGTTGAACAGATTTGAGTTTCCCTGCATTAAAGTCCCCGGCCACTAGGAACGCCGCCTCTGGATGAGCGTTTTGCTGTTTGCCTATGGCCGTGTACATCTCATTGAGTGCGGTCTTAGTGCCAGCATCGGTCTGCGGTGGAACAAAAAATATAGGTATAAACTCTCTTGGTAAATAGCGTGGTCTATAGCTTATCATGAGATACTCTACCTCAGGTGAGCAAAACCCTGAGACTTCCTTAGATTTTGTGCACCAGCTGTTACAAATATACATAGGCTGCCGCCCCTTGTGTTACCAGAGGCCGCTGTTCTATCCTGCAAAACAAGCTTAAAACCCGCCAGCTGTATGTTAATCAAGTCGTCGTGTTCAGCCACGTCTCGGTGAAACATAAGATATTACAATTTTTAACGTCCCGTTGGTAGGATATACAGTGCCTTGCGAAAGTATTCGGCCCCCTTGAACTTTGCGACCTTTTGCCACATTTCAGGCTTCAAACATAAAGGTATAAAACTGTATTTTTTTGTGAAGAATCAACAACAAGTGGGACACAATCATGAAGTGGAACGACATTTCTTGGATATTTCAAACTTTTTTAACAAATCAAAAACTGAAAAATTGGGCATGCAAAATTATTCAGCCCCTTTACTTTCAGGGCAGCAAACTCTCTCCAGAAGTTCAGTGAGGATCTCTGAATGATCCAATGTTGACCTAAATGACTAATGATGATAAATACAATCCACCTGTGTGTAATCAAGTCTCCGTATAAATGCACCTGCACTGTGATAGTCTCAGAGGTCCGTTAAAAGCGCAGAGAGCATCATGAAGAACAAGGAACACACCAGGCAGGTCCGAGATACTGTTGTGAAGAAGTTTAAAGCCGGATTTGGATACAAAAATATTTCCCAAGCTTTAAACATCCCAAGGAGCACTGTGCAAGCGATAATATTGAAATGGAAGGAGTATCAGACCACTGCAAATCTACCAAGACCTGGCCGTCCCTCTAAACTTTCAGCTCATACAAGGAGGAGACTGATCAGAGATGCAGCCAAGAGGCCCATGATCACTCTGGATGAACTGCAGAGATCTACAGCTGAGGTGGGAGACTCTGTCCATAGGACAACAATCAGTCGTATATTGCACAAATCTGGCCTTTATGGAAGAGTGGCAAGAAGAAAGACATTTCTTAAAGATATCCATAAAAAGTGTCGTTTAAAGTTTGCCACAAGCCACCTGGGAGACACACCAAACATGTGGAAGAAGGTGCTCTGGTCAGATGAAACCAAAATTGAACTTTTTGGCAACAATGCAAAACGTTATGTTTGGCGTAAAAGCAACACCCTGAACACACCATCCCCACTGTCAAACATGGTGGTGGCAGCATCATGGTTTGGGCCTGCTTTTCTTCAGCAGGGACAGGGAATATGGTTAAAATTGATGGGAAGATGGATGGAGCCAAATACAGGACCATTCTGGAAGAAAACCTGATGGAGTCTGCAAAAGACCTGAGACTGGGACAGAGATTTGTCTTCCAACAAGACAATGATCCAAAACATAAAGCAAAATCTACAATGGAATGGTTCAAAAATAAACATATCCAGGTGTTAGAATGGCCAAGTCAAAGTCCAGACCTGAATCCAATCGAGAATCTGTGGAAAGAACTGAAAACTGCTGTTCACAAATGCTCTCCATCCAACCTCACTGAGCTTGAGCTGTTTTGCAAGGAGGAATGGGAAAAATTTTCAGTCTCTCGATGTGCAAAACTGATAGAGACATACCCCAAGCGACTTACAGCTGTAATCGCAGCAAAAGGTGGCGCTACAAAGTATTAACTTAAGGAGGCTGAATAATTTTGCATGCCCAATTTTTCAGTTTTTGATTTGTTAAAAAAGTTTGAAATATCCAATAAATGTCGTTCCACTTCATGATTGTGTCCCACTTGTTGTTGATTCTTCACAAAAAAATACAGTTTTATACCTTTATGTTTGAAGCCTGAAATGTGGCAAAAGGTCGCAAAGTTCAAGGGGGCCGAATACTTTCGCAAGGCACTGTACGTGCTCGTTGTTTTTCCATTTTATAATGAATTGATTGTACGTTGGCTAATAGGACCAATGGTAAAGGTAGATTACCATCCTCGCAACGGATCCTTACAAGGCACCCGAACTGTCATCCACGATACCTCCGTCTTTTCATCCTGCGAATGACAGGGATGAGGGCCTTGTAGGGTGTCTGGAGTAAATCCTTACTGTCCGACTCGTTGAAGAAGAAGAATTCCTCCGGTGCGGGGTGAGTAATCGCTGCCCTGATATCAAGAACTCGGTCATAAGACACTGTGGCAGAAACATTATGTACAAAATAAGTTACAAATATCGCTAAAAAACATACACAATAGCACAATTGGTTATGGGTTTGTAAAATGGCAGCCATTCCTTCTTCACCATTAACATTATTCACTCTGCTAACCTTACACACCAAACACTCTTATGACTTGTGCCTGCAAAGGTAAAGCCCACCACAAAGGAATACAGACAGACAGACAGACAGACAGACAGACAGACAGACAGACAGACAGACAGACAGACAGACAGACAGACAGACAGACTTGGCAAGTCAGTTAAGAACAAATTCTTATTTTCAATGACGGTCTAGGAACAGCGGGTTAACTGCCTTGTTCAGGGGCAGAACGACAGAACATACAGACACAGAGGGGGTTTCTGCATGCAGGCAAGAAGGCAGACGGACAGACACACAGAGGGGGTTTCTGCATGAAGGCAGGAAGGCAGACAGACACAGACAGACAGACACACAGAGGGGGTTTCTGCATGCATGCAGGAAGGCAGACGGACAGACACACAGAGGGGGTTTCTGCATGCAGGCAGGAAGGCAGACAGACACAGACAGACAGACACACAGAGGGGGTTTCTGCATGCAGGCAGGAAGGCAGACAGACACAGACAGACACACAGAGGAGGTTTCTGCATGCAGGCAGGCAGGAAGGCAGACAGACAGACACACAGAGGGGGTTTCTGCATGAAGGCAGGAAGGCAGACAGACACAGACAGACACACAGAGGGGTTTCTGCATGCAGGCAGGAAGGCAGACGGGTAGACACACAGAGGGGGTTTCTGCATGAAGGCAGGAAGGCAGACAGACACAGACAGACAGACACACAGAGGGGGTTTCTGCATGCATGCAGGAAGGCAGACAGACAGACAGACACAGAGGGGGTTTCTGCATGCAGGCAGGAAGGCAGACGGACAGACACACAGAGGGGGTTTCTGCATGAAGGCAGGAAGGCAGACAGACACAGACAGACAGACACACAGAGGGGGTTTCTGCATGAAGGCAGGAAGGCAGACAGACACAGACAGACAGACACACAGAGGGGGTTTCTGCATGCAGGCAGGAAGGCAGACGGACAGACACACAGAGGGGGTTTCTGCATGCAGGCAGGAAGGCAGACAGACAGACACACAGAGGGGGTTTCTGCATGCAGGCAGGAAGGCAGACAGACACAGACAGACACACAGAGGGGTTTCTGCATGCAGGCAGGAAGGCAGACGGACAGACACACAGAGGGGGTTTCTGCATGCAGGCAGGAAGGCAGACAGACAGACACACAGAGGGGGTTTCTGCATGAAGGCAGGAAGGCAGACAGACACAGACAGACACACAGAGGAGGTTTCTGCATGCAGGCAGGCAGGAAGGCAGACAGACAGACACACAGAGGGGGTTTCTGCATGAACGCAGGAAGGCAGACAGACACAGACAGACACACAGAGGGGTTTCTGCATGCAGGCAGGAAGGCAGACGGGTAGACACACAGAGGGGGTTTCTGCATGAAGGCAGGAAGGCAGACAGACACAGACAGACAGACACACAGAGGGGGTTTCTGCATGAAGGCAGGAAGGCAGACAGACACAGACAGACAGACAGACACACAGAGGGGGTTTCTGCATGCATGCAGGAAGGCAGACAGACAGACAGACACAGAGGGGGTTTCTGCATGCAGGCAGGAAGGCAGACGGACAGACACACAGGGGGGGTTTCTGCATGCAGACAGGAAGGCAGACAGACACAGACAGACAGACACACAGAGGGGGTTTCTGCCTGCAGGCAGGAAGGCAGACGGACAGACACACAGAGGGGGTTTCTGCATGCAGGCAGGAAGGCAGACGGACAGACACACAGAGGGGGTTTCTGCATGCAGGCAGGAAGGCAGACAGACACAGACAGACACAGAGAGGGGGTTTCTGCATGCAGGCAGGAAGGCAGACACACAGAGGGGGTTTCTGGACTCCTGGAAATGAAGTGGGGGAGGCGTGAGGGGTCTGGCCAGGGTTATGGGGGAGAGAGGGGGGATGAGAGGGAGAGAGAGGGGAACAATGGTCCTGCTGTGTGAGACTCCTGCTGAGTGAGACTAGTTGCATGGTTGAGGAGTCGATGGCAGTGGAGGGGATTTGAATGGCTTGGGGATGGGGGAGGCTAGGGGGAGGGGAGGGGGAGGAGCCTAAGGAACTGCAGATGGGCTCTCTGTATTCTATTGCCAGCCTCAGCTTTGATGTCAGCAAAGGAAGGGTGATTTCATGCAGACCAAACTTTCACTGTCTCCCTCTCTTCCTCCTCCCCTCTCACCTCCCTCCTTTCCTCCCCTCAGTCTTTAGTCCCCCACTGCTTCTCTCTCTCTTCTTCAACCCCCTTCCCATCTCCTCTCCTAACCACACACTCTCTCGATTCATTCTTCCCCCATCCCTCCATCCTCACTGCGGTCCAGATGAATGTAACGGGACTAGACGGGACTCCACTGGTCATCACTGTGTGCAGTAGTAGAGACACAACATTCACACACCTCTCAAACAGCTTTCAAACAATAATCACACAACTGTCACACAATATTCATACAACATTCACATAACATTTACGCATAACATTTACGCAACTTTCACACAATATTTACACATGATTCAAATTGAATTAAGTTAAATTGTATTTGTCACGTAAACAGTTTATAGCAGGTATAAAAGATGCAGTGAAATGCTTGTTTGCTAGCTGCCTCAAAAATGCAGTACAATAATAATAAAAAATAACAAGTAATTAGAAGAAGGTGGTATGCAAAGTAATACACTGATATAGTATATATAGTACCAGTCAAAAGTTTGGACACATCTACATCTCATTCAAAAGGTTTTTCTTTATTTTGAAAGTCCGTGTTGCCCAGCAACAGCCCCAAAACATCACTGCTCTAGAGGAGATCTGCATGGAGGAATGGGCCAAAATACCAGCAACAGTGTGTGAAAACCTTGTGAAGACTTACAGAAAACGTTTGACCTCTGTCATTGCCAACAAAGGGTATGTAACAAAGTATTGAGATGAACTTTTGTTATTGACCAAATACTTATTTTCCACCATAATTTGCAAATAAATTCATTAAAAATCCTACAATGTGATTTTCTGGATTTTTTTCTCATTTTGTCTGTCATAGTTGAAGTGCACCTATGATGAAAATTACAGGCCTCTCTCATCTTTTTAAGTGGGAGAACTTGCACAATTGGTGGCTGACTAAATACTTTTTAGACCCACTGTATGCAAGTTTATCAAAATTGGATTTGTTGTCGAATTCTTTATAGGTCTGTGTAATCTGAGGGAAATATGTGTTTCTTATATGATCATACATTTGGCAGGAGGTTAGGAAGTGCGGCTCAGTTTCCACCTCATTTTGTTGGCTGTGTGCACATAGCCTGTCGTCTCTTGAGAGCCATGTCTGCCTACAGCGACGTTTCTCAATAGCAAGGCTATGCTCACCGAGTCTGTACATATATGTAGTCAAAAATGTAAATAATTTTGGGTCAGTCACAGTGGTCAGGTATTCTGCCACTGTGTACTCTCTGTTTAGGGCCAAATAGCATTCTAGTTTGCTCAGTTTTTTTGTTATTACTTTCCAATGTGTCAAGTAATTATCTTTTTATTTTTCTCATGATTTGGTTGGGTCTAATTGTGCTGCTGGCCTGGGGCTCTGTGGGGTCTGTTTGTGTTTGTGAACAGAGCCCCAGGACCAGCTTGCTGAGGGGACTCTTCTCCAGGTTCATTGCTCTGTAGGTGATGGCTTTGTTATGGAAGGTTTGGGAATCGCTTCCTTTTAGTTGGATGTGGAATTTTCTGGATTTTGATAATTAGCGGTTATCGGCCTTGCTCTGCATGCATTATTTGGTGTTTTACGTTGTACATTTTTGCAGAATTCTGCATGGAGAGCCTCAATTTGGTGTTTGTCCCATTTTGTGAATTATTGGTTGGTGAGCAGACCTCAGACCTCACAACCATACTATAACTGATTCAAGTATTTTTTTTGCCAGATCCTAATTGGTACGTCAAATTGTATGTTCCTTTTGATGGCATGAAGGCCTTTCTTGCCTTGTCTCAGATCATTCACAGCTTTGTGGAAGTCACCTGTGGCGCTGATGTTTAGGCCAAGTTATGAATAGTTTTTTGTGTGCTCTAGGGAAATGGTGTCCAGATGGAATTTGAATTTGTGGTCATGGCAACTTAATTTCGTCTTACTGAGATTTACTGTTACACTAGATCACCACAGCTAGCTAGCTGCAACCGAGTGGCTATTGCTGGCTAACACCTCTGTCCCGAAGCAAGCACCAGTTAGCCTTGAGCTAGCCTCGAACTACGCCCACCCGCCAAAGAGGTATACCGGCCAATTCGTGGGCTACAATACCTCCTTTGCCAATTGCCCTGGACCCTTTATTGCCGACACGGAGGCCCGCCGATCCATCACGACTGGTCTGCCGACATAATCGTCCGATGTGGCTTCATCACGCTTTTCCGTTGCGTTGTCTCTGAAGACCCATCTGCTAGCCCCGGCCCGCTGGCTTTCTGAATGCCGTGTCTCCCGCTCGCCTAGCATAGTAGCGACTACCAAACAGCTCACTGATTCACCTATTGCTGCTCATTGGACCCTATGATCACTCGGCTACACATGCCCCTCTCTGATGTCAATATGCCTTGTCTACTGCTGTTTCGATTAGTCATTATTGTTTTATTTCACTGTAGAGCCCCCAGTCCCACTCAACATGCCTCAGATAGCTCTTTTGTCCCACCCTCCACGCATGCAGAGACCTCACCTGGCTTAATAACTGGTGTCTCCAGAGAAGCAAGCTCTCTCATCATCACTCAATGTCTAGGTTTACCTCCACTATACTCACATCCTACCATACTGTACATTATGCCTTGAATCTATTATACCACGCCCAGAAACCTGCTCCTTTTAGTCTCTGTTCACAATGTACTAGACGACCAGTTCTTATAGCCTTTAGCCGTACCCTTATCCTACTCCTCTGTTCCTCAGGTGATGTAGAGGTTAACCTGGGCCCTGTAGCCCCCAGCATTACACCTATTCCCCAGGCACTCTCATTTGTTGACTTCTGTAACTGTAAAAGCCTTGGTTTCATGCATGTTAACATCAGAAGCCTCCTCCCTAAGTTTGTTTTATTCACTGCTTCAGCACACTCCACCAACCCTGATGTCCTTGCCGTCTCTGAATCCTGGCTTAGGAAGGCCACCAAAAATTCTGAAATTTCCATCCCCAACTACATTTTCCGTCAAGATAGAACTGCCAAAGGGGGCAGAGTTGCAATCTACTGCAGAGAGAGTTCTGTCATACTATCCAGGTCTGTGCCCAATCAGTTCAAGATTCTACTCTTAAAATTCCACCTTTCCAGAAATAAGTCTCTCACTGTTGCTGCTTGTTATAGACCCCCCTCAGCTCCCAGCTGTGCTCTGGAAACCATATGTGAATTGATTGCCCCCAATCTATCTTCAGAGTTTGTACTGTTAGGTGACCTAAACTTGGACATGCATAGCCCCGCGGCCGTCCTACAATCTAAGCTAGATGCCCTCACACAAATTATCAAGGAAACTACCAGGTACAACCCTAAATCCGTAAACATGGGCACCCTCATAGATATCATCCTGACCAATTTGCCCTCTGAATACACCTCTGCTGTCTTCAATCAGGATCCCAGCGATCACTGCCTCATTGCCTGCATCCGTAATGGGTCCGTGGTCAAACGACCACCCCTCATCACTGTCAAATTCTCCCTAAAACACGTCAGCGAGTAGGCCTTCTAATCGACCTGGCCCGGGTATCCTGGAAGGATATTGACCTCATCCCGCCAGAGGATGCCTGGTTATTCTTAAAGTGTTTTCCTCACCATCTTAAATAAGCATGCCCCATTCAAAAAATGTAGAACTAAGAACAGATATAGCCCTTGGTTCACTCCAGACTTGACTGCCCTTGACCAGCACAAAACTATCCGGTGGTGTACTGCATTAGCATTGAATAGCCCCTGCGATATGCAACTTTTAGGGAAGTCAGGAACCAATATACACAGTTAGTTAGGAAAGCTAAGGCTAGCTTTTTCAAACAGAAATTTGCATCCTGTAGCACTAATTCGGAAAAGTTTTGTAACACTAAAGTCCGTGGAGAATATTTTTTCTGATTTAATGAGTTTGATTTTTATATACATTTATTTGAATTTGCCGCGCTGTATTTTCCCTGTTTTTGGCCAAGTGGGACGCAAGTGTCCCCTATACCATAAGAAGTTAACCGACATCGATAAAAGACAGTATTGTACAGCCGTCTTCATCGACCTGGCCAAGGATTTAGACTCTGTCAATCACTGCATTCTAATCGGCAGAGTCGATAGCTTTGGTTTCTTAAATGACTGCTTCGCCTGGTTCACCAACTACTTCTCAGAGTTCAGTGTGTCAAATCGGAGGGCCTGTTGTCCAGACCTCTGGCAGTCTCTATGGGGGTGCCACAAGGTTCAATTCTCGGGCCAACTCTGTTCTCTATATATATGAATGATGTTGCTCTTGCTGCTGGTGATTCTCTGACACACCTCTATGCACATGACACCATTCTGTACACATCTGGCCCTTCTTTGGACATTGTTTTAACGAGCCTCCAAACGAGCTTCAATGTCATACAACACTCCTTCCCACGTCTACAGTTGCTGCGCTAACGCAACGGCTAGGAGGTATCACTTCTTTAGTGAATAAGTTCAAAGTTCATACCAAGTTGCCATACTTTAAGCTCATGCAAATTCTGGCTGGTATCTTCTCTAGGGTAGGGGGCAGCATTCGGAATTTTGGATGAAAAGCATGCCCAAATTAAACGGCCTGCTGCTCGGGCCCAGAAGATATGACATGCATATAACTGGTAGATTTTGATAGAAAACAGTCTAAAGTTTCCAAAACTGTTAAAATAGTGTCTGAGTATAACAGAACTGATTTAGCAGGCGAAAACCTGAGAAATCCATTCTGGAAGTAGTTTTTTTTTTGGTTTTGTAGTTTTCTATTCAATGTCATTACAGTATCCATTGACTTAGGTCTCCATTTGATGCTAATTTCGTTAGGTTCTTGTCGTTCAACCAGAGCTCACGCTGAGGTTGGCTTAGTTCTGTAGGTGACCTTGTCCTTAACTTCTTATGGTATAGGGGACGCTTGCGTCCCACTTGGGCAAAAGCCAGGGAAAATGCAGTGCGGCAAATAAAAAAATTATAATATAAAAATCTAACTTTCATTAAATCACACATGTAAGATACTAAATTAAAGCTACACTCATTGTGAATCCAGCCAACATGTCAGATTTTTAAAAGGCTTTTTGGCGAAAGCATAAGAAGCTATTATCTGATAGCACAACAGTAAACAAAGAGGGTAGCATATTTCACCCCTGCAGGCGCTACACAAAACAGAAATAAAATATAATTCATGCCTTACCTTTGACGAGCTTCTTTTGTTGGCACTCCAATATGTCCCATAAACATCACAATTAGTCCATCTGTTCGATTCATTCCGCCCATATATCCAAAATGTCATTTTATTTGGCGCGTTTGATCCAGAAAAAAACAGCTTCCAAATTGTGCAACGTCACTACAAAATATTTCAAAAGTTGCCTATAAACTTTGCTAAAATATTTCAAACTACTTTTGTAATACAACTTTAGGTATTTTTAAACGTTAATAATCGATCAAATTGAAGACGGGTCTATCTGTGTTCAATACAGGAACATAACAAACCAAGCTACTTTTCAAGTCTTGCGCAACTCTCCAGTGTTACGCAGTTCCTAGATGACAGTACTTCTTCATTGCACAAATGAATAACCTCAACCAAATTCCAAAGGCTGGTGACATCCAGTGGAAGCGGTAGGAACTGAAAACAAGTTCAGAAGAAATAGTTTGCCAATGAGAACTCACTGAACAGACAGACCTCAAAACCCTCTGGGTTTTGCCTGCTACATAAGTTCTGTTATACTCACAGACATGATTCAAACAGTTTTAGAAACTTCAGAGTGTTCTATCCAAATCTACAAATAATATGCATATCTTATATTCTTGGCATGAGTAGCAGGAAGTTGAAATTGGGCACGCTATTTATCCAAAAGCGAAAATGCCTTAAGAAGTTAACGCGGGGACCGCAAGTCCTCACGTCCTTGGAGCAGGAAGTTGAATTTGTCAACGGATTTATATAGTGATGAAAGAAGGGCGTGTTTCATAGTTTACAACCAAAGTCTGTTCACTTGGGCGGGGCCTCTGAGTGAGCAGAGTTTACTCTTATGACAAACCGTTCTCTCATTAAGAAGCTAAAATTTAAATTTCATCTTTTCACAAATAGTTTCCTATTTAAACATTTAAATTGCAAATTTCCATGTGAATCTGATAACTAGAATGTGTGGACTTTCCAAGATACAGTTTGTCATCCAATCATCAGTAATAATGTCTCAGACGCCAACTGATCTGACATCATATTCATTAAGTACCCACGCATATTTTCAACTGGTTGGATTACTTAAATACGGTTCCGTTTCCCACCTTTTGATGTTACCAGACACTCTATGTTAACAAAAGGATTTTCAATCGTCACATCGGTAGAGTAGAGAGAGGGAAAAGGGGAAAGGTATTTATGAGGGTCATAAACCTCCCCCAACAGGCCAACGTCATGACAGTTCTGACCTAGAATATGTGGACAACTACAAATACCTAGGTGTCTGGTTAGACTGTAAACTCTCCTTCCAGACTCACATGGAAACATCTCCAATCCAAAGTTAAATCTACAATCGACTTCCTATTTCGCAACAAAGCCTGCTTCACTCATGCTGCCAAACATACCCTCGTAAAACTGCCTATCCTGCCGATCCTTGACTTCGGCGATGTCATTCACAAAATAGCCTCCAACACACAACTCAGCAAATTGGATGGAGTCTATCACAGTGCCATCCATTTTGTCACCAAAGCCCCATTTAATACCCACCACTGTGACCTGTATTCTCTCGTTGGCTTGCCCTCGCCACATATTCTTCGCCAAGGTCACCAGGTGAAGGATGCGGATTATCTCAGCTCACTGGTCACCATAGCAACACCCACCCGTAGCACGAGCTCCAGCAGGTATATTTCACTGGTTATCCTGAAAGCCGACACCTCATTTGGCCGCCTTTCCTTCCAGTTCTCTGCTGCCAATGACTGGAAGGAATTGCAATAATCTTTGAAGCTGGAGACTTGTATCTCCCTAACTTTAAGCATAAGCTGTCAGAGCAGCTTACCGATCACTGTACCTGTACACAGCCCATCTATAAATAGCACACCCAACTACCTCATCCCCATATTGTTATTACATTTTTTTGCTCTTTTGCCCCCCAGTATCTCTACTTGCACATCATCATCTGCGCATCAATCACTCCAGTATTAATGCTAAATCGTAATTATTTCACCACTATGGCCTATTTATTGCCTTACCTCCCTATTCTTACTACATTTGTACACAGATTTTTATATTGTGTTATTGACTGTTTATCCCATGTGTAACTCTGTTGTTTTTGTCGCACTGCTTTGCTTTATCTTGGCCAGGTCGCAGTTGTAAATGAGAACTTGTTCTCAACTGGCCTACCTGGTTAAATAAAGGTGAAATAAAAAAAAAATACATTTGACATTTGCTCAGTACATTGTTTTCACTGAGGAAATGTACGAGTCTGCTGTTAATGAGAATGCTGAGGATTTTCCCAAGCTTGCTGTTGACGCATATCCCACGGTAGTTATTGGGGTCAAATTTTTCTCCCCTTTTGAGGATTGGGGTTATCAGTTCTTGGTTCCAAATATTGGGGAAGATGCCAGAGCTGAGGATGATGTCAAAGAGTTTAAGTATAGCCAGTTGGAAATAGTAGTCTGTGTATTTGATAATTTCATGTACTGTACGTCAACACCACAGGCCTTTTCGGGTTGGAGGATTTGTATTTTGTGTTGTTCATTCAATGTAATTGGAGAATCCAGTGGGTTCTGTTAGTCCTTAATAGCTGATTCATTTATCACATGTTTTTGCTCTGTGTTCTTTTGTTATATAGCCAAAAATATATCTCTCTCAATTCAATTAAAAAGGCTTTATTGGCAGGGGAAACATACTGTATGTTTACATTGCCAAAGCAAATGCAAATTACTATCTCTGCCTCGCTCTCTTCATCTCTCCCCCCACAATGTTGCTGTCAGGTGGCAAGCCAAGTCAGAAGACTCCAAATCCAAATGCTATTTGCCAAATTAGATTGTGAAGGCTGTCCATGATATTTAGGAGCTAGATCTCTGGTCGCGGGACAATGCTATAGTGTCTTGTGAGTTTATGACTTCATCACTTCTCTTCAGTTGTATGAAGGGGTCAACAGCAACCCAGCATTGAGAGGGTTAACACAATTAGGGGACCATATGTATGGACACTAATTAATTTTAGCCAACTGGTTTGGGTAGAGAGTTTTAATGTATTGGGGAAATGAGAGCGAGGAGTATAAATTGAAAGCGTATGGTCTTTCATTCCTGGAGATGGAACGCAGTCAGTCAGTGTACACTGTTAAATACTCTCTAAGACCTGGCTGTGCTTCACTCTCTCATCACTGAACTGCATTCAGCACAAAGAAACCTTTGTTCTAACGCTCCCTGCTCTTGAAAAGCAACTCTCTAACACGCGCACACACACACACACACACTCACACTCACACACAAAAGTTAGCCCATAGATCAGTCTAAACACAAGCACAACATTGGATTTCTCAAACTTTACTTCCCTCCATGTTTCTCCTCTCCCTGACCAACAGCTTTTTCTGGTTAACCACACATTTACGGTAACAAGCTGGAATGGGGAGGATGGAGTGACGAAGGGGCGGAGGGAGGTCCAACTCCCTCTCACTCTGTCTCTCTCATAGCCCCTACACCATGACAAGAAATATCTACACACACTACAGTAAGAACGGCCCCCACGTACGCACACACACGGACATACGGACCAAGTCACAAACACACACAAACACAGGTACTGTTCACTCACAGATACTACAATCAGGACTACAATGGCAGCCCTGGGGTGTACAGGAATAGTGTCACTGTCCTCCCATTCTCACACAGTGGTTGGTGTGTGTGTGTTTTGTTTGGTTTTACTTTGTCCTCCATAAGGACAGTAAAACAAGGACAAAGCTATGTAATAATCAGGCCATGTGTGATGTTCATATAAAATGTTCTTATAAAATCAGTGTGTTGTCTTCATGCATGGTCCACGTGAAGGGGATAAGGTCGTAGGGTGCTGGGACGATCACATTGTGTCAGTATAGTACTGCAAATCTGGGATGAGCAGAGAAAGAAAGAGTAAGAGACATTTGAATGGATTAAAGGCAGGGAACTTATGAAATCAGTGCAGGGCATTTGTCATTCACTTTTTTTTGCCGCTTGTATCTTCAGACAACTAGTACAGGTTTTTTACTTGTCCAAAAATAAAAGAATGGTCTGCAACACCATTTTTATATCATTGTAGGATGCAAGGAACCACTTAATGAACCACTTAATGAACACAAAATACAATTGATGACTATCTTTTTTTTTACCATAGAGAATTAGAGAAAAATGTACTGTAGGCTACACTCTACCTATTAGCTTCATGTATATTCAAGCATGTCTGAAAATAGAACACTGCCCCTTTAAGGCTCTCCAGGAGGCCAGTTGGCCACCATTGGTAGCCTATTAAACATTGCAACATTACGACAACCAAATCCCTTTTTATGTCATTATAAAATAATTCCCTCCAGTGCTCGAAATTAAGGGCGTCCCGTCATCCCTGGGACGTAAAAAATATGTACACGGTTCAAAACAAACTCTGACACAGTTCTGGGACAACAGATCCAAAATTCATACAACCACTGCACATAAAATGTAAAAAAATAAATAAAAAAAAAAAGCAATGAGGCTGATGCAACAGATCAAACCATTTAGCTTTAAATGTTGATAAAGTTTAATTTCTTCATATTATAAACTGTAGACTACATGCGAATGTACCAAAATGCACAAAACGGTAAAACAACTTTCTCAGAAGTGCACTGCACACACGAGTGGTTTCCTTTGAGAGAGATTAAAACAATTCATTAAGAAAGAGGGGAGATCTAAAGATGCATCAACTAGCATGGGTTACTAATTTGATTAGGATTATCATCAACTAGCATGGGTTACTAATATGATTAGGATTATCATCAACTAGCATGGGTTACTAATATGATTAGGATTATCATCAACTAGCATGGGTTACTAATATGATTAGGATTATCATCAACTAGCATGGGTTACTAATATGATTAGGATTATCATCAACTAGCATGGGTTACTAATATGATTAGGATTATCATCAACTAGCATGGGTTACTAATTTGATTAGGATTATCATCAACTAGCATGGGTTACTAATATGATTAGGATTATCATCAACTAGCATGGGTTACTAATTTGATTAGGATTATCATCAACTAGCATGGGTTACTAATATGATTAGGATTATCATCAACTAGCATGGGTTACTAATATGATTAGGATTATCATCAACTAGCATGGGTTACTAATATGATTAGGATTATCATCAACTAGCATGGGTTACTAATATGATTAGGATTATCATCAACTAGCATGGGTTACTAATATGATTAGGATTATCATCAACTAGCATGGGTTACTAATTTGATTAGGATTATCATCAACTAGCATGGGTTACTAATATGATTAGGATTATCATCAACTAGCATGGGTTACTAATATGATTAGGATTATCATCAACTAGCATGAATAACTAATATGATTAGGATTATCATCAACTGGCATGGATTACTAATATGATTAGGATTATCATCAAGTAGCATGGATTACTAATATGATTAGGATTATCCTCAAGTAGCATGGACTACTAATATGATTAGGATTATCATCAAGTAGCATGAATTACTAATATGATTAGGATTATCATCAAGTAGCATGGACTACTAATATAATTAGGATTATCATCAAGTAGCATGGACTACTAATATGATTAGGATTATCATCAACTAGCATGAATTACTAATATGATTTGGATTATCATCAAGTAGCATGGGTTACTAATATGATTAGGATTATCATCAACTAGCATGGATTACTAATATGATTAGGATTATCATCAACTAGCATGGGTTACTAATATGATTAGGATTATCATCAACTAGCATGGGTTACTAATATGATTAGGATTATCATCAACTAGCATGGGTTACTAATATGATTAGGATTATCATCAACTAGCATGGGTTACTAATATGATTAGGATTATCATCAACTAGCATGGGTTACTAATATGATTAGGATTATCATCAACTAGCATGGGTTACTAATATGATTAGGATTATCATCAACTAGCATGGGTTACTAATATGATTAGGATTATCATCAACTAGCATGGGTTACTAATATGATTAGGATTATCATCAACTAGCATGGGTTACTAATATGATTAGGATTATCATCAACTAGCATGGGTTACTAATATGATTAGGATTATCATCAACTAGCATGGGTTACTAATTTGATTAGGATTATCATCAACTAGCATGGGTTACTAATATGATTAGGATTATCATCAACTAGCATGGGTTACTAATATGATTAGGATTATCATCAACTAGCATGAATAACTAATATGATTAGGATTATCATCAACTGGCATGGATTACTAATATGATTAGGATTATCATCAAGTAGCATGGATTACTAATATGATTAGGATTATCCTCAAGTAGCATGGACTACTAATATGATTAGGATTATCATCAAGTAGCATGAATTACTAATATGATTAGGATTATCATCAAGTAGCATGGACTACTAATATAATTAGGATTATCATCAAGTAGCATGGACTACTAATATGATTAGGATTATCATCAACTAGCATGAATTACTAATATGATTTGGATTATCATCAAGTAGCATGGGTTACTAATATGATTAGGATTATCATCAACTAGCATGGATTACTAATATGATTAGGATTATCATCAACTAGCATGGGTTACTAATATGATTAGGATTATCATCAACTAGCATGGATTACTAATATGATTAGGATTATCATCAACTAGCATGGGTTACTAATATGATTAGGATTATCATCAACTAGCATGGATTACTAATATGATTAGGATTATCATCAACTAGCATGGATTACTAATATGATTAGGATTATCATCAACTAGCATGGGTTACTAATATGATTAGGATTATCATCAACTAGCATGGATTACTAATATGATTAGGATTATCATCAACTAGCATGGATTACTAATATGATTAGGATTATCATCAACTAGCATGGGTTACTAATATGATTAGGATTATCATCAAGTAGCATGGATTACTAATATGATTAGGATTATCATCAACTAGCATGGGTTACTAATATGATTAGGATTATCATCAACTGGCATGGATTACTAATATGATTAGGATTATCATCAACTAGCATGGATTACTAATATGATTAGGATTATCATCAACTAGCATGGATTACTAATATGATTAGGATTATCATCAAGTAGCATGAATTACTAATATGATTAGGATTATCATCAAGTAGCATGGACTACTAATAGGATTAGGATTATGTCTTTGGCTACTGAACAATAAAACTAAGTTGATTTCAAAACCAATAGAACATGAGAATAATGCTGATTTCAATGTAATATTAAGTGTTTATAAAATAATTCCCTCAACATTTCTATGGTGGTATTTTGGCTAGGCTACTTAGAAACAAGGTAAGACGTGCTTCATAAAATGACATTTTCAGGTTTTAAATGATTACGTTTATGGTTAAATTAGTTGAAAATGCTCCTCCGCTCAGATTCAAGGTGGGTGATGTGACGTGCGTAATAGGCACCGTTCACTCTCCGGTCTTGTGACTGTTTGAGCTAAATAAACCATGCCTCAAGTATGTCGACAGTATCAAGCCTTTAGACGTTAATGTTAATTATCCTTCATTATATTTGTCAAACATGACTTGCGTTTAGCCTGTATTTATGTTATTAAAAGTTGAATTGGAGTGGTCTGGACATGACAGGCTGTAGCCAAAATGCACATCACTACACTTTGACACATAGGCCTTTTTATTTATTCAGCTCTACATGAAAAATAGATCTGAATATTATTCCAACGTTGCCCTCTCTGATCCAATTCTGGTCAGAGTAATTGTTTGATATTGTGATTTTTTTTTGTGTCCATTCAGACAAACGTAAATCTATATTCTTCTTATCTTAAATTTGTTTTTACTTGTCCCGGGGAAGTCAAGTAGTGGTCTCCCTCCCTCCCTCCATCCCTCACTCACTCACTCACTCACTCACTCAACTCACTCAACTCACTCAACTCAACTCTTTTTTCAGAATTTCCGCCTGACTGACATACCCAAAGTAAACTGCCTGTTACTGAGGCCCAGAAGCCAGGATATGCATATAATTGGTACCATTGGATAGAAAACACTTTGAAGTTTGTAGAAATGCTAAAATAATGTATGAGACTATAACACAATTGATATGGTAGGAGAAAATCCAAAGAAAAACCAACCGGAAATGTTTTATTTTGAGATCCCATGCTCTTTCAATGGAAAGCAATGGGGCTTGTTTCTTCCAAAACGAGGAAGAATTTAGAGTTTTGGTACTCGGAGTCACATTGGGAAATCAGTCTGTGTGTGCGCGATAAAGAGGACGCACACTTGCTAATTTGACTTTCTATTGAACATACTTCTTTCCGTATGAAATATTATAGTTTAATTACATTTTAGGATAGCTGAGGATTAAATAGAAATATAGTTTGACTTTTTTAAACGAAGTTTAGCAGTACCTTTTTGGATTCTTTTGTCTGCATGTTGAACGAGTGGATTACTGAAATCGATGGCGCCAACTAAACTGACTTTTTGGCATATAAAGAAGGATTTCATCTAACAAAACAACCATGCATGTTGTAACTGAGACCCTTGGGATTGCAAACAGAGGAAGATTTTCAAAAAGTAAGTGATAATTTAATCGCTATTTGTGATTTAATTAAGCCTTTTATGAAGCCTGTGCTTCATAAATGTTTAATATTACGATTATTTATTTGAATTGTGCTCCCTCTTTTGCCCATATTAATCTTTTATTTTTATTGGCCAGTCTGAGATATGGAGTTTTCTTTGCAACTCTGCCTAGAAGGCCAGCATCCCGGAGTCACCTCTTCACTGTTGACGTTGAGACTGCTGCTAGTTGAGGACTTGTGAGGCATCTGTTTCTCAAACTAGACACTCTAATGTACTTGTCCTCTTGCTCAGTTGTGCACCGGGGCCTCCCACTCCTCTTTCTATTCTGGTTAGGGCCAGTATGCGCTGTTCTGTGTTAACACTTTTTTTGGTTACTACATGATTCCATGTGATATTTCATAGTTTTGATGTTTTCACTATTATTCTACTATGTAAAAATAAAGAAAAACCCTTGAATGAGTAGTTGTGTCCAAACTTTTGACTGGTACTGTATATCAAGAGATCATCTGCAAATAAGTTTAGTTTATATTCATGTTTACCAACACGAAAACCTGTTACATCTGAGTCCTGTCTAATTCTTTCTGAAAGCGGTTCAATTGCCAGTGCAAACAGGAGGGGAGAGGGAGGACATCCCTGTCTCGTGCCCCTTTTTAAAGCAATTTCATCAGGTAAGATATTTAGAGACACCTCCTCCCTGGGTTTGCTTGTGTTGTGTGCCAGAGTACCAAAATCCGTTGGGCCATTGTAAACAAAGCAGAAGCTAACTGACCCAGACCTTGATGGGTACCAGGGTTTGGGTCAATTCCATTTAATTTCCAGTCAATTCAGAAAGTAAACTAAATTCCAATTCATATCACAAATGTTCCCATTTGAAAAGCATTAAAATCAATTGGAATTTAAGTGGAATTGACCCAAACCCTGATGGATATTGTAATAGCACAGAACAATGAGATAGATATTTCACCGGATGTATAAATGTGAAGCATCTGCATCTGCCAAATATATGTATTTTGACCGATATTCTGCAATATTTCTCATCGATTAAGTATTTGATCTCAACACAGCTCTTTGTTCCCAAAACAAGAGTCTGCTATGAACAGAGTTTTGTAGACTTTACCCTTTGCCAAAATTACAAAATATTTTGATGTTTATGAAGGAGTGCAAAGGCGAATTGAGTTATTGCACACGCTCACTTTACGAAGTAGGCGTTCACTAATGGAAATATGCAGATGCATGCTAGAACGCACTAATAGGATCTCACTAGCTCGTGCTTGGCTCTGCCCACCGTCCTTGCTTCTTCTTCCCACTATGACTAATTTGTTCCTATTGGAAACGTTAGGCTGTGGTGTATCTTGGTTAAGTTATAAAAATCTTTGCTACTAGTGTCCTATCAGAGGTACGTCTGGTTGACCCTCAGACAGACTCTCAAAGCAGTCTGGAGCTCAACAAGTATGCCAACAGAAAAATCCAGGCAAGGAAGGAGTGCTTGGAACTACCAGATCTTTAGAAGCATACAGCTACCTCCAAGAGGCTTATGGGTTGTGCCCAGCATGCAGTATTTCAGTGGCACAGACAGCAGCCATGTTTATAATAAAAGCCCCTTTAGTAAGTCAATCAGCCAGCCAGCCAGTCAGCCAGTCATCTGGGAGGCCTAGTGAGTTGTCATCAGCCGCAAGTAATAGTAGCCAGTAGACTCGAGACGTGTGTGTGTGTTTGCGTGCGTGCGTGCGTGTGCATGCGTGTGTATGTGTGTAATTGGAGACTATAGGGCCCCCTGGCCTGGCTGCATGGTGACTCAGTGTTTCCACACAGCCTAGACCTGGATCACACCACGCCAGTGGGGAGAGAGGGTGTGGAAAGGGGGAGAAGGTGGGGAGGGTGTGTGGGAGGGGAAGGTGTGGGAAGGGGGAGAGGGTGTGTGGGAGGGGAAGGTGTGGGAAGTGGGAGAGGGTGTGTGGGAGGGGAAGGTGTGGGAAGGGGGAGAGGGTGTGTGGGAGGGGAAGGTGTGGGAAGTGGGAGAGGGTGTGTGGGAAGTGGGAGAGGGTGTGTGGGAAGGGGGAGAGGGTGTGTGGGAAGGGGGAGAGGGTGTGTGGGAAAGGGGAGAGGGTGTGTGGGAAAGGGGAGAGGGTGTGTGGGAAGGGGGAGAGGGTGTGTGGGAGGGGAAGGTATGGGAAGGGGGAGATGGTGTGTGGGAAGGGGGAGAGGGTGTGTGGGAAGGGGGAGACGGTGTGTGGGAAGGGGGAGAGGGTGTGTGGGAAGGGGGATAGGGTGTGTGGGAGGGGAATGTGTGGGAAGGGGGAGAGGGTGTGTGGGATGGGAATGTGTGGGAAGTGGGAGAGGGTGTGTGGGAGGGGAAGGTGTGGGAAGTGGGAGAGGGTGTGTGGGAAGGGGGAGAGGGTGTGTGGGAAGGGGGAGAGGGTGTGTGGGAAAGGGGAGAGGGTGTGTGGGAAAGGGGAGAGGGTGTGTGGGAAGGGGGAGAGGGTGTGTGGGAGGGGAAGGTATGGGAAGGGGGAGAGGGTGTGTGGGAAGGGGGAGAGGGTGTGTGGGAAGGGGGAGAGGGTGTGTGGGAAGGTGGAGACGGTGTGTGGGAAGGGGGAGAGGGTGTGTGGGAAGGGGGATAGGGTGTGTGGAAGGGGAATGTGTGGGAAGGGGGAGAGGGTGTGTGGGAGGGGAAGATGTGGGAAGGGGGAGAGGGTGTGTGGGAGGGGAAGGTGTGGGAAGTGGGAGAGGGTGTGTGGGAAGTGGGAGAGGGTGTGTGGGAAGGGGGAGAGGGTGTGTGGGAAGGGGGAGAGGGTGTTTGGGAAGGGGGAGAGGGTGTGGGTGTGTCTGGGAGAAAAAGAGAGCGAGACAGTTTCTAGCCCTACTACTGGCCAGTGGTATAGATATGCTCTCTATACTCTCACAGTGAGGCATGTCTCCAGAGACCTGTCACAGACATGTTGAATTCTAATAGTTGCACCACAACCTCTCAAATTGATTTAATTCTGTACTGTGTTTATGTTGGCTGCGGTCTGCTTTTTGTGGTCGTGGTCTGAGTAGAGGAGTGTGGGGAAAGGGGAGTTGGGGGACTAGGGAGAATGGGAGGGGACTAGGAAACAGGGGAGGGGGACAATACATTACCTGACAAGGAGAGATGGGGGGGGGGGGGTGAGCAGGAGGAGGTGGGGAGGAGGAGAGGTGGAGAGCTGGAGGTGGGGAGGAGAGGTGGGGAGTGGAGTGGAGGAAAGGAGGTGGGAATGTGGAGAGGTGGAGGTGGGGAGACGTAGACCATATGGGAGGCTAAGTGAGAAGCCAGCTGACCCCAGGGGTTTACAATGAACAGATCAACACTCTGAGGCAGACTTCCCCAGAGCCCTTCTCTCTCCTCCCCTTTCTTTCTCTCCCCACTCCTCCACTCAGCCCACAACCACAAAAAGCAGACCACAGCCAACATAAACACAGTACAGAATTAAATCAATTTGAGAGGTTGTGGTGCAACTATTAGAATTCAACATGGCCGTGACAGGTCTCTGGAGACATGCCTCACTGTGAGAGTATAGAGAACATATCTATACCACTGGCCAGTAGTAGTGCTAGAAACTGTCTCTCTCTTTCACTCCCTCTCACACACACACCCACTATTATCTCCTAACCAGTACTCTTACCCTAACCCTAACCTTAACCCCAAAACCTAACCTTAACCCTAACCCTAAACCTAAACTTAACACTAGCTCCTAACCCTGACCCTCAATGTTCAAAACCAGCTGCTTCACAAAACATTGCACATTCTCCACATTTAGCCATTGCGTAACCTGTGGGTTACAGTACATTAGAAACAGTGTTAAGCTACAGAACAGAACTCCTAGAACACGATTCAGTCCTTTACTAACACATATAAACACAGAGATGGGCGGTAGAAGTTATTGACATGATTTTTGACTACAGACAAACTGAAATGGTCCACCCACACAGACAGTGTGGTGAAGGCACAACTGCGACAGCGCCTCTTCAACCTCAGGAGGCTGAAGAAACTTGGCTTGTCACCTAAAACCCTCACAAATGTCTACAGATGCACATTTGAGAGCATTCTGTCGGGCTGTTTCACCGCCTGGTACGGTAACTGCACCACCCACAACCACAGGGCTCTCCAGAGGGTGGTGCCGTCTTCAAAACGCATTACCGGGGGCAAACAACCTGCTCTCAAGGACACCTACAGCACCTGATGTCACAGGAAGGGCAAAAAGATCATCAAGGACAACATCCCGCTACCATCCAGAAGGCAACGTCAGTACAGGTGCATCAATGCTGGGACCGAGAGACTGTAAAATAGCTTTTTCTCCTTACCATCAGACTGTTAAAAAGCCATCACTAACACAGAGAGGCTGCTGCCTACATACAGACTTGAAATCATTGGCAACTCTAACAAATTGAACACTAGTCACTTTATTAATGCCACTTTAATAATGATGTTTACATACCTTGCACTTCTCATCCCAGATGTATATACTGTATTTTATACCATCTATTGCATCCTGTCTATGCTGGTCAGTCATGGCTCATCCATATATTTATCCAATAAGTATTTACCATGTGGACTCCCTGTGAGGATGGGATTGGGCTGGAATGGGCTGACTCACTGTGTGTGTGTGTGTGTGTGTATGTCTGCGTGCGAGAGAGATGGGCTGCTCCAGGCAGTGGAAGGGGTAGGAAGTGGAGTGGGCTAGGCGAGGAGACGCTCTCTGAGAGCCTGCCCAAGTAAACAACCCCCTACCTACACACACACGCACACACACACACGCACACGCACACACACACACACACACACACACACACACCTATGCTGTGTCACCTCTAGTTTCCCAAGTGATCCCATTGTTGTGCCTCTTACGGGTAACGCCAGAGGAGATGTGTGTGTGTGTGTGTGTGTGTGGTTTGTCATAACTATTCATAACACTCTATTACCACTACTGCTATGGTGTTTATAATGAAAGATGTTTATACATACTGGGCCTGTGAAGTACGTCATTGCACCCTGTCAAGGCCGCAATGTCCTTTTAACATCAAGAAGTGGAAATGAACTTGCATTAAGAGAGAGCATTAAGAGAGAGCTTTCAAGAGAGAAAGGGAGTGAGGGATAACACATATTTATGTTGATTTATTTTCACATAGTACTGTAATAATTTTCATATATATATATATATATATATATATGACATTTGAAATATCTTTATTCTTTTGGAACTTCTGTGAGTGTAATGTTATTTTTATTGTTTATTTCACATTTGTTTATTATCTACCTCACTTGCTTTGGCAATGTTGACATACATTTCCAATGCCAATAGAGTCCTTGATTTGAATTGATAGAGACAGGCAGACAGGCAGACAGGCAGACAGACAGACAGACAGACAGACAGACAGATGGGGGGGAGAGAGACAGACAGACCGGGGGGGAAAGACGGATAGACAGACGGGAGAGAGACGGACAGACAGACAGACGGGGGAGAGACAGACACCGAGAGACAGACAGACAGGCAGACAGACAGACAGACAGACAGGCAGGCAGGCAGGCAGGCAGACAGACAGACAGACAGACAGACAGACAGACAGACAGGCAGGCAGGCAGGCAGACAGACAGACAGACAGGCAGGCAGGGAGGCAGACAGACAGGCAGACAGGCAGACAGGCAGACAGACAGACAGACAGACAGACAGACAGGCAGGCAGGCAGGCAGGCAGACAGACGGGGGGGAGAGAGACAGACAGACGGGGGGAGAGAGACAGACAGACGGGGGAAAGAGACGGACAGACAGACGGGAGAGAGACCAACAGACAGACGGGGGAGAGAGACAGACAGACAGACGGGGGGAGAAAGACAGACAGACAGACAGACGGGGGGAAGAGAGACAGACAGATGGGGAGAGACAGACAGACAGACAGACAGACGGGGGAGAGAGACAGACAGACAGGAGAGAGAGACAGACAGACGGGGGGAGACAGACAGACAGACAGACGGGGGGGGGGGAGAGACAGACAGACAGACGGGGGGGGGAGAGACAGACAGACAGGCGGGGGGGGGGGGGAGAGGCAGACAGATAGACGGGGGGAGAGAGACAGAGAAACGGGTGGGAGAGAGACAGACAGACCGGGGGGGAAAGACGGATAGACAGACGGGAGAGAGACGGACAGACAGACAGACGGGGGAGAGACAGACACAGACAGACAGACAGACAGACAGACAGACAGACAGACAGACAGACAGACAGACAGACAGACAGACAGACAGAGGGGAGGGAGAGAGAGAAGAAGCGATTCCCAAACCTTCCATAATAAAGCCATCACCTGCAGAGAGATGATCCTGGAGATCAGTCCCCTAAGCAAGCTGGTCCTGGGGCTCTGTTCACAAACACAAACACACCCCACAGAGCCACAGGACAGCAACACAATTAGACCCAAACAAATCATGAGAAATTAAAAAGATAATTACTTGACACATTTGGGAAGAATTAACCAAAAATCAAAGCAAACTAGAATGCTGTTTGGCCCTAAACAGAGATTTCACAGTGGCAGAATACCTGATCACTGACTGACCCAAACTTAAGGAAAACGTTGACTAATTATAGACTCAGTGAGCAGAGCCTTGCTATTGAGAAAGACGGGGCAGACATGGCTTTCAAGAGAAGACAGGCTATATGCACACTGCCAACAAAATGAGGTGGAAACTGAGCTGCACTTCCTAACCTCCTGCCAAATGTATGACCATATTAGAGACACATATTTCTCTCAGATTACACAGAATAAGTGTGCAATAACAGCAGCAAGATTTGTGGCCTGTTGCCACAAGAAAAGGGCAACCAGTGAACACCATTATAAATACAACCCATATTTATGCTATTTGTTTTCCCTTTTTTAGGAATTAGCTGTAATTGGATAAACCTCAATTTTATACCAATTTATTCCGCTTGTTTCCAGGACTTTCTGACTGGATGGTTCGTCTGCTGTTAATCCCTCTCTACACGCTGCTGGACAACAATAACTGATTTCTTCTTGACTTGAAACCCAGATGAGTTCTTAGCGCTCCCTCCTCCTGACAGAAAGCCATTGTTTCTCACGTAGAGTCACAGCTACCGGAAACTTTGGTTTGTGATTATTCTGTCTCATTGCTTTGAAATATACTGTATAGTACTGTAATAATAGCAGTACTGAGAGGGAATAACAGCAGAACAATATATATTTTAGACTGATAGACTCACACAGAGAACAAATGGAAGAGCCACTCAGTCTGACCAGAGGAGCGCCGGAAAAAAGTTGACAGTTCAATTCACTAAACAAGCCCTTCAGGGCTATAGCAGGGATCAAAAAAACTACTGAGGTTGTTTGTAAATGTGTGCTCAGATTTCTCAGGGCAGTCTTCCATCTAGATAAGCAGCCAGTTCACCCGTGATACAAGTCAGTGTTCGACGTCCATCCATATATGAGGACGTCGGGAGATGGCATGGAAACTGGCCACTAGGGGCAGCAATGAGTGCTGTTACCTCCAAGTAGGATTCGGATTTGCTAGGGTGTTGTGGACAGGGTTGGCTAGGGTGTTGTGGACAGAGTTGGCAGATGGGTGTACGCATCAGATTTCAAAGGTTGCAAGTTCAAATCCAGCAATTTAAAGTTATTTTTGTTTTAAGCCTGTCCCAAACCTTAACCATTCAGAGTTAATGCCTAACCTTGAGATGTCGGAGTTAATACCTAAACTTAAACTTAATTATACACTTTGAAATTTGACTTTTTGCAACAACTTGGATGAACATCTAATTCGGATGTGAGACCTAGTTGAGATAAGGCCTTTACCTGGAACCTGTCTATCAGGCCTCATCCTGTCCTACCTCTCCACTACCCTCAGGATAAACCTGCTGAGAGAGAGAGAGAGAGACACACACACACACAATGCGTGTTTGTGCCTGTGTGTGTGTCTCAGCAGTGTGTTGTGTGCTGGCGTGAGTGTTTGTGCCTGTGTGTGTGTGTGTGTGTGTGTCTCAGCAGTGTGTTGTGTGCTGGCGTGAGTGTTTGTGCCTGTGTGTGTGTCTCAGCAGTGTGTTGTGTGCTGGCGTGAGTGTTTGTGCCTGTGTGTGTGTGTGTGTCTCAGCAGTGTGTTGTGTGCTGGCGTGAGTGTTTGTGCCTGTGTGTGTGTGTGTGTCTCAGCAGTGTGTTGTGTGCTGGCGTGAGTGTTTGTGCCTGTGTGTGTGTATGTCTCAGCAGTGTGTTGTGTGCTGGCGTGAGTGTTTGTGCCTGTGTGTGTGTGTGTGTGTGTCTCAGCAGTGTGTTGTGTGCTGGCGTGAGTGTTTGTGCCTGTGTGTGTGTATGTCTCAGCAGTGTGTTGTGTGCTGGCGTGAGTGTTTGTGCCTGTGTGTGTGTATGTCTCAGCAGTGTGTTGGCGTGAGTGTGAGATTTGTGTTTTCTCAGACTCTGTGCCACTCGAGATCATTGTGAAACTATATTTTTCTATGTATCTTTTGGTTTAGATCTTTTTATCTGCTGTCTTTATCTTTAGCCTTGTTGTTATTTTGAACTGCTTATGTTTCTATTGCAGCTGGTGTATGAATATTTCTACAAACATGATAGTTGTTATCTTCTTATATCCCAATCTGTAAACCCTTCAAGACAACAGTCATGTGTTTGTGGATTCTATAAATACTCTGATGATCTCTGCTGTCAGAGGTTCTGCTCCAGTAACAAGACAGTGTCTGAATCCAAAATTGCACACTATTCCCTATAGAGTACACTACTTTTGAAAAGAAAAGTGGTGCACTATGTAGGGAATAGGTTGTGATATGGGACTCAGACACATCTCCTCTGGGCTTCCTCTTTGACTGCAGTGGGCTAAATCAGGTTCACACAGACTGTTTCTTGGTAGTTTTAAACAAATCTACTTTGACACAAAAGTACCCACCTCACACATATGGCTAGGGCTTTAAAAAAAAAAGACATCTGTACCATGTCAGATATAGAGTAGAAATGTATTTGCATTTGCGCCCCAATGTTACACTTTATGTACCTTACATCTGTAATGATTCTCGTCCTCTTCTTCTTCTGAGGAGTAGTAAGAAGGATCGGAGGACCAATGCGCAGCGTGCTACGTGTTCATATTATTTATTACAACAAACGAACACTGAAACAAAACAATAAACGACACGTGAAAATATCAACCAAAACAGTTCCGTGAGGAACACACAGACACAGGAAATAAACACCCACGAAACACAGGTGGAAAAAGGCCACCTAAGTATGATTCTCAATAAGAGACAACTAACGACACCTGCCTCTGATTGAGAACCATACCAGGCCAAACACAAGACACAACATAGAAAAACGAACATAGACAACCCACCCAACTCACAACCTGACCATACTAAGACGTAAATAAAAGAACTAAGGTCAGAACGTGACAACATCACAGAAGACTGCAATATAACTAAACCTGTTTGACATAGAAACATCAGATTTTCAGAGTTTTTTATTTAGATTAATTACTAAAAAAATATGAATAACATTCCATCCATGAGGCCACTAGGTAATTTGACTACAGTTGTAACTCTAACGTGACCTGTGATGTCATCTTCTACAGTGTCTGTTGTTTATATCTAAAGGCTTCATTTATTTAGGGTGTGTGTATGTGTGTGAATGTGTGTGAATGTGGTTTTTTAAATAATCACCCTGGCTGCTAAACTGTTCCCATACGCTGTTACATGCTGCCTCTATGTATCGATGTCTTCAGGAAACAGATGGTGAAGAACACAACTGAGAAACCAGGGACGAATAAGACACTACTATCTCACAAAGGGCTTGGAAATACATTGAGACCAATATAATTCGCTGTTCCTTCATATCTGCTAATTAATTGGTTACGTCATCTTATTCCTCGTCTGTCCTATGCATTCCCATGCCTGGCTCCTTGTGATAGAACTAGGACTACTAAGTCAAGTGTAAGTGTTGTGTCACTCGTTAGAGTGTCTGGGTGTGTTTCCACAACCTGTCAGGCAGCCATCTGTCTCTCACTCAGGGCCCATGTAAACCCACCTCTCGCTCGCTGTCACACTTCAAGATCTGTGTTCATATACCATTTTGAAATCATTTCAAATTCTTTAGCTGAGCTTGATTGAGCTTGCCATGTAAACAATAGAAAAGTCCCAAAAGTGCAAACCCTGCACACCTGACACTCCAGGCAGGCTAAAACCAAAGCTCAAAAGTTGTTTAAAGATTTCCAATAGTATTTGAACCCAGTTCTGCTCTTCTCACCCAGCATATGTTTTCTTTCTCTCTTTTTTAGGTCAAGGGTGAACACTTAGTCTGAAAAAACATGTGACACTAGATCCTGCTAGCTAATGTGCGCATGACTAAGGTAAGCAATGTGTCACAGCCATAAGCCTGCTGTACATAATAGGTGTGTGTGTGTATGCGTGTGTATGCGTGCGTGTGTGTGTGTGCGCAGGGCAGAGGATTGACTAAGCTACATCTACAGGGTCAGTCAGTTGTTTTAATGACCTGTTATCAGTCTAAATCTGACACTGAGGATCACAGAGCTACAAACGTTAATAGATAAAGAACCTGGCCATGTCTCCAGTTCCCATAGTCCATTTCCCTGGAACAGCAATATAGCCTGGACGATCTACATCCCAAATGGCACCCTATTCCCTACATAGTGCACTACTTTTTGAACAGGGTTCTATGGGTCCATTTGGGATACATCCGAGGTCTAGCTTGAGAAGAATCGGGTGAGATAGTAGGCTATGTAGCAGTGAGCACAGTATGAATTGTGGTTAATTTGTCTACTCTACCCTCACACCGTTTCTGTCCTTGACTGTTCACCTAGTTCAACAGTGCTGATGAAATAGTCACAGTGCTCTGGCAACATTCTGTTCAATCATAAACGTGCCTCTGGATAGCCCCTGTAATCCAAACCCTACCCCTCATTCATTCATTCATTCATTCATTCATTCATTCATTCATTCATTCATTATTCCACTGCAGGCCTTCCTAAGGTGGGTGATGATTACCCCTTCCATAATCACACACACGTAAGTTGCCTTGATACTCTCACTCAGCTGGGACCAGAGTTAAGTGGAAATAGCAGTTAGCACATCCAGCACTCACTGTTTGCTTTCCCTCCTTTCCCAAACAGAGATGGAGAACCAACCACTGATAGAACTATTACAAAGTCTACCTGGCTGTTGTGCAACTTAAGCCTGCTATCAGGCAAGCTCTTTTTAGGCTTTCAGGTGAGGCTACTGCTGACAGAAGAAACCTAAGTGCCGGGTTCCCAGACACAGATTAAGGCTTGTCCTGGACTAAAGGTTTACGCATGCTTCGGTTCGGCTGGCGCCTAGCTGAACTCGGCTAGGCGAACTGAACGAGTGTGCTCCCATACCTTCAACCTTCACTTGAAAAGACCTTCGCTTGAAAAACAAAAGAAAAACAAAAATAGTACTGTTTGTCCATCTTGAGACACCGTAGCCAGTTTACACTTCCTCAAAATACAGACTACATACTATATACTATTAGTTAATTTTAGTATACTGTAAACGAACAGTATCGTTTCAGTAGAGTGTACTATAACTTTGCCTGTCTACCGAAGTTGATGCTGTTGCTATGCAACCTCTAGCTAGCTTGTTAGCTTAAGAAATTACTAGCTAAACATTTTACGATTTCAGGTGTGTTCGTAAATTTAATCTGCAGTGCCAGAGTGCACTCTGGGCATTCGTTAACCCAGAGCGTTGTCAGATTGTAAATTCAGAGTGTTTCGTTCTCGGAGGGTTCAGAGCACACACTGGACCCTCTGGCAGAGGAGTAGGATTGATCTGAGTCTTCAATGGCAGTCAAGCATCCAAGCTAACTGGCTAGCGTTGGTTAGCAACTTCCAGACACAAATGAAAGAACACCTCACTCTTACCATTTTCCTCACCATAACAGAGCTGGTTAGGCTATTTTCATGTTATACAGAGTGTTGGTGACTGTAACTGTGCTGCCGGCAACAATTTATTACGTTTTTTTTTTAGGATGTTTACTGACACCGGCCATATTCAACGGTGCACGAGAGGGCTCTGAAATTGGAGTAGATAGCCAAATTAGCTAAGAATAATGTGAATAATCAAGTCAATTAATGTTGGTTAGTTAGTTAGATAATATACTACCTGTCAAGTTTGATGTAACATTAGATAACTAGCTAACACACTGCTGTAATGCTAAGCGGTTCGTAAGGATAGCGTAGCTAACAAATTGTCAGCCCACATAACATGTAACATAACTGATTTGAAAAGTCATGACTTTATTACATTGCTCAACATTTTCTTAACATTTGTCAGTATACTCAATTCACATCACAAATAGTACAGTTAGTACAGTTAGTATGAGTATTCGAACACTCAAGAAATCTGTCATTCATTTTTGAGGTTTTTGCAGAGGACATAAGAAGCATTTTCAAAGGTGATATTTAATTGAAAGTGTTGATGGAAATGTGGATAGGGGAAACTGGTCCCACAGGCACTGTAGGTGTTCATTGCTCTACTGTAGTTATTCATTTCCATCATGTCAGTATAATGGAAAGTCATGTCCACATCCCATTATGGAACACATCTTCTTGTCACCATGTTTCAAAGAGTCCTGCACCACTGAGCCAAGCACACACTCAACTCTGCCGTTTGTGGTTTTGTGTGTGTGTGTGTGTTCGCGCGTGTGCATGAGTGCATATGAACAACCACTTCCTGATGTGCACGTTTGCGATGCCTTTACAATGTATGTATGCACCTAACAGCTCACAAACAGGATGCAGCCTACTGTCCTATTTTGCTCCCCTGAAAGGCTGCAACCGGAAAGACAACATGGTGATGAGCACAAGCTGTTCTCACCTGGGTCGGCTTGAATAGAGGGAGATAGAGAGAAATATTGTTTTCGGTCACAAAAGCCTGCAGGTATGATGCATTGTGATGCAGTATAAGACTTCTCATGAGCATGTATAATCCCAGATTTCTACTGTTTTGTTCTTTGGAGGTCAGGAGCGTTGTCATTTCTTAAACTGCTGTTCTGTTCTTGAGGATTCTTAGTAGCTACTTTTCGTTGGGGCTAAGCTCTTTACAACACTGAGGTTAAGGTTACTTGGCACCCAAAGTTGTTGAGAAACCCTTTGTTTACACAGGTGAGCAGTCTCATCTGTCTACCTGTCATGATTCGGGGGAGGGCCTAAAGTAGTCCCAGGCCCCCAGCAGGCGCTCCCTCTCTCCTGGCCTCACATGGCCTGCTCAGGGCGAAACACAGGAACAAGACAATCCATCAGAAGCAACAACCTGAACTGGGGAAACAAGAAGGGCCTTATGGGTCAACTGCCTGAGGTTAGCACTCAGCATAGTAAAAGTAAGTTCCATTGTAAGAAGTTACATCCTGATCTGCTCTGGACATCTCAGAGGAAAGTTTCTGGTACAATCAGCTCAAATAAAATAGTCCAGTAGTCATGAAAAAGGAGAAAACGTTTTTAAGCAGGGTAATGCCGCACTTACGTGCTAATCGGAACGAGGAAACTCAGAAATGTCCAACTCGCTAACTGGTTGAATGAGGCACGTGTATAACTACAACTAGTTGGCAAGTCAGAAATGTCAGAGTTCTGACTAGCACGTGAATGCAGCATACACCCATCTGTACACCCATCTGGGAATGGTGCTGGCTTGGATAGCAGCCATTTCACGGGTCCTGACCAATTATGCTGTTTTGTGTTTTCTTTTGCACCGATCTTAACTTTCTTTGGACATAATGTTTTGCCATCGTTACCTATGACCAAAAATAGCTTCTGGAAATCAGAACAGCAATTACTAACCCCGATTTGAATGACGAATTCTACTTCAATGACTCGGCAGCACAGGACAAACTACTCACCCAGGATTAGGCCCTAATCCCCGACCCTCTGAAGGGGAAAAGACGGTGATATAGAGCCCGAAGTGGGGGCAGCCTGAGGAAACTACGATATAGAGGCCGAAGTGGGGTCAGCCTGAGGAAACTACGATATAGAGGCCGAAGTGGGGTCAGCCTGATGAAACTACGATATGGAGGCCGACGTGGGGACAGCCTGAGGAAACTACGATATAGGGGCAGAAGTGGGGGAAAGCTGATGAAACTACGATATAGAGGCCGAAGTGGGGTCAGCCTGATGAAACTACGATATAGAGGCCGACGTGGGGACAGCCTGAGGAAACTACGATATAGAGGCCGACGTGGGGAAAGCCTGAGGAAACTACGATATAGGGGCAGAAGTGGGGGAAAGCTGATGAAACTACGATATAGAGGCCGAAGTGGGGTCAGCCTGAGGAAACTACGATATAGAGGCCGAAGTGGGGTCAGCCTGATGAAACTACGATATGGAGGCCGACGTGGGGACAGCCTGAGGAAACTACGATATAGGGGCAGAAGTGGGGGAAAGCTGATGAAACTACGATATAGAGGCCGAAGTGGGGTCAGCCTGATGAAACTACGATATAGAGGCCGACGTGGGGACAGCCTGAGGAAACTACGATATAGAGGCCGACGTGGGGACAGCCTGAGGAAACTACGATATAGGGGCAGAAGTGGGGGAAACCTGATGAAACTACGATATAGAGGACGACGTGGGGTCAGCCTGAGGAAACTACGATATAGAGGACGACGTGGGGTCAGCCTGAGGAAACTACAATACAGAGATCAACGTGGGGGCAACCTGATGAAACTACGATATAGAACCTTACGTGGGGGCAACCTGATGAAACTACGATACAGAGATCGACGTGGGGGCAACCTGACGAAACTACGATATAGAACCTTACGTGGGAGCAACCTGAGGAAACTACGATATAGAACCTTACGTGGGGGCAACCTGAGGAAACTACGATATAGAACCTTACGTGGGGGCAACCTGATGAAACTACGATATAGAGGACGACGTGGGGGCAACCTGACGAAACTACGATACAGAGATCGACGTGGGGGCAACCTGATGAAACTACGATACAGAGCCCGACGTGGGGACAACCTGTGGAAACTACGATATAGAGGACGACGTGGGGGCAACCTGATGAAACTACGATACAGAGATCGACGTGGGGGCAACCTGACGAAACTATGATATAGAGCCTGATGTGGGGGCAACCTGATGAAACTACGATACAGAGATCGACGTGGGGGCAACGTGATGAAACCATGGCAACGAGTTAAAAAATAATGCTTCTACCCTCTGTTCTATTGGTGAATGTACAATCACTGGAGAACAAACTAGATGAGCTCGGTTCGAGACTATCCTATCAATGGGTCCTGAAGAATTGTGCTTCATGGAGTCGTGGCTGAACGAGGACATGGATAATATAAATCTAGCTGTTTTTTCTATGCATCGGTAGGACAGAAAGTCAGCGTCTCATAAACTCAAGGGCGGGGGTGTGTGTCTGTTTGTTAACAACAGCTGGTGCACAATCTCTAATATAAAGGAAGTCTCGAAGTTCTACTTGCCTGAGTTAGAGTTAAGCTGTAGACCATACTGTTTACCAAGGCAGTTTTCATTTATATTTTTTGTAGCTGTCTACTGACCACCACAAACCGATGCTGGCACTAAGACCTCACTCGACAAACTATAAAGGGCTATAAGCCAATAAGAAAATGCTCATCCAGAGGCAGCGCTCCTAGTGGCCGGCGATGTTAATGCAGGAAAACTCAACTCTGTTTTACCAGCATATCACCTGTGCAACTAGAAGAAAAACAACTCTAGATCACCTTTACTCCACACACAGAGACACATACAAAGTTCTCCCGTTTGGCAAATCTGACCAAAACCTCAAACAGGAAGTACCAGTGACACACTCAATTCGGAAGTGGTCTGATGAAGCGGATGCTAAGCTATAGGGCTGTTTTGCTAGCACAGACTGGAATATGTTCTGGGATTCATCCGAAGGCATTGAGGAGTTTACCACATCAGTCACCGGCTTCATTAATAAGTGCATCGTTGAAGTCAACCAGAAGCCATGGATTACAGGCAACATCCGCACTAAACTAAAGGTTAGAGCTGCCGCTTTCAAGGAGTGGGACACTAACCCAGGCACTTATACAAAATCCCGCGATGCCCTCCAATGAACTATCAAACAGGCAAAGCGTCAATACCGGACTAAGATCAAATCCTATTACACCGGCTCTGACACTCATTGGATGTGGCAGGACCAGCAAACTATCACAGATTACAAACAGAAACTCAGCCATGTGATGCCCAGTGACATGAGCCTTCCAGAGTAGCTAAATGCCTTCTATGCTCGCTTCGAGACAAGCAACACTGAACCATGTGTGAGAACACCAGCTGTTTCGAACGACTGCGTGATCACGCCCTCTGTAGCCGATGTGAATAAGATTTTTGAACAGGTTAACATTCACAATGCCACAGGGCCAGACGGATTAACAGGACACATACTCAGTGCATGCAGTGACCAGCTGGAAATACTCTTTAAAAATATATATATTAAGGTATTCCCAGGCGGTCTCCCGTCTCAGTACTAACCAAGCCCGACCCTGAACAGCCATGTTCAGGGTGGTATGGCCACAAGCGTATTTTTTTTACCCTGGTATCTCCCTGAATTCTCCCTGAATGGGCTTGGGAGAGGCGAAGGTCGAATCACGCGTCCTTCAAACTCCAGGCTGTGGTGGCACCTGACCGCTGCGCCACCCAGGCCCCCCTGACATTTTCAACCTCTCCCTGACTGTAATACCTACTTGTTTCAAGTAGACTACCATAGTCCTTGTGCCCAAGAAAGCCAAGGGAACCGGTCTAAATGACTATCGCCCTATGACTATCGACTATTGACTACTATTGCATACCACCCCAACAGATCCACAGATGATGCAATCTATATTGCCCTCCACAATTTCCTTTTCCACTTGGACAAAAGGAACACCTACGTGAGAATGCTGTTCATTGACAGCTTAGCATTGAACACCATAGTGCCCTCAAAGCTCATCACTAAGCTAAGGTCCTTGGGACAGAAAAACCTCCCTGTGCAACTGGATCCTGGACTTCCCGACAGGCCACCTCCAGTTGGTGAAGGTAGGCAACAACACATCCGCCACGCTGACCCCTCAGGGGTGCATGCTGTGTCCCCTCCTGAACTCCCTGTTGACCCACGACTGCGTGGCCACGCTCAACTCCAACATTAAGTTTGCCGACGACGAGACTGCCGCCTACAGGGAGGTCAGAGACCTGGAAGTGTGGTGCCAGGACGACAACCTCTTCCTCAATGTCAGTAAGACCAAAGAGCTGACCGTGAACTACAGGAAACGGAGGGCCGATCCCATCCCTATTCACATAGACAGGACTGTAGTAGAGCGGTTTGAGAGCTTCAAGTTTCTTGGTGTCCACATCACTAAGGATCTATCATGGTCCAAACACACCAAGACAGTCGTGAAGAGGGCACGAGAACGCCTCTTCCCCCTCAGGTTGAAAAGATTTGGCATGGGCTTTCAGATCCTCAAGAAGTCCTACAGCTGTACCATCGAGAGCATCTTGACTGGCTGCATCACCGCTTGGTATGGCAAATGCTTGGCATCCGACCGCAAGGCGCTACAGAGGGTAGTACGTATGGACCAGTGTCACTGGGGCCGAAATCCCTGCCATCCAGGACTTCTATACCAGGTGATGTCAAAAGGACAAGAAATGTGTCCAAGACTCCAGCCACCCAAGCTAGACTGTTCTCTCAGCGACCACACGGCAAGCGGTACCAATGCACCAAGTCTGGAACCCACAGAACCCTGAACAGCTTCTACCCCAAGCCATGAGACTTTGAAACAAGGCTGCTAAATAGCTACCCAGACTACCTCATTGACCATTGTTGCACTAACTCTCTTGCACTGACCACACACACACACTGGACTCTACCCACACCGACACCCCAATAACACACTACATTCGCACACATGCCTACGGCCACCACACGCTGCTGCTACTGTCGATCCTGTTGCCTAGTCACTTTACCCCTCGCTATATGCATAGCTACCTCAATTACCTCGTACTGCTGCACAGCGACTCGGTGCTTGTTCTCTCTGTATATAGCCATGTTATTTTTACTCTTTATTCATTGTGTATTTATTCCTTGCGTCACTATTTCCATTTTTTTCTCTCTGCATTGTTAGAAATTGACCTATATGTATTTCACTGTTAGTCTACACCCATTTCCTACCCATCTCTGACTAGGTTTCTCCACAGACGGACAGGCCCTCCATATCAGCCTGTCATAACTTTACTGACCTGATCAACATATCCAGGGAAACCGAGCGTGGTATCAGTCTGTGTAATCGAAGCAGCTCAGTTTGATCACCCTGATCCAATACTAAACAGGTCTATCTAGTCCAATCACAAGGCTGCACCCTCTTGTCCACCAATCATCTGCTGGCTCAATGCAACACCCTCCGCCCGACATAAGGGTCACCATGGATCTCTTTCTATGCCACGTAATGTTAAATTCAATAAACTTCACTGTTTTCACCCATTTAAATGGTATTTAGTAAATAATAGGCCGTCTGTGCTTGTTAAGGTAAATCAGTGTCAGCATCCTCACCAAAAGATGATTGTCTAGATTATGGAACATGTTGCAACAGGAATTTCTTTGTTAAGTTGCAGTTTTCCCTTCAACAAATAGTCTGACATTGTATCAAAGTCTAACTTTGCAAATATGTAATGCTTGACTAGGCCTGACCGAGAAGACAACCACGCCTCAAGAAACCATCCAGTCACATCTCAGTTCACTAGCGGGTGGATGAATAAGAAAAACATTGTTTCAAAAATACAGGGTTTATTGGTTTTAACTGCAATCAATAGTTACAAAAAGAAATCAGTTTTATATCAACTCAGAGAAATGACTAGTGAAAAACCATGGCTGGAAAAATACATTCAACAGTTTGACTTTCAGTTAACTTTCTTTTACTTTCAGTAATCCTGTTTAACCTCATTCAAAACTTCAAGGAAACATGGAACAAGGAATTTAAAAACAATTTCACCATCTTCCATCGTTTAATAGAGAAGGCCTTAGTTAGCTACCTGGAATGTATTCAAAAAGTAGGCACTTTAACAGCTGGGGCCACGCAAGTACAAAAAAACAAGACAACCTCTCAACCCATTTGGTCACAGCTTTTGCTTGTAATAAAAGGGAGTCTTTTTCCTCGAAATCCCTGGTTACTTGTATTACATTAACTGAGACCGTCACATAACTTTAAACCCAGAACTTCACACTGAATCGGGATGTCCAAGTGAACATGGTGATACTCATCACGTGTTACACCTCTTAGTTTTAGATACATGAGTCATATTTATGAAATAATCCTGTTTGGTCAACATATGGTACCACGTTGGCCTAATCTCAAAGAATACAACTGCAAAAGGTAATAACATTAAAGTACTGTTACCGTCAGAGAAAACAAAAACGCGAGGACAGGACAGCTCCGGAATGAGAAGGTGACAATCATGTTTGCTGGAATTGCAGTCCAATAACAGGGAGAACCGAGAACAAACCAAAAGTATACAAATAAATAAAGCAACTTCTTTCTTTCTGTATTTTTTTTGTTTTAAATTAAGTTTCATTTTGACAACGTGTAGTTGCAAACAAAAGTCATTGTAATACAATATATTAAACTGTGAAAAAAGAAATTGACAAAAATGTCTTCACAATCTTTAGATTAATACCGAAGATCATAATTTAACATAAAGAAAATATATTCTATTGTTCATTATCCAGATAAATACAAAAACAAAATTAACAAAAAAAATGCATATGATCACCAATAAATATGTTTCGATAAGTTAAATATGCAGTGATAAGCAAAAACTGTTTGGAAAGTTCTCAAACAAATAATCATAATAACAATAAAAATAATCAAAACCTAGAAAAAGAAGCAGAGAGATGTCATAACATCAGACTACTCCTCAAAACCAGATTCTGATTCTAAGGGGAAGAAGAAGACTAGGATAGCTTAGAGATCCCATCTCAAGTTGCAGGAAGTATAGAAGAACTGCACCATGGGAATGCTGGAATTCCCCGCTGCCTGCGGAACGGCACAGAGAGCGGTGGGGTGGAGAGGGAGGGGGGGCGGTGGGGTGGAGAGGGAGGGGGGCGGAGAGGGAGGGGGGCGGTGGGGTGGAGAGGGGCGGTGGGGTGGAGAGGGAGGGGGGCGGTGGAGTGGAGAGGGAGGGGGGCGGTGGGGTGGAGAGGGAGGGGGGCGGTGGGGTGGAGAGGGAGGGGGGCGGTGGGGTGGAGAGGGAGGGGGGCGGTGGGGTGGAGAGGGAGGGGGGCGGTGGGGTGGAGAGGGAGGGGGGCGGTGGGGTGGAGGGGGAAGGGGGCGGAGAGGGAGGGGGGGGCGGTGGGGTGGAGAGGGAGGGGGGCGGTGGGGTGGAGAGGGGCGGTGGGGTGGAGAGGGAGGGGGGCGGTGGGGTGGAGAGGGAGTGACAAAAATAATAACACAGTCTTAAAGGTTTAACAACCAGTTAGACAATAAAAGACGTCCCTCATCCTTCCTTTCCAGAAACACAACTGTCAGTGACCAACAACAGGATGGGGTGGTTTGTGGTGCAATGATACACTTGCACTGCTACACGTTCAAGAACAAAATCACAGGTGGCACCTGGCAAAACAACAAAAGTCTAACATTCTCATTGTTCATTCGTTTCCTCTCGCGTTTTGACTGAAGACATGGTAGGGTCTGTGGAGGGAGGGGAGTTAGGAGGCAGGTAACAACAAGGGAGACATTTCTGGGGTGATTTGAAAACAAGTCACTGTATCCTTATTCTAACTAGGAACTAAATGTATATTGATTTGTGGAGGAGAGGGGTCAGGGGATGGTTGTCGAGGGGACAGGGGAGTGCCATTTCCCATTCATTATACCTTTCTGTCCTTTTTTCAAGGGCAGCGTGGATAAGATACATTAAATAGCTGCCGTCTAGTCGTCAGAGACGGAGAGGCGGCTGAAGATTGGGAGGCGTCTGTTGGCATCCAGGCTGGGGGATTCTGACCCACTGAGACTGCCCCCCGAGCTGCTCTGGTACCCGTCCTGGTCCGACAGAGAGTCCTGGGGCGGGCTGGACGGAGATGCAAACATCTGGGTGGGGGACTCCGACATGGGCCTGAAGAAGTAGGGGGTGTTGTTCTGGGACGGGGGTGCAGGGGCTTTGGGATCAGTCCCCACGGGGCCTCCGGATCCAAGGCTGGGGCCGAACAGATTGGCCAGCTCCTGACTGGAGTACGTGAAGAGGTTGGAGCTCGGCCACTCAGGCATATCGTCTGGGGAGAACATAGGTGGAGGGGTGACGGAGGTTGGGCTGTCCCCTCCTCTCAGTCCCCCAGAGCTGGGGAACCCTGCGAAGCTGTAGCTGTGCTGCAGACGAGGACGCTCCAACTTATTGGAGAGAGGAGAGTAGGAGGAGCAGGATGAGGGGGAGGGAGGGGGTCCACGGCGCTCCTCTGCATTGTGGATAAAGTGACAGCGAGGACCGTAGGGGCAGAATCCGATTGTGTGGAAGGTACGACACAGCTCTGTCTTGTATTTAGGGTGGCGGCTGAGAGAACGCAGCTCGTGGAAGCCATGGGCGAACTGACACTTGTCGCCATACTTACAGGCTCCGTTCTCCTCAAACGGCCGGCACAGCTCCGTCTTGTAGCGACTGGAGTTGACCTGGCTCTGCTGCTGGCTCTGGGCTCCTAGGCTGGTAGGACTAGCAGGCCCCATGCACTGGTGTAGGAGCCGCTCACCCGTCTCAGAGAAAGAGCGGTCCCTCATGCGATTCTCCTTGCTGCTGCTACCACTTCCAATAAAACGCGAGGTGATGGAGCAGGAGGAGTGGTCTATGGTCTTCAGGCTGTTAAGGAACTGGTTCTGGTTGAACTTGGAGCTGGGGTCATGGTTGGAGAGGGTGACAGAGTGGCGTCTCTTGTAGACTGACAGCCCGCAGCCCAGCGAGGGGGTCCCCACAGCCTTCCTGTCCAGCAGGGCTCCGGTGGGGTTGGTGATAGACATGGGGATGTTGGTGGATAACGGATGATGGGGGGCACTCAGTAAGTTGTTGTTGTAATTCAGCATCTTGTCGTTCTGGAAAATTACAGATTTGAAATATTAAGTCTACATTCAATACAAAATAATACGTTTTTCACGTTAGTCAATAAAGCAATTTTATCCTACAACATATGATAGTGGACACTGAAATTAATTTGATTTCATAAAGGGAGGGAAAACATCTACAAGAAATCCCTGAATGACTACTGTTGACGTTCGTTTTTCTTTAAATGATGCAGGCCAATAGAACAGAACTGACAGACGTTTCACACCACTTCGATACAAAGTGATTTTCGTAAACGGTTAAGAGGGCAGTTTTGCTAACCATAACCTCCGTCTCCTAACCTGCTACGTTAATTATCCTAAACGGCTACGAAAAAGTAACTTCGGTATCGAAGTGGCGTAAAGTGTTAACCTCGAACAGAACAGCTGGTTTGGCAAGTTGCCCTACAAAGGAATGTGCGTGTGAGCGCTGCGAGTCTGGTCTGGTTATAAAGCTGCTGCAGCTCTGAATTTGAAATGAATATGCGAAATGAAAATGTAGTTTGAGGGCACTCAACGGGAAGGCGTAACGTTAGTAGGCTAGTAAGGACGTTATCGTAAAATAACATTTAATCAATAATATAGATGTTGGTGGCTGGGTAATTGATGAAAGATTACAAAGCGTGTGTTGCCTCTTACACAAGGTTAATTAGTATAACGTTAACTTTATGTAGACCTTTTATGCGCAAAGACCAACTAAATATATTTAATTTCAAACTGAAAGTTCAGAAGTTGCTAAAAACAAATCATATTTCAATTAAATACAGTAGCTGTCTACAACAATCAATGCATTTAATTCATACAATATATCTAGATATATTGAAGGGCTAAGAAAAATCGAATATAAGTGGCAACTAGTACGTTTCAATAAAATTGATCAAATTACTGCACATCTGAAGTGAATCAGAATCATTAGCTAGCGGTTTCAAAATGTTAACTAGCTGACGTTAGTTTCAGGAACGAGCCTTACTGAACGAATGCAACATCATGGCAAATAAGACGCGATTCATGTAACTAGTTAGCTAACGATTCTAGCATTTAACTTATCCAATGTATCCAACTGCACAATTAAATACGTTTCAATCATTAGAGCCAACTGTTGCCATTGAATTAAATAATTAATTGCAAACCCTCGTGGTTAACACTTGACTACTGTAGTGCAAAAGTAGCAGCAGACTAGCAATTTATCCATTAACAGTCTGACTCACTCTTAATTAATGGATATTAGCAATCAAACAAGGAAACGAACAATAGTCAACCAAATAAAAATCACGAGACAGCATGCACGTCATGGAACTCACTATCGGGCAAGTTTCCATAACTAGGCAGGATAAAGTTCTAGTTATGATCATATCAAACCAATGTTACTGCATCACTTTTACAATATTAATCACAACAAAAGCGTACACATGTCAAATGAACCAACCGCAAACTAGCCTTGTGAAATGTCGAATACCACTACTGACGTGCCTCCAATAGCTAATAACGTTGGCTAGCCTAGAAACAAAGCGAGTAGATAACTTCTTCTGTACCTTGTTCATTACTTCGCTGAAGTCGTAGAAAGGCGAAACCACTGCGGTGGTCATCTTGGCTGCGTAGAAAATACAATCTAAAAGTAGTAAAAAAATAATATATTTTTATTGAAGTTACAGACTACGGTGAGTTCTGATTTGTAACCTTATTTTGCCCTAACTAATAGATCACCCCCTCTGCACTGCACCAGCCCAGTACGTTTGCTTTATAATCGCGTGCAGGAGGAGCTTGTCGTGACTGGGCGTTTCTTAGATCGACGCTTTTTTTGAGGGGACGAAACTTACACCAGAACTTTGCAAACTTTCTCGCAGGGCACATTAACAATGTTGCATTGATTTTGCATGGCTGAGGCACCCAACCGTAAATATGATCTACCCTAAAGAAACACAAAGAACAAGCTTAATAGAGCATAACATTATTGTATACAAGTTTTAAAAACAAACTGTAATGCATTATTCTTTTCACTCTCATATATTTCAGTCAGCAGAATGACGAAAACAATTCAACGTATGGGAATCACCCAGGTTGGCACAACGCCAATTAAACAGAGTACCATGCCAAAATGCAGATTTGCACTTCCAGAAACACTCGTGACTGATCCAATGTAAGTGTTAGTCATCAGCCTAAACCCTTCATTGCATCAGGTAGCCTTCGTTTGGCAACGGTAGGCTTGGCTTACTGACTATTGTTTTTTCAAAGGTGCAGGTTTTCCAAACAAGTCATGAAGTAAACCTAGCAGCCTACTTTCCCCATGTTTTTAAATCACAATAAACCACGTACATGTCCTTGCTTATAGGCCTACTTTATTGCAATTTGTGGGTGACTGCAACTTCACAGACTTAGGCAGACAGTCTTGAATTGTTTATGCTCCCTCTCTCTTGCTCTCTCTCTCTCTCTCTCTCCCTACATAGTACCCTCAGGCTCCCTTCTGCTCTCTCTCTCACACACACACACACACACACACACACACACACACACACACACACACACTCTGTCATTAATTGACTCTTAATTGTAGGCTTTCACTGTGAGGGGACTTTCCAATTCTGCTCATGCAGTTTAACCCTTACCTACCTTGCTCAACAATACACACACACACACATTTTTTTCTTCACATTTAACCTTTATTTAACTAGGCAGCACCGCACAGCACACATGTAAATCAGCCTGCAGCCTTGGCTCAGTTTACAATGAAATCCTCCTCTTTTACTTGAAATGCACTGACTGCTTGCTCGCTGATGATTGAACAGGACATTTAATTGGAAGTTGTAGCATGGGGAAACATACGCACTGTTCTAACTTCTATTCAGTGCAGATTTAGTGTTTAAGATCTTTATTTACACCATAGATGTAGGCTACATATACACTATATATACCAAAGTCTGTGGACACCCCTTCAAATGAGTGAATTTGTCTTTTTCAGCCACACTCGTTGGCCGGGGACTTTAATGCAGGGGAACTTAAATCAGTTTGACCTCATTTCTATCAGTGTGTTAAATGTGCAACCAGAGGGGGGAAAAATTCTAGACCACCTTTTCTCCACACACGGAGCTCTCCTTCGCCCTCCATTTGGTAAATATGACCAGAATTCTATCCTCCTGATTCCTGCTTACAAGCAAAAACTCCAACAGGAAGTACCAGTGACTCAGTCAGTAAGAAAGTGGTCAGATGAAGCAGATGCTAAGCTACAGGACTGTTTTGCTAGCACAAACTGGAATATGTTTCTTGATTCTTCCGATGGCATTGAGGAGTACACCACATCAGTCATTGGCTTTATCAATAAGTGCATTGAGGACGTCGTCCCCACAGTGACTGTACGTACATACTCCAACCAGAAGCCATGGATTATAGGCAACATTCATACTGAGCTAAAGGGTAGAGCTGCCGCTTTCAAGGAGCGTGACTCTAACCCGGGAGCTTATAAGAAATCCCGCTATGCCCTCCGATGAACTATCAAACAGGCAAGCGACAAAGGAGATGATTGTGGACTACAGGAAAAGGAAGACAGAGCACACCCCTATTCTCATCGATGGGGCTGTAGTGGAGCAGGTTGAGAGCTTCAAGTTCCTTGGCGCCCACATCACCAACAAACTAACATGGTCCAAGCACACCAAGACAGTCATGTAGAGGACACAAAACCTATTCCCACTCAGGAGACTGAAAATATTTGGCATGGGTCCTCAGATCCTCAAAAGGTCTTACAGCTGCACCATCGAGAGCATCCTGACGGGTTGCATCACTGCCTGGTATGGCAACTGCACTACCCTCTGTAGTGCCTCCGACCACAAGGCACTTCAGAGGGTAGTGCATACGGCCCAGTATATCACCAGGGCCAAGCTTCCTGCCATCCAGGAACACTATACCAGGCAGTGTCAGAAGAAGGCCCTAAAAATTGACAAAGACTCCAGCCACCCTCGTCATAGACTGTTCTCTCTGCTACCGCATGGCAGGCGATACCAGAGCGTCAAGTCTAGGTCCAAGAGGCTTCTTAAAAGCTTCTTCCCCCAGGCCTTAAGACTCCTGAACAGCCACCTGGACTATTTGCATCACCACCTTCTACGCTGCTGCTACTCTCTGTTATTATCTATGTATACTCACTTTAACAACTCTACCTACATGTACATGTTATCTCAATTACCTCGACTAACCGGTGCCCCCGCACATTGGCTCTGTACCGGTACCCCCTGTGTATAGCCCTGCTATTGTTATTTACTGCTGCTCTTTAATTATTTGTTCTTTTTATCTCTTACTTTTCAATATTGTACTTTAAATTTTTTTTTTATTAAAACTGCGTTGTTGGTTAAGGGCTTGTAAGTTAACATTTCACTGCAATGTCAACATATGTTGTATTCGACACGTGACAAATAATATTTGATTTGATTTGACAGGTGTATGAATCGCCTGTCCTTACTACCGAGTTCCAAACTGCCTCTGGAAGCAACGTCGCCACAGGAACTGTTCGTCGGGAGCTTCATTAAATGGGTTTCCATGGCTGAGCAGCCACACACAAGCCTAAGATCACCATGCACAATGCCAAGCGTTGGCTGGAGTAGTGTAAAGCTTGCCACCATTTTACTGGAGAAGTGGAAATGCGCTCTCTGGAGTGATGAATCACGCTTCACCATCTGGCAGTCCAACGGATGAATCTGGGTTTGGTGGATGCCAGGAGAACGCTAAATGCCCCATTGCATAGTGCCAACTGTAAAGATTGGTCAAGGAGGAATAATGGTCTTGGGCTGTTTTTCGTGGTTCTGGCTAGGCCCCTTAGTTCCAGTGAAGGAAAATCTTAACTCTACAGCATACAATGACATTCTAGACGATTCTGTGCTTACAACTTTGTGGCAACAGTTTGGGGAAGGCCCTTTCCTGTTTCAGCATGACAGTGCATGTACAAAGTGAGGTCCATACAGAAATGGTTTGTCCAGATCGGTGTGGAAGAACTTTACTGGCCTGCACCGAGCCCTGACCTCAACCACGTCGAACACCTTTGGGATGAATTGGAACGCCGACTGCGAGCCAGGCCTAAACGCCCAACATCAGTGCCCGACCTCACTAATGCTCTTGTGGCTGAATGAAAGCAAGTCCCTGCAGCAATGTTCCAACATCTGGTGGAAAGCCTTCCCAGAAGAGTAGAGGCTGGGACCAAGTCCATATTAATGCCCATGATTTTGGGATGAGATGTAGCGTATGTTGTAGGGCTTCATCAGTGGGAGTAGGCTACAATATTGTCACCTCGGCAAGCAGTGACCATAGGAATTGTCAAGAAAGCACAAACAGATTTGTAATCAGGCTAATAATATCTAGTAATATTGTAATCTTCTCTCCTTGTTACATCATGTTATTTACAGATAGGTAGGTTATCAGCCTATAACCTGATACCACAGTGATCTCACCTAGTCCAGACACATAACAGGCAGACACAATGAAGATTGGTGTATGTAATAATAACTAGGCAATGTGTAACCTTATATACAGAGGAGGAGAAGTGGAGGAAGGGGTGGGGCGGAAGGGAGGAGGAAGGGAGGAGGAGGGGATGGGGAGGAGGGGTCGGGAGGAGGAAGGGATGGGGAGGAAGGGGATGGGGAAGAGGGGAGGAGGAGATGGGGAGGAGGGGATGGGGAGGAAGGGAGGAGGATGAGAGGAGAATGGGATGGGGAGGAGGAGGAAGGGAGGAGGGGATGGGGAGGAGGAGGGGAGGAGGATGAGAGGAGGATGGGATGGGGAGAGGAGGATGAGAGGAGGAAGGGATGGGGAGGACGGGAGGAGGATGAGAGGAGGATGGGATGGAGAGGAGGAGGAAGGGAGGAGGGGATGGGGAGGAGTTGCTTTGGCAATGTTAACATATGTTTCCCAAGCCAATAAAACCCTTAAATTGAATTTAATTGATTCATAGAGGACGTTTATACTATACAGCACTGCCCTGAAGGGAAAGGGGGAGGAGGGAGGATAGGAGGGTAGAGGGCAAACACTTTCACCCCACTTTCCTTTCCTGCTTTCCCTTCTCTCCCCTTCTCTTCCCTTTACCCAGCAGCCATGCAACAGAGGGGGGCGGTGGGGGCTTAGATCTGTTGACGCTTGTTTTCAATTGAATTATCCAATTTGACTTGAGAGATCTGGAGACAAAACATTAACAGACTAAGAGTTCTCTCAGGGACTGGGAGTGGAGGCTCAGGCTGAGGAGGAACTGCAGTTATTTTGGAAATGTAGTGCAGAAGAGGAGTGTGTGTGTGTGTGTGTGTGTGTGTGTGTGTGTGTGTGTGTGTGTGTGTGTGTGTGTGTGTGTGTGTGTGTGTTTTACAAGGACTGTAAGGCGTTATCTCATTACCCCCTAGAGTGGTTTTAGCCTACAGACAAACAGGCAGGATGGAATGACAGACAGAGCTGAGGTAAATCACATCTGTCTGCAGTTCGAAGAGCCTCCCTTCCACTGTCCCTGATAGATCTGTGGATCTGATCCATTGTCTCCTGAGGAAGAAGCCTGTGAGTCTGTGTGTAAGGGCTACACTATATTGTATACTGTATGTGACTTTCTTCCTGGTCATTGGATAAGACACCTGTTTCCTCCCACCACCACAAAGTACCAGTCTGCTCAGTGAGAGGATATCAGATAACCCATACACAACGATGCCCATACACAACCCATACAGCCAACCAGTCGGTACTGGTTTGAAGGCTCACACCAGACCCACAGGCAAGTAAAACAGATCCTCTCTCTCAGTCACTGTTCTACACACACACACACACACACACACACACACACACACACACACACACACACACACACACACACACACACACACACACACTTTAACACTCACCACATACGCTACCAGCATTGAGTGTACAAAACATTAGGAACACCTGCTATTTCCATGACATAGACTGACCAGGTGTATCCAGGTAAAGGCTATGATCCCTTATTGATGTCACCTGTTAAATCCAATTCAATCACTGTTGATGAAGGGGAGGAGACACGTTAGATCATTATTTTTAAGACTTGAGACAATTGAGACAAGGATTGTGTATGTTTGCCATTCAGAGGGTGAATGGACAAGACAAAATATTACATTTCCTTTGAACGTGGTATGGTAGTAGGTGCGAGGTACCCGTTTAAATGTGTGTCAAGAACTGCAACGCTGCTGGGTTTTTCACACACAACAGCTTCCAGTGTGTATCCATAATGGTCCTCTACCCAAAGGACATGCAGCCGACTTCACACATCTGTGGGAAGCATTGTAGTCAACATGGGCCAACATCTCTGTGGAGCACTTTCAACACCTTGTAGAGTCCATGCCCTGACAAATTGAGGCTGTTCTGAGGGCAAAAGGGGATGCATGTAATTATTAGGAAGATGTTCCTAATGTTTTGTACACCTAGCTACTTCAATTACCTTGTGCATTTGCACATCAACTAGTTACTGTACTCCCTATATAGAGCCATGTGATATTCTACTCCCTATATAGAGCCATGTTATATTCTGCTCCCTATATATATCCATGTTATATCCTACTCCCTATATATATCCATGTTATATTCTAATCATTATATATATCCATATTATATTCTACTCCCTACTGCATATATAGCCATGTTATATTCTACTCCCCATGTTATATTCTACTCCCTATATACATCCATGTTATATTTCTACTCCCTATATATAGCCATGTTATATTCTGCTCCCTATATATAGACATGTTATATTCTACTCCCCACTGTATATATAGCCATGTTATATTCTGCTCCCTATATATATCCATGTTATATTCTAATCCCTATATATATCCATGTTATATTCTACTCCCTGTATATATCCATGTTATATTCTACTCCCTATATATATCCATGTTATATTCTAATCCCTATATATATCCATGTTATATTCTACTCCCTATATATAGCCATGTTATATTCTGCTCCCTATATATATCCATGTTATATTTCTACTCCCTATATATATCCATGTTATATCCTACTCCCTATATATAGCCATGTTATATTCTGCTCCCTATATATAGACATGTTATATTTCTACTCCCTATATATAGACATGTTATATTTCTACTCCCTATATATATCCATGTTATATTCTACTCCCTACTGTATATATAGCCATGTTATATTCTACTCCCTATATATAGCCATGTTATATTCTAATCCCTATATATATCCATGTTATATTCTACTCCCTATATATAGACATGTTATATTCTGCTCCCTATATATAGACATGTTATATTCTGCTCCCTATATATAGCCATATTATATTCTACTCCCTACTGTATATATAGCCATGTGATATTTTACTCCCTATATATATCCATGTTATATCCTACTTCTCTGTGGAGCACTTTCAACACCTTGTAGAGTCCATGCCCTGACAAATTGAGGCTGTTCTGAGGGCAAAAGGGGATGCATGTAATTATTAGGAAGATGTTCCTAATGTTTTGTACACCTAGCTACTTCAATTACCTTGTGCATTTGCACATCAACTAGTTACTGTACTCCCTATATAGAGCCATGTGATATTCTACTCCCTATATAGAGCCATGTTATATTCTGCTCCCTATATATATCCATGTTATATCCTACTCCCTATATATATCCATGTTATATTCTAATCATTATATATATCCATATTATATTCTACTCCCTACTGCATATATAGCCATGTTATATTCTACTCCCCATGTTATATTCTACTCCCTATATACATCCATGTTATATTTCTACTCCCTATATATAGCCATGTTATATTCTGCTCCCTATATATAGACATGTTATATTCTACTCCCCACTGTATATATAGCCATGTTATATTCTGCTCCCTATATATATCCATGTTATATTCTAATCCCTATATATATCCATGTTATATTCTACTCCCTGTATATATCCATGTTATATTCTACTCCCTATATATATCCATGTTATATTCTAATCCCTATATATATCCATGTTATATTCTACTCCCTATATATAGCCATGTTATATTCTGCTCCCTATATATATCCATGTTATATTTCTACTCCCTATATATATCCATGTTATATCCTACTCCCTATATATAGCCATGTTATATTCTGCTCCCTATATATAGACATGTTATATTTCTACTCCCTATATATAGACATGTTATATTTCTACTCCCTATATATATCCATGTTATATTCTACTCCCTACTGTATATATAGCCATGTTATATTCTACTCCCTATATATAGCCATGTTATATTCTAATCCCTATATATATCCATGTTATATTCTACTCCCTATATATAGACATGTTATATTCTGCTCCCTATATATAGACATGTTATATTCTGCTCCCTATATATAGCCATATTATATTCTACTCCCTACTGTATATATAGCCATGTGATATTTTACTCCCTATATATATCCATGTTATATCCTACTTCCTATATATATCCATGTTATATCCTACTCCCTATATATAGACATGTTATATTCTACTCCCTATATATAGACATGTTATATTCTACTCCCTACTGTATACATAGCCATGTTATTTTTATTCATTATTCACTGTATTCATTCCTCATATCTCTATTTCAATTGATTTTAATGTAATTTGTTTCGTCGACTAACCGGTGCCCACAACCTTTGACTCTGTATTGGTACCACCTGTATACAGCCTTTCTATTGTTATGTTATTTCTTCTCTTATATTATTGGTTTCTTTTATCTCTTACTTTTTTTTGTTATTTTCTTAAAAGTGCATTGTGGGTGTAACGGAATTCCTCTTCTTCAGAGGAGGAGTAGCAGGGATCAGACCAATGTGCAGCGTGGTAAGTGTCCATAATGATATATTTAATAAATCAACTGAACAAAATAACAAAAGTACAAACAAACAACCGAAAACAGTCCCGTATGGTGAAAACACTAACACAGGATACAACCACCCACAAAACACAATAGAAAACAGGCTACCTAAATATGGCTCCCAATCAGAAACAACGACTGACACCTGCCTCTGATTGAGAACCATACTAGGCCAAACACATAGGAATATAACAACAGAACAAAACAACATAGAATGCCCACCCCAACTCACGCCCTGACCAACTAAAATAAAGACATTCAAAAGGAACTAAGGTCAGAACGTGACAGTTGGTCTACTACACCTGTTGTGTAGGTCTACTACACCTGCTGTGTAGGTCTACTACACCTGTTGTGTAGGTCTACTACACCTGCTGTGTAGGTCTACTACACCTGTTGTGTAGGTCTACTACACCTGCTGTGTAGGTCTACTACACCTGTTGTGTAGGTCTACTACACCTGTTGTATTCAGTGCATGTGGCTACTAACATTTGATTTGATTTGATCTTTACCTCTGCATTTTTGGAAAAGGGCCAGTAATTAAGCATTTCACTGGTGGTCTACACCAGTTGTCTATGAAGGATGTGACGAATTCAATTTGATTTGATTTGATTTGACATTGCCACAAGCTAGAAATAGAGCTGGTATTTTCCTCCTCTGTTGGTGTTGTCTGTTTGCAGTGTCATTCTGACTTCATCCTCCTTGATCCCTTCATCACACCCTCCATCCTCCCATTTCCTCCTCCCTTTCCCCAGCAAGGCCAAGGTTGTCTTCCTTTGCTGTTAAGGCTGAAGGACCCTGCGTCAGTCCTATTAGAGAACAAGAGGGAGTTGAACTCCCCAGCCTTTCCAGCCCATAGCTGACTGTTGTGTTATGTATTGTTATCACCCTCTTGTTTGTTGGAATCATCTCGTTGCTAGGGAGGATAGGGAGGGTGGAGGCCTCAGGTCTCTGATAATGTTTAACTGGTATGAAGAAAAATGTCAATGGAGAAGCATGTCAATGTTTGATTGCAGTTCCCTGTTGCATCCGGTAGAGGGCGTGTTCTCTCTCTCTCTCTCTCTCTCTCTCTCTCTCTCTCTCTCTCTCTATATCTCTCTCTCTCTCTCTCTCTCTCTCTCTCTCTCTCTCTCTCTCTCTCTCTCTCTCTCTCTCTCTCTGGTACCTGATGTCTTAAATATGTGGTGTGTGTTTTTTGTATTTCCCTGTGTGTTTACTGTATGTAAACATTATTAAAGTGACTAGTGTTCCATTATTAAAGTGGCCAGTGATTCCAAGTCTATGTATATAGGGCAGCAGCCTTTAAGATGCAGGGTTACATAGCCGGGTGGTAGCTGGCTAGTGATGGCTATTTAACAGTCTGATGGCCTTGAGATAGAAGCTGTTTTTCAATCTCTCGGTCCCAGCTTTAATGCACCTGTACTGACCTTGCCTTCTGGATGATAGCGGGGTGAACAGGCTGTGGCTCGGGTGGCTCGGGTCCTTGATGATCTTTTTGGCCTTCTTGCGACATTGGGTGCTGTAGGTGTCCTGGAGGGCAGGCAGTGTGATGCTTGGGCAAACTGTACCACACTCTGGAGTGCCCTGCGGTTGCGGGTGGTGATAAAAGTTTGTGAGGGTCTTAGGGGCCAAGCCAAATTTTTCCAGCCCCTTGTGGTTGAAGAGGCGCTGTTGCGCCTTCTTCACGGCACTGTCTCTGTGGGTGGACCATTTCAGATTGTCAGTGATGTGTAAGCAGAGGAACTTGTGGTCCCGTCGATGTGGATAGGGGGGTGCTCCCTTTGCTGTTTCCTGAAGTCCACAATCAGCTCCTTCGTTTTTGTTGACGTTGAGAGAGAGGTTATTTTCCTGGCACCACTCTGCCAGGCCCCTCACCTCCTCCTCATCTTTGTTGGTAATCAGGCCTACTACTGTTGTGTCGTCTGCAAACTTAAAAAGAGAATAATCAATTAATTGTTCATTAAAGAGCAACCACAGCATTGTAAACGATGCACCACCAGCTGCTCTTACTGTTGTTGTTCCCATTAAGCACCCCTTGCTAAATGAAATCTCTGTCTATTCAAAGCAACATTATAGCAGAGACAGGGTTGTGAAATCTCTGTCTATTCAAAGCAACATTATAGCAGAGACTACGTTGTGAAATCTCTGTCTATTCAAAGCAATGTTATAGCAGAGACTACGTTGTGAAATCTCTATCTATTTAAAGCAATGTTATAGCAGAGACCGGGTTGTGAAATCTCTGTCTATTCAAAGCAACGTTATAGCAGAGACTACATTGTGAAATCTCTATCTATTTAAAGCAATATTATAGCAGAGACTACGTTGTGAAATCTCTATCTATTCAAAGCAATGTTATAGCAGAGACTACGTTGTGAAATCTCTGTCTACTCAAAGCAACATTATAGCAGAGACTACGTTGTGAAATCTCTGTCTACTCAAAGCAACATTATAGCAGAGACTACGTTGTGAAATCTCTGTCTACTCAAAGCAACATTATAGCAGAGACTACGTTGTGAAATCTCTGTCTACTCAAAGCAACATTATAGCAGAGACTACGTTGTGAAATCTCTGTCTACTCAAAGCAATGTTATAGCAGAGACTACGTTGTGAAATCTCTATCTATTCAAAGCAACATTATAGCAGAGACTACGTTGTGAAATCTCTGTCTACTCAAAGCAACATTATAGCAGAGACCGGGTTGTGAAATCTCTATCTATTCAAAGCAATGTTATAGCAGAGACTACATTGTGAAATCTCTGTCTATTCAAAGCAATGTTATAGCAGAGACAGGGTTGTGAAATCTCTATCTATTCAAAGCAATGTTATAGCAGAGACAGGGTTGTGAAATCTCTATCTATTCAAAGCAACGTTATAGCAGAGACTACGTTGTGAAATCTCTGTCTATTCAAAGCAACATTATAGCAGAGACTACGTTGTGAAATCTCTATCTATTCAAAGCAATGTTATAGCAGAGACAGGGTTGTGAAATCTCTATCTATTCAAAGCAACGTTATAGCAGAGACAGGGTTGTGAAATCTCTGTCTATTCAAAGCAATGTTATAGCAGAGACAGGGTTGTGAAATCTCTATCTATTCAAATCAATGTTATAGCAGAGACTACGTTGTGAAATCTCTGTCTACTCAAAGCAATGTTATAGCAGAGACTACGTTGTGAAATCTCTGTCTATTCAAAGCAACATTATAGCAGAGACAGGGTTGTGAAATCTCAAAGATAGAGAAGATGGAAAACTGGTGAAGAGCCATTGCTAGAGAAGAGGGGGATGATGGCCAGTGAATAGAATAGAAGAAAATAAAGGAGAACTTAGGAGGGCAAGGAGGGATGAATGTTTAGTGCAGAAAGAAAAGAGATGTTGAAGATATTTAAATATAGTTATTGCTGACTCCGTGGTCTCCTGAGGCCTGTTCCAACATTCTAACAGGAAGTTGAAAGGCCAGTTTCCTCCCCTGACTTCCTGACCCATGATGCTCCCTGTCTGCCCAGCAGGCTCCTGGGAGGAAGGGAGAGGGAGCACACACTGGTCCTTCACAACCTCCACACAGACGCCAGCCTGGCCGGAGGTCAAAACTATCAATGCACAATCACAGGTCAAATCTATCAAGCTACACACCATGATGGCACAACCAGAGACAGATACGAAACATACAATGCAGTGAAACTTAGTCATTCACATTCACAAAGAAGTGTAGATTGTCATATTGTCACATGGGACATAGATAGCCATCTCTCGATGGCTTCTATGCTGCCTTCGGACCCTCTAGGCAAGGAATTGTCCCTGGTGAGAAGTTGTCCCTTGACAGGACAGACCTGACCTGTAGACCTGACCCTGGTCCAGGTGTCATGGGCAGACTGTGGCACGCTGAAACCAGATCTTCACCCTCTTCACCCTGTTCTTAATTTCTCCTCGCTCAGCACCGGAAAATCAATGAGCTTTGTGAGCTAGGCTGGGCTGGTGGGTTGATGCTGGAACAGTAGAAGGCATTCTCTGTCTCCCCTAAATCCTGCTCTAAGTCCATCTGTCTCCATTCCGGGTCATTCCCAGAGCCCACAATCTCTCCTGTGTGGTCACTCATGGACTAGAGATACTAGAGTTACACAGCCCATGTGTCCGGCGCTGCACTGGACAATATACAAGGCCATATAATAGATCCAGTCTACTTTTTACTCACACTTAGCCAATCACGTTGAACCACTCCACACAAGAAGTTCCCTCAACGGAAAATAAATTTAATTGAATTTAACTCAATGCCCCCCCCCCACCCCCCCACACACACACACTCTATTGATACTCAGATGCTGTTATAACTGATGAGCACGTCATTTATCTTGACAGTTTTGTTTTTGGAAAGGGTTTGCCAGTCATTTATGAGAGCTTGTAAACTACCATTTGATAGAGTGTACCATTTTACAGACCTGTATTTGATTAGAAGGTTTGCTGTCCTTGTGGAGTGAGTTTGATTGTCTGTTCTTCCTAAGGGAATAAAGGGGAGAAGAGGCAGAGGAGAGAGATTAGGGTTAGGATTAGGGTTAGGGTTAGGATTAGGATTAGGATTAGGGTTTGGGTTCCTAAGAGAATAAAGGGGAGAAGAGGCAGAGGATAGAGGGATGGGACGCAGTATTATTTTTATTGAACCTCAATTGACTCAAGGCATGGAGTTGTAAGAGAGATCACATCATCTGTTGATGCCTGACAATTTGTTTGGTTCTTTTGGTGGTTCAATCCATCCATATGCTGTATCTTTGACTGCTCTCCATCCAGGTGCCTGTCTGTCTGCACACTCTTCCCCTGGAATAATTGTAGTCATCCTCTAACTCCATGTTTGTCCCATGTTGTGTTATATGGAGAGATGTTGTGTTATATGGAGAGATGTTGTGTCATGTTGAGAGATGTTGTGTTATATGGAGAGATGTTGTGTTATATGGAGAGATGTTGTGTTATATGGAGAGATGTTGTGTTATATGGAGAGATGTTGTGTTATATGGAGAGATGTTGTGTTATATGGAGAGATGTTGTGTTATATGGAGAGATGTTGTGTTATATGGAGAGATGTTGTGTTATATGGAGAGATGTTGTGTTATATGGAGAGATGGAGAGATGTTGTGTTATATGGAGAGATGTTGTGTTATATGGAGAGATGTTGTGTTATATGGAGAGATGTTGTGTCATGTTGAGAGATGTTGTGTTACATGGAGAGACGTTGTGTTATATGGAGAGATGTTGTGTTATATGGAGAGATGGAGAGATGTTGTGTTATATGGAGAGATGTTGTGTTATATGGAGAGATGTTGTGTTATATGGAGAGATGTTGTGTCATGTTGAGAGATGTTGTGTTATATGGAGAGATGTTGTGTTATATGGAGAGATGTTGTGTTATATGGAGAGATGTTGTGTTATATGGAGAGATGTTGTGTTATATGGAGATATGTTGTGTTACAGTGGGGCAAAAAAAGTATTTAGTCAGCCACCATCACATTGTAGGATTTTCTGGAATTTTTTTCTCATTTTGTCTGTCATAGTTGAAGTGTACCTATGATGAAAATTACAGGCTTCTCTCATCTTTTTAAGTGGGAGAACCTGCACAAATGGTGGCTGACTAAATACTTTTTTGCCCCACTGTATATGGAGAGATGTTGTGTTATATGGAGAGATGTTGTGTTATATGGAGAGATGTTGTGTTATATGGAGAGATGTTGTGTTATATGGAGAGATATCACAAAGTTCTATACAGAGGTGCTATAAGACTGTCTCTTTAGCATCAGGCTAGGTTTAGGCATGTTAGTGAGTGGTTAGGGTAAGGGTAGGTTTAGCCATGCTAGTGAGTGGTTAGGGTAAGTGGTAGGGTAAGGGTAGGTTTAGCCATGCTAGTGAGTGGTTAGGGTAAGTGGTAGGATAAGGGTAGGTTTACCCATGCAAGTGAGTGGTTAGGGTAAGTGGTACGGTAAGTTAGGTTTAGCCATGCTAGTCAGTGGTTAGGGTAAGTGTTAGGGTAAGGGTAGGTTTAGCCATGCTAGTCAGTGGTTAGGGTAAGTGGTAGGATAAGGGTAGGTTTAGCCATGCTAGTGAGTGGTTAGGGTAAGTGGTATGATAAGGGTAGGTTTAGCCATGATAGTCAGTGGTTAGGGTAAGTGGTAGGGTAAGGATAGGTTTAGCCAAGCTAGTCAGTGGTTAGGGTAAGGGTAGGTTTAGTCATGCTAGTGAGCGGTTAGGGTAAGTGGTAGGGTAAGTTAGGTTTAGCCATGCTAGTGAGTGGTTAGGGTAAGTGGTAGGATAAGGGTAGGTTTAGCCATGCTAGTCAGTGGTTAGTGTAAGTGGTAGGGTAAGTTAGGTTTAGCCATGCTAGTGAGTAGTTAGGGTAAGTGGTAGGATATGGGTAGGTTTAGCCATGCTAGTGAGTGGTTAGGGTAAGTGGTAGGATATGGGTAGGTTAAGCCATGCTAGTGAGTGGTTAGGGTAAGTGGTAGGGTAAGTTAGGTTTAGCCATGCTAGTGAGTGGTTAGGGTAAGTGGTAGGATAAGGGTAGGTTTAGCCATCCTAGTCAGTGGTTAGGGTAAGTTGTAGGATAAGGGTAGGTTTAGCCATGCTAGTGAGTGGATAGGGTAAGTGGTATGATAAGGGTAGGTTTAGCCATGCTAGTGAGTGGATAGGGTAAGTGGTAGGGTAAGTTAGGTTTAGCCATGCTGGTGAGTAGTTAGGGAAAGTCAATGTCTGTAGGTGTGAATGTATGCATACCACCCTGCATACCACTGCTGGCTTGCTTCTGAAGCTAAGCAGGGTTGGTCCTGGTTAATTCCTGGATGGGAGACAAGATGCTGCTGGAAGTGGTGTTGGAGGGCCAGTAGGAGGCACTCTTTCCTCTGGTCTACAAAAATATCCCAATGCCCCAGGGCAGTGATTGGGGACACTGCCCTGTGTAGGGTGCCGTCTTTCAGATGGGACGTTAAACGGGTGTCCTGACTCTCTGTGGTCACTAAAGATCCCATGGCACTTATCGTAAGAGTAAGGGTGTGAACCCCGATGTCCTGGCTAAATTCCCAATCTGGCCCTCAAACCATCACAGTCACCTAATCATCCCCAGTTAACAATTGGCTCATTCATCCCCCTCCTCTTCCCTGTAACTATTCCCCGGGTCGTTACTGCAAATGAGAACGTGTTCTCAGTCAACTTACCTGGTAAAATAACAGATAAATAAAAATAAAATGTGTGGCTTTTAAACCGGATAATAGAGGATTGTGGTCATAAATCAATCAAATGTATTCTATAAAGTATTTTCTACATCAGCAGTTGTCACAAAATACTATACAGAAACCCACTTTAAAATCCCAAAGAGCAATTTATGCAGATGTAGAAGCACAGTGGCTAGCAAAAACTTCCTAGAAAGGCAGGAACCTTGGAAGAAACCTAGAGAGGAACCAGGAGCCAGTTGGAGATTATAAGAGTACATGGCCATTAAGGCCAGATCATTTTAAAGATGCTCAACGTTCATAGATGACCAGCAGAGTCAAATAATTACCACTGTGGTTGTAGAGGGTGCAACAGGTCAGCACCTCAGAAGTAAATGTCAGTTGGCTTTTCATAACCGAGTAGTCAAAGGTAGAGACAGCAGGTCCGGGAGAGAGCGAGAGAGAGCAAGAGAGAGCGGGAGAGAGCGAGAGAGAGCGGGAGAGAGCGGGAGAGAGCAAGAGAGCGAGAGAGAGCGGGAGAGAGCGAGAGAGAGCGGGAGAGAGCGAGAGAGAGCGGGAGAGAGCGAGAGAGCGGGAGAGAGCGGGAGAGAGCGGACGGGAGAGAGCGGGAGAGAGCGGGAGAGAGCGAGAGAGAGCGGGAGAGAGCGGGAGAGAGAGGGAGAGAGCGAGAGAGAGCGAGAGAGAGCAGGAGAGAGCGAGAAAGAGCGGGAAAGAGCGGGAGAGAGTGAGAGAGAGCGGGAGAGAGAGGGAGGGAGCGGGAGAGAGTGAGAGAGCGGGAGAGAGAGGGAGAGAGCGAGAGAGAGCGAGAGAGAGCAGGAGAGAGAGGGAGGGAGCGGGAGAGAGTGAGAGAGAGCGGGAGAGAGCGAGAGAGCGAGAGAGAGCGGGAGAGAGCGGGAGAGAGAGGGAGAGAGCGAGAGAGAGCGAGAGAGAGCAGGAGAGAGCGAGAAAGAGCAGGAAAGAGCGGGAGAGAGTGGGACAGAGTGGGAGAGAGAGGGAGTGAGCGGGAGAGAGTGAGAGAGAGCGGGAGAGAGCGAGAGAGCGAGAGAGAGCGGGAGAGAGCGGGAGAGAGAGGGAGAGAGCGAGAGAGAGCGAGAGAGAGCAGGAGAGAGCGAGAAAGAGCGGGAAAGAGCGGGAGAGAGTGAGAGAGAGAGGGAGGGAGCGGGAGAGCGCAAGAGAGAGCAGGAGAGAGCGGGAGAGAGCGAGAGAGAGCAGGAGAGAGCGAGAGAGAGAGGGAGGGAGCGGGAGAGAGCAAGAGAGAGCAGGAGAGAGTGAGAGAGAGCGAGAGAGAGCGGGAGAGAGCGGGAGAGAGCGAGAGAGAGCGAGAGAGAGAGGGAGGGAGCGGGAGAGAGCAAGAGAGAGCAGGAGAGAGTGAGAGAGAGCGAGAGAGAGCGGGAGAGAGCGGGAGAGAGCGAGAGAGAGCGAGAGAGAGCGAGAGAGAGCGAGAGAGAGCGGGAGAGCGAGAGAGAGCGAGAGAGAGCAGGAGAGAGCGGGAGAGAGCGAGAGACAGGGAGAGAGCGGGAGAGAGCGAGAGAGCGAGAGAGAGCGGGAGAGCGAGAGAGAGCGAGAGAGAGCGGGAGAGAGCGGGAGAGAGCGAGAGAGAGAGAGAGAGGGAGAGAGAGACGAAACAGCAGGTCCGGTAGAACGTCCGGTGAAACCGATAGTCCTAAGGCTCCTGTAGAGATAGAGAGAGAAAGAGCCAGAGAGAGGATGTGGAGAATTAGAGGGAGCATGCCTAAGATCACACAGTTCACTCGATGGGACCGACTGACCTGTGGCCCCCCGGCACATAGGCTATTGCAGCATATATACTGGGGACTGAGACGATGGTCGGGGGACACTGTGGCCCCGTCCAAAGTTACTTGTGACTCCAGTGCCTTGCCGTTCATAGGACTCACTGTAGAGATGAGTCTTCGGTTAAGACTTAAAGGTTGAGACCGAGTCTGTGTCTCTCACATGGATCAGCAGACCATTTCATAGAAGAGGGGCTCTAGGAACAATAAGGAGGTCTGCGCCTTGTGACTGTAGCGTATGTGTAGGTATGTAAGGCAGGACCAAATCAGAAAGATAAATACTACACCAAACATCTTTGATGTAAAATTGCTCCACAAAAATGTCAAAATAATGACAAATTTCTTTAGTTATCTTATATTAAATTCATTCTGATTATTTTGAGGAAGTGTATTCTGGCTCTAGATGGACAAACAGTGCTATTGCCGCTTTCTTCCTAATTGTTCAAACAGAGGTCTTTTAAGGGAGTATGCGGCACACTTGTTCGGTTCGTCTAGCTAGACCCCAGCCAAACCGAAACATGCGGAAGGCTTAAGGTGTCTCGGCTTCCGTAGGTGGAAGGTCATTTGTCAGACAGTCTTTGAGAATCCTCAACAGCAGATGAAAAGTCTTTGCCTTGTTTTTCTAACCGTCTGATCATCTCACAGTCAACTGTTGAGCCTCCCCCAGGAGTCGTTCTGTTCTTGTGAAACATATTGACTCTGCCTATGTCCCAAATGGCACCCTATTCCCTATAAAGTAGTCAAAAGTAGTGCACTATATAGTGTATAGGGTGTGAATTGGAACAGAGCCTCTGTTTAATAGAGAGATGATGAGCAGGAAATGACCCCGATGAGCAACACCAGAGGTATGTGGACAAAGATCAGGGAGACTCGCTGCCAGAAATCACTCCTCTTTCTCCTCTATTTCCTCTTTCTCTCTCTCTCTCTCCCTCTCTCTCTCTCTCTCTCGCTCTCTCGCGCTCTTGCTCTGTCTGTCTCTCTCTCCTTTTCTCTCTCTCTGTTCATCCATCAGATAAAAGAAGGGTTGCCAGAAAATATCAATCCCTTTAACTCTCTTAATTATAATTTTACAAATGTGTTTTCAATCATCTCCTTGAGAGAGTTCATAAGACCCAATGAGAACATATGATTGGCCACAGCTGGACCGTGGATGGACAAAGCCAGTGGCTATTTGAAAAGGGTTTTGATAGCAGTGTACTATGTCCTGTCCAAGAGAAGTTTGAGACCTATTATTTTGGTAAAGAAACAAACCCAAACCTGCTTAACCGCCATATTAGATTATTTAAGAACAGTCCAGTCCAACCTCTTCCCCTAAACTGTTCATTTTCCCTCTGCCTCTCTCTTTCTCCTCTCTGCCTCTCTCTTTATCCTCTCTGCCTGTCTCGCTCTCCTCTCTCCTCTCTCTTTCTTTTCACTGCCTCTTTTTCTTCTCCCTGCCTTTCTCTCTCCTCTCTGCCTCTCTCTTTCTCTTCTCTGCCTCTCTCTCTCTCCTCTCTGCCTCTCTCTTTCTCTTCTCTGCCTCTCTCTTTCTCTTCTCTGCCCTCTCTCTCTCTCTCTCTCTCTCTCTCTCTCTCTCACTTTCCCTCTCACTGTCTCCCTATCTCTCTCTCTTCCCTGCCTCTCTTTCTCCTCTCTGCCTCTCTCTTTCTCCTCTCTGCCTCTCTCTTTCTCCTCTCTGCCTCTCTCTTTCTCCTCTCTGCCTCTCTCTTTCTCTTCTCTGCCTCTCTCGTTCTCCTCTCTGCCTCTCTCTTTCTCCTCTCTGCCTCTCTCTTTCTCTTCTCTGCCTCTCTCTTTCTCTTCTCTGCCTCTCTCTTTCTCATCTCTGCCTCTCTCTTTCTCTTCTCTGCCTCTCTCTCTCCTCTCTGCCTCTCTCTTTCTCTTCTCTCCCTATCTCTCTCTCTTCCCTGCCTCTCTTTCTCCTCTCTGCCTCTCTCATTTCTGCCTCTTTCTCTCTCTCTCTCTCTTTTGCTCTCTCACTCTCTCTCTCTCTCTCCCTTTCTCTCTCTCTCACTCTCTCTCTCTCTCTCTCTCTCTCTCTCTCTCTCGCTCACACACTATCTCTCTCACTGTCTCCCTAGCTCTCTCTCTCTCTCTCTCTCTCGCTCACACACTATCTCTCTCACTGTCTCCCTAGCTCTCTCTCTCTCTCTCTTCTCTCTGCCCCCCCCCCCCTTCCTTGGAAGAAAGTGCAGCTGGTTGGCGTGGAGTCTTTTGGGCTGCGTTAGGAGGAGAATCTGTCCATTTGATACGCTCGTCTTTTCCATCCAACACTGTGATGTGTCTGGCGCTGTCTGAGCCCAGAGTACTGCCAGCCAGACCAGAGGGCTTGCTGGGTTAATACCGCTCTCTCGTTGGCTGTGGCCAGGAGAATCTTGGTCCTATTTAGTATGCAGGAAATGGATGAAAAAGTCAGAAACAGACGGAAACCGCAAGGTAGAATCTGACCTTATCCAATAAGAAATGTCCATTTTTGTTTTCTGTCGCAAAGCATTTTGCTACATTGTGCCCAAATGAACATGACCCTAGAGTGTTTTTAGTGGGGCCATGTAGGCCAGGGTCCACACGGTAACCAAGCCGTGCTCTTGTCTATATGTTTATGAACCTATACTTGACTAATTCTGTGATCAGTTGTCATATTGTTGTCAGTGTTTGTTTGTGTGTTTGCTTGCGTGAGTGCATACTGGGATGAATTAGGCATAAGCTAACCAGTGAGTCATGTGAATGTTAGTGGGCTCTAACACACACACACACACACACACACACACACACACACACACACACACACACACACACACACACACACACACACACACACACACACACACACACACACACACACACACACACACACACACACACACACACACACCAGTACTCTTCCAGTAGGCCCCATTACCATCAAGTCAGGCCTGCACAATTTTGTCAGCCCATTTGTGTTCCTCACATTATGATCATGTTTTGTGACAATCCAATGTGGAAACGCTTATTGCGCTTGTTAAATAGTTCTCTGGTTTGCATTACATTTGTTTTGTGCCTTGTGTGCTTATATACTCGGCTACATCTAGCAAAATAGAATGTCAATCCCATTAGGTGTTTCCAATCCCGTCCTTCCCCGAGCCCCCATCAGTCGTTTATAAGGATGACACATTCACCCAATCTCATGCCCCCTACGGGACGTCATCGTCCCTCCAACACCACAGCAAGTACTCTGCCAACAACTCTGCTCGTTGGTACCATCAAACTCTGCGTTATGTGTTTCTACTCCTACAGAACAGACGCAGCCAGCAAGGGGCTGATGCTCTACCTCCTTCTCCTTCACCTGACTGTCAGGCCTGGAGAGAAACCCCTTGTATCCAGTTGCTGCTGCTATCTCTCTAGGTATAATGTCAGGCCTGGAGAGAAACCCCTTTTGTCCAGTTGCTATCTCTCTCGGTATGATGTCAGGCCTGGAGCGAAACCCCTTGTATCCAGTTGCTATCTCTCTCGGTATGATGTCAGGCCTGAAGAGAAACCCCTTTTGTCCAGTTGCTATCTCTCTCGGTATGATGTCAGGCCTGAAGAGAAACCCCTTTTGTCCAGTTGCTATCTCTCTAGGTATGATGTCAGGCCTGGAGCGAAACCCCTTGTATCCAGTTGCTATCTCTCTCGGTATGATGTCAGGCCTGAAGAGAAACCCCTTTTGTCCAGTTGCTATCTCTCTCGGTATGATGTCAGGCCTGAAGAGAAACCACTTTTGTCCAGTTGCTATCTCTCTCGGTATGATGTCAGGCCTGAAGATAAACCCCTTTTGTCCAGTTGCTATCTCTCTAGATATGATGTCAGGCCTGGAGAGAAACCCCTTTTGCCCAGTTGCTATCTCTCTAGGTATGATGCCAGGCCTGGAGCGAAACCCCTTGTTTCCAGTTTCTATCTCTCTAGGTATGATGTCAGGCCCGAAGAGAACAAGGTTATATAGAAGCTAGAGACTGCGTACAGAAGTATCTCTCTAGGTTTATTGCTATTAGTATCTCTGATACTGTCAGGACAACATCTGGATCATGGGTTTTAACCATCTGGTCAGGTGCTGTGGTGGTATTTCTCAACCTGCGTTCCTGGGATGTTGCTGACTGGTCCCTTAAATAGTTATCTGACAAGTGATAGTTTTAATCTAAGTGGACCTCCAAGGAGAAAGAACCTTTGCTTGGCCGGCACCCCCAAAAGTTAGATTTTCATTGCTGTAGCGAACTGAGCTCACTCACGCTGAGCTCCTATGGCTTGTCACTTTGATGGCCTGCCCATGCTGTGGAAAGTAATTGTGTGTGTCGGATCCGGCAATCACGGCCAATATATCTCTCTGACACTCTGGCGTTGAATTCTGAC